>NC_056515.1:13018655-13036220 GCF_014905685.2 Nematolebias whitei
AAATAAATAAATAAATAAATAAATAAATAAATAAATAAATAAATAAATAAAATGTCCAGATGACCTGACTGAAAATTGTTGGAAGACAAACAACCATTCAATCTCTCACTCACACCTAGGGACAATTTAAAGTTACCAATCAGTCTAACATACATGTTTTTAATCTGTGAGAGGAAACTGGAGTAACCGGAGAAAACCCACACATGCACAGAGAGAACATGCAAACTTCACCGAGAAAGGCCCCCGGACGGGATTTGAACACTAGCAACATGCTCGCTGAGTGGCGGCAACTCTATCAACTGCACCACCGTGCTGCTGCACAGAGATGTTTTACGAAAAAGCTCGAGGAAATTAGTCTGTGGTATTAAACCAACAATGCACTATTGATTTGAAAATGGATATAGACAGATTACTTTGGTTGGCACAGAGGAACTCAGGGGAAAAACAAAACAAACAAAACAAAACAAAAAAAATAAAAAAAACTCTAATAAGTAACTAAACACAAAACATAAATAATCCTAATAATAAAATACAAAAAGACATTAACAAACCAGCAAGAAACACAGCTCCTGACAATGATTACTCTCTGAGCATTCCATTAAAGTCCATTGAGAGGTTGACATTTTGCTAACAGATAAACATACTGACACAGCCAATTAAAATATTTGCACATCTTTTGCCATTTTCCAGCAAGAAATGACAATACTCAAAAGTTTTCTTTATAGTCACATCTGACTCCCTGATGAATTTTAAGACACAAAGAGAACGAGACGTTTGCATTAATTTATTCTTTTATCATTATTTTTTAGATATGGCTTTAAATTACGTGTACATCACAAGTATTTAAATGAAAGTAATGAGTTTAGTCTTTTCTTACCAATGTTTTTACCTATTTGATGAAGAAAATCTGATAAATGAAATTGCCATTTCTTATATTTCCCTTCAATGGCTTGACACTGAAAAACGCATGACTTTTTATCCCAAGTTGAGCTGTTATCACTGTAAGCTGACAAATCCCATGACCTCTCTCAAATATTCTGTCTGAACCACCACAAATTTAAATCTTTATTGTGTGGCAGCGCAGGGCTGAACAGAATAAGTGATCTTCTTATCAATAAGACGGCATTTTCTCCACCATCACATAGTTGCAATTTTTTTATATACAACAAAAAATTAAATAAATAAAATAAAAATAAAAAACTAAAATGTGAGGCAAAGAAATACTTGCACTCTAGCTGGCAGAGTGACCTGTTTTCAACAACAGTAGGTCCAGTACAACCATGGTCCTAAGAAAATGTTTGACTGAAAAACGGAGGGCAGGTTATTTAGATTAAATATAATTACTAGCATTCCTTGAAAAACTGTGTATCGCCCATCACATTTCTCATCAGAGTTTTCTGTTTTGTTCAAACCTTTAACATAGTACTGAATATCATGTATTATCACAAGTATGTTTTGTGAATGACTCATTCACAATTATCCCAGTTTTGCTAATTTTAATTACCGGTAGATGTGGTTTTGTTGGCATTCTGTGTTTCTGGTTCATCTATCGAACACTTTTATTACTGCAGTTGTGAGTGGGCAGGGCCAGTGGGTCCCCAGCTGTCATTCATGACAGCTAAGTACCTCCCTTCTTAAAGCTGTATCATTCTAGTTGTCAACGTCGGAGCGTTGGTTACCTCACTGTGATTAACTGGCAACCTCTTCTTATTATTATTTCGGTTTTTCCCTTTTCAGGGTTCGCCACAGCGAGTCATCGTCCTCCACCTCACTCTGTCCTCTGCATCCTCTGTCCTCACTCCAACTACCTTCATGTCCTCTCTACCTGCATCCGTATATCTCCTCTTTGACCTTCCTTTTTGTCTTTTTCCTGACAGCTGCATTTCTAACATCCTTCTACCAATACAGCACAGTCCCTCCTCTTGACATGTCCAAACCATCTCAGTCTGGCCTCTCTAACTTTATCTCCCAGTTGTTCAACCTGGGCTGTACCTCTGATGATCTCATTCCTAATCTTATCCAGCCTTGTCACTCCCAACGAGAACCTTAGCATCTTAATTTCTGCCACTTCCAGTTCTTTCCCCTGTCTTTTTGTCAATGTCTCTGTCTCCAGACCATACAATATAGCTGGTCTCACCACTGTCTTGTAAACTTTTCCTTTGACCTTTGCTGACACCCTTTTGTCACAAATCACTCATGGAACTTTTCTCCATCCACTCCATCCTGCCTGGACTGTCTTTTTCACTTCTTACTACATTCCCCATTTTCCTGGACTTTGGACCTGAAGTACTTGAATTCCTGTACCTTTATGACCTCTGCTCCTTGTAGCCTCACTGTTCCATTGGCCTCCCTCTCATTCACACACATGTACTCTGTCTTACTATGACTGACTTTAATTCCTCTTCTTTCAAGTGCATACATCCACCTCACCACTCTCTCCTCTCTGGGAATAATCTCTATCACTTCATCCAGATCTTTCCAAAATGTATCTTTCTCCTCCACATCACATCCAACCTGTGGAGCATAACCACTGACGATGTTTAGCATCAGACCTTTTACTTCTACCTTCAGGCACATCACCCTATCTGACTCTCTCTTCATCTCTACTACATCATTTGCCATCTCCACCTTTAAGACCACCCCTATTCCATTTATCTTTCTATCCACATCACAGTAAAACAGTTTGAACCCTGCTCCAATGCTGTGAGCCTTGCTGCCCTTCCACTTTGTCTCTTGGACACATAAAACATAATAAACCTTTCTTCTCTGCATCATGTCAGCCAGCTCTCTACCTTTGCCTGTCATTGTCCCCACATTTAGAGTTGCAACCCTCAGTCCTACATTCTTGACTTTCCTCTTCTCCCTTTGTCTCCTGACATGTTTCCTTCCTCGTGGTCTTTGACTAACAGTAACACAATTTCCGACGGCACCCTGTTTGTCAACAGCATCGGTGGCAGTCGTCGTTAACCCGGGCCTTGACCGAGCCAGTATGGTTTTGCTTTGACAAACTCGCATTATGGTTTTGGCAAAAGTGTTTTACATCGGATGACATGCCTGACACAACCCTCACCATTTACCCGGGCTTGGGACAGGCACAAGAGATACACTGGCTTGACAACCTCTAACTTGTTAAATTTCTACTTTTGAGACTGTACGTTTCTTATTTATATACCTTTATTTCACCATTTAAATCCCGTTAATATCACCATTCTCTTTCACAAGGGAAGCCTGGGCCTGAAGGCAGACTGACATACACATTTGAACTGTTAGAGGAACCCCAAACATAAAGAGAAAAACCACACAAACACAACGAGAATGTGCAAACCTGGGTATCAAACCCAGGACCTCCTTGCTGTGAGGCAGCAGTGCTAACAATAATCTATAGTGCTGATCTTGTGCCCTTCTTGTGAACCCTATCTTGGGTTCTGCAAAATCCTCATGTGCTACTTGGATTATCTGTCACCTCATCTTTTCCAGGGAATCACCTCCTGTGGGTAAACAAGCCACATCTGTAAAAGACAGTCATATCAGGTTATCCCAAATTAGTCTTTCACTGCTGGCCTGCCTGCTCACCAACACCCAGCACCTGTCTTCCATCATACCTGGTGATTATCCCCTGAGCACAGTACATAGAGTTCATTTAGATACTCTTCAAGCCTGGAAAAAGAAACACCTAGTAAAAGACTCATTACAAATTATGTAATCATTCATGTGGATCATCAGTACTCATCTCTGTGTAATTCCAGTGTATTTGTTAACCAATTATTTGCAGCTCCTGAGTGGCAACATGGAGACATGGTTAACAGCTGACTCTGATCCTGGCTGACGAGCTTCTGGGAGTATTTAAGGATCATGGGCCCAGATTTTCTCTGCTGGAGCATTGCACTGCCTTCAGCTATTTAGTGACATCTCTAAGACTTGTTGTAGAAAGACTTGACCAACCTCAATTTCCTTAGTGCCTTCTAGTCCTATTCCTGTGCTTTCCTATGTGGAAATCCTGACTTTTCATGCCTGCAACACAATACTTCATTGTGGAGCCTTGGCCTGGACACTACCATATTTTACGCCATACATGTTGCACTGCCCTATAAGTCACATCAGTCTAAGTATGTCTAAAAAAGTAGAAAAATCCATAAAACTGTCGCTTCGACATATATGTTGCATCTGTTATGCATCACCGCTGACGCGTCACATTTGTTACACGTTACCGCTGACAAGCTGAAAATGTGGGCTGAAACTGGAAATGTGGGCCGGTGTTGTGCCAAACATCGATGAGCTGGCAAATGGCGGTCACAGGAGTATGCACAAGAGGACTTTAACAAGAATTTAACAAGATTAACACTTAAAAACAATTATTTGTTTGCTTGACTTTATAGTAAAGGTGTGTCTCAGTCTAACATTTGCTTAATAAAAGGACTTTAACGGTCAAATCAGTTGTATTTCAAAAGTATTTGCTGACTTGGTGCTCCAGGAGCGTGCAGAGGGAGGAAAAAAAGGAAGGAGGAATGTTGCTCATTTCTTCACAATTTAACAAGAAAAGCATCTAAAATAATTATTTGTTGTTATTTGTTTTGTTTTAAACAAAGCTCTTGCACGGGTAGAAGCTGATGTACATGTTATGAACGATTCTCCACTACAACAAATTGTAACACAATATTATTACATTTACAGTAGTCCATTGTTTATCGCAGGTGTTAGGTTCCAGCACCCACCCACGATAAGTGAAAAACTGCAAAGTAGGGGTAGTAGTAGAAGTAGTAGTAGTAAGTAGTAGTTTATTTTAGTATTTTTAAAACTATTAAGACATTTTAAACCATTCCCACACTCTTGCAATGTTCCTAACAATTTTCTAAACTCTTAAACCTTTTAAAAATATTAATTTTAAATGGGTACTCACCAGAGAAGATGAAGAGATGAAGAATTAGCTGTCCAGTGATAACAATGAAGGTGATGAAGATGAGATGAAACCAGGGGCTTTGGCTTCGTCCTTCAAATAAAAGTGTGAGATGGCATCCTTTTCCAGAACAGGCCTGTTTCGTCCACGTTAAACCTTGTTCAGAAGTGTAGACCCCCTCGGCGATCAGATCTTTGAACGTTGACATTGTGTTAACAAACTCCTCCGCTCCTGCTATATCAGCGGACACAGCCTCTCGGTGCAGAGAAACAAATTTTAATCCAAATTGTTTTTGAAAATTGTCAAACCATCCCGTTCCACTTTCTCTTTAATCGTCAGTATCTTCTGCTGGCATTTCAGTTCACCATCAGAAACTTTTGAAAGCACAGAACATGTTTAGGAGCAAAAGAAGTCCAGTTGAAGTCCAGTTGAAAAAGATAGCAGGTAAACAGATAGTAACTAAGCCAATCAGCGCCCAGGTTAGAATCTTGGTTACAAAGCATTTTGGGCGTTTTGGTTTGCCGCCAGAAACTTTTGAAGGCACAGAACATTTAGAAAACACAACACAGTAGTAACACTTGAAGTTTAGTTGAAAAAGAGCAAAGGCAAACAGACAGTGACTGCCAATCAGTGGCTGGGAATACAAAGCTGACGTAACTGATCCATTCAATGCCCGGGTTACTGAGCGCAATGCTCTGTTTCTTAAAGAGATATGTCCTGACATTCATTCATTCAACCTTTATCTATGCAGGTTAGTCCCATTGAGCCTTGGGGACTCATTTGCAAGAGAGACCTGGATTTTAACATGATTTTACATGACTTTCACTTTCTTTTGAATCTTACATTAGTAAAGTTGAATTTTCTTTAAAAAAAAAAAATTAAATTCCATGTGACATGAATTAAATTTTACTTTTGAAAGGTCAGTTCAACAGTCATGCCTTCGCTTTGCAAAAATACTGTTGGGCAGAAAACAGCAGCCAGAGGCACTACAGTTCAGCACAACATTGGCAATGTAGTCCTTATGAGTGGTGATTACAGTACAGTGGAGGCTGAATGAGAGAAAACTACAAAATGGTGGCACCTGTCCAAATTATTATTCTTTTGTCATTAAATTATTCACATCCACATGAGTGCAGTGATGTGACTGTACAGTTCACAATTGTGTGTTTAAAAACGTCCAATATTTTTGATGTCCACACATAGAGCGTGTCCGCCAAAGTCAAACCCTGAAGTAGCAAGGGGCGATTGTATAGTTATTTGTGTTTTCTAAGATCATTTGATTGTGGCAGCCATCTCAATTTGGTTGACTCAAAGGTGATTACTGGTAGATTTACAGACATTGATTCAAATCCACAAGGTTGGTCTTTTATAGGCTATATATAAAATGTTCAAAACCATTATTGCCAGCCTTTTCTTATCTCTTTATTTCCTTGAACATCTTAACACTTAAAATATTGTTTTTCACTGTACCAGTCTTTATATTGTACCATAACTGGACTTCCCTGCCCTGATTTTATGGAGTTTCAGGACAGTTACCAGAAGTTTTACACTCGGATTACAAAAAATACAAACACCACAATATAGTTCTTTTATGAACAAAAGTGCTTTCAGCTTCAGAGCTCCTTCTAATGAAAACAAGGTACCTCTCTTTCCCACATGGCTGCTGCAAGACTTTATGTAAAGGCCATTAAAACAGCAGAAAAAATGTAATTAGTGTTAGGCATCACTAAGCATCAGCTCAGCAGTAATTCACTCATTTTCTCTTTCTTTCACACTACTTTTTTGTGCAGCATAGGGGAAGCTGAAAGTTCCTAAAGCTGCATGCAGAGGATTACAGAAATAAATGTAGAGGCTTCACATTCTGTGAAGGAATGCCTGTTATGCTAGAGTTTTAGAACAAGATCGTTTTATGTTGAGAAATGTCAGATTTGTCGTTGTATGACACGCAACACTCTGAATATATTGTGAATGTCTCTCAGCTGTTATCTTGCCAACTTTTAGTTCAATATCTGTAAAAATAACCGAGGTATAAACATTTTGTGTAGACTAAGGATGATTAGTTGTGGTGGCCAGTTTGCAGTGATGACACCAAACAATAATCAGTTGTAGATGTACAGTACAGACAGTGATTGTTTTCTGTGAGTTCCTTTGATCAGCAGTTGAGGAGATATTTTGCTAAAGGATGAACAAAAGGGACTCTAACAGTTAATACCAAGGTTAAATGGTAAATGAACTGTACTTATATAGCGCCTTTCTATCTTATTTCAAGATACTCAAAGCTCTTTACACTACAATCTGTGTCCTCATTTACCCATTCATACAGCACTCTACATCTCTACAAAGCTAATTGAACAAATCATTCTAATGAGACTAATCAGTGCTTTAGATCACATTCATACACTGATGGGACACACATCAGAGGCTATGAGGGGTTCATTGTCTCGCCCAGGGACACTTCGGCATGTGACTGCTGGTGGATTAGAACCACCAACTCTCTCTTTGGAGGACGACTGCTCTAACCACTCAGCCACAGCCGGTATCATTCTAGTAGTCATCGTCGGAGCGTTGGGTACCTCACTGTGATTAACTGGCAACCTCTTCTTCTTTCGATGTTTCCCTCTTCAGGGGCCGTCACAGCGAGTCATCGTCCTCCACCTCACTCTGTCCTCTGCATCCTCTGTCCTCACTCCAACTACAATCAGGTTTTAAGCTAATATGTCATGCAATGGGCTGTGCTCACATAATATGTTGAGGACAATGCTCAGCTACTACTACAGTCATTTTTAGTTGAATATATGTAAAATAGAGAAATATCTATCTTCAGATACAGCTATTAGGCCTTTTCCAGTTTGGACCCAATGATGCTGGCCGAAAACAAGGACTGATAAAAAATAAAAATAAAAAACTACTCGCATTACAAAATAAAAAAAGGTGACATTCAATTCAATTCAATTCAATTCAATTCAAAAATACTTTATTAATCCCAGAGGGAAATTAAATGTTGTTGTAGCTCATTTTCCTTGTTTCATAAAAGAGTTGTTCTAGATGTTGATGGTTGTGGACGGGAAGGATCTCTTGTGATGGTCCGTCTTATGGCAGATCTGAAAAAACTGGCCACAGATGTTGATCTGTTTACTTGCACTTGGTTGGCCTCCTGGGTTCAGGATCACCTGAATGTTGGGCAGAAATCCTCCCAGGGCAATGGCCACTCCTCCCAGCAGTTTGTTGAGCTCCTTATCGCTGCGGACAGCCAACTGTAGGTGCTGATGGACGATCCTGTCCTTCCGCTGTCCTGAGCCGTGTTTCCTGCTAGTTCCAGGATCTCAGTGGTCAGGCACTCGAGCACAGCTGGCAGGTAGATGAAAATGCGTCCACAGAACATCCTTTTCAACTCATTTGAAATTTAGGGCTGTAGTTGAGATATTACTTGAGCTTTTGAGATGTTAATCAGCTGCTGTTGGTTGTAGAAACTGCCTTGTTGCCATGGTTACACATCATAACAAATGTCCAAAACTAAAAAAGTTTCAGTAAAAATCCTTCCAGCTGCACAGCATCTGATACCAGAGGAAACAATCATCCAAAAAATGTGATTTACATCCAGAAAAAGAGGAATTAAAGTTTCCAAAAGCAAAATCTCAGAATGAAAGTAACAGAGCTGCTCCAACATGCAGCCACCTTGAGCGGCGCAATTCTAGAACCTAGAATTCTAGACATGGCTGCAAGCAGGATAATATAGAAAATCAAACCAAAGAGGAGTGCACAATATATAGGCAGACAAGAAAACATGCAGGTATCATACATTATAACAGACAAGTGAGACAAAACCTAGTGTAATTATGAGCATCAGTCATTCACTCAATTTGTTCATTTATTCATATTCTATGTAGATTTATAGTTTCCTAAATGTGAGGAAATGCTGATTGAAATGTTCTGGCACTCAAAAGTCATAAAAAGCTTTAGAAATGTGAACATTGTTAACAGCTTGTGTGTTTCATAAGATTGTAAAACAAATCTATTTCAGACCGTGGCAGGGAAAGCCCTAGAACTGTCATTTCGAACCTCAGCCCGAAGCCAAGCCCAAATTCAGAGTGGGCTGGGCCATGATAATGTGCTGGATAGGCTGGTCGGGTTGGTGTTGGGCTTTTGGCCACGATCTACTTATATGGCAACATGGCTTGCCTTACCACACCAGCCGGACCCGACCATTTTACTGTGAGCTGACCGGCCTTGAAAGAGGTAAAATAAATATCCTGATGCATGCTCAATAATCCAGGTAGAAAAATCAAAGAATGTTAAATCTGGTTCTCTGGACATTAAAAAAAAACCAACCAAACAATCAAAAAATAAAAAAAAATTGTAGAAACGTTTCGTCTCTCATCCGAAATGCTTCTTCAGTCTGAGGTGCTGTATTCAGCTCAGTCTGATAAATGGCACCTTCTCAGAGTGGATCAACCAGTTTTGCTGCTGACAACCAAAACCAGCTGCTCAAATGATCAAGAAGGACCATCAGCCTAACGATGGATCATTAGCACACTGATGGCTGTTTACTATTCACAGGGGGCTGAGTGATACTAGCAATAACAGCATTGTAAGACGGGGACAGTTGAACATGGAGACCTCTACCCCTGTTTAATGATGGACAATTTCTTTTCACAAAGATGGCCTCCTTTACTCCTCTCTCAAACCATCGTTCCTCTCTATCCAGGATGTGAACATCTTCATCCCTGAAAGAGTGACCGCTGGCCTGGAGATGAGTGTAGACCACAGAATCCTGGTCTGATGGTGTTGATCTTCTGTGCTGTCACATCCTTTTGGCCAGTGGCTGTTTAGTTTCCCTGATGTAAGACTGAGCTTATTTTATTGTCTGTGTGCAGAACTATGACATCAACTGCCGCTCTTAAATCACTGAATCACTCAACACAAGTTTCATTTTACCTCCTGATTAAAAGTTTGAATATTTATGGTTATTTCAGAATCACCTTTTAAATAACTTTAGTTGGTAACACTTTACAATAAGGTACACAAAATTGTATTAACTATTAGGGAACGTCTCGGGAACAAATCAGGAGCTAAAGGGTAGTTAACCAGTACTTACTGGGGAAGATACAGCCAAGCCTTATTAGGGGACCAGTGGTTTGTTACCACAAGAACAAACCAGTAGGTAATGGCCAGTAGTGACTAAGTACTGATTGGTTTCTCAGTAAGTGATTGGTATAATGTTTCACTACATCAATGAACAAAATAATAGACAGGCAATGAGTTGGTACTCAATAAGTGATAGTCAGACATAGTTAAGATGACACCAGTGCAATAATATGAATTTGATAATGCATTTCATCAATATCCTGATGCATGCTCAATAATCCAGGTAGACAAATCCAAAAAAGTTAAATCTGGTCCTCTGGACATTCAAAAAAAAAAAAAAAAAAAATGTAGAATGTGCTAATGATCCATTGTTAGGCTGATGGTCCTTCTTATCCATGTGAGCAGCTGGTTTTGGTTGTCAGCAGCAAACTGGTTGATTCACTTTGAGAAGGTGCTATTTAATGTAAACTCAAAGGTTATTAAAAAATGGTCGGACAGAATAGGATTTTGAGGAACTATTACCAAGACCTTTATCTCTACACCATAGGTCAGAACTAAATCAAGAGTGTGATGATAAGAATGAGTAGATGTGCGGACGTTTTGGGTAAAACCAAATGACTCTATTAAATTATTAAAAGCTATGCTTAAGCTATCACTCTCAACATCCACATGAATATTGAAATCACCCATTATGATGATTTTATCAGTATTTAATAATAAGTCAGTTAATAATTCTGAGAATTCAGACAAAAACTGAGAGTAAGCGCCTGGTGGATAATATATAACAACTAGTAAAAGTGGCTTTTCTGATTTCCATTTTGGATGAGAAAGACTGAGGGACAGCGATTCAAAAGCATCATAACTAATAACTGGTTTGGCATTAATCAATAATCCTGACTGAAAAATAGAAGCTACTCTTTCTTCCTTCCTTACTAAAGGGGTGTGGCAAGATGGCACCTGTGTGTGGCTTCGCTGGCTTTACCTCTCTGCGCATTTTTTATTATGCGTTTTTATTATTTTTAAATTATTTAGCTTTTTTCTGTCAGGATAATAGCTTTGTCACTCTTGCAGCCCGTGTTTAGGATCGGGATGCATTATTGGCGATCAACAAGTCGTGGATGAACTGTTGTGACAGCTGGAGCAGTTTCAGAGGGAGTTGTCCACCTCCGTTTGTTTGCTGCTCACCTGAGTGTCTCCTGCAAAGTTCCAGACGTAAAAAGCGGAAAAGAGGATCTAGAGCCGGTGTCCTGGTTCGTCTGAGGCTGTATGTAGACGTTTTATTGGGAAGCGGGGAGCCCCTCGCTGTCTACGAACTCTTTCATCTAATTGGGAGTTTGACACATCACCTGAAACCTGGCCAGCATGGACCTCTACCTGCCTGTCTTCTGTATATTATTCAACCTGCTTGGATGAAGTTCATCATGCTCACCATCAGGTACCTCCTCGTCGTAATCGTTCTTCTGATGCAATCAACCTAATCTGTGTGCCGCTATTAGCGGATGTGGGAGCTGCTGAAATGTTATCGTTGCGCATGGCCCTCTTCAACGCGCGCTCTATCAGCAACAAGTCTTTTGTCTTGAATTAAATGATTACGAAGGAGTCCCTTGATTTCCTGTTTTTAACTGAAACTTGGCAACGAAGCTTGGATCTTATTCATCTGCGGGTACTCTGTCCAGATAACTGTGCTGTTCTTGCAACACCCCGTGAAGCGCGTAGAGGTGGTGGTCTAGCAGCCGTGTTCAAGGACTGTTTTTCCTGCAGACTTGTTAATCCAGCCCCATTCTCTACATTTGAGCAACAAATAATTAAAGTTGGCTCTTTGAAAATATTTTACTGTATTTTAGTTTATAGACCTCCAGGTTCAGCTAGTGTATTTTTATCTGAATTCACTGATTTTCTGTCCTCCATTATTAAGTTGGAGAAAGTTATAATTTTGGGTGATTTTAATTTTCACATTGATGATGTTACCTGTAAGGCAGCAGCAGAGTTTATATCCATCACAGACTCTTTTCACTTTACTCAGCATGTGAGTGTCCCCACTCATTACAAAGGTCATACATTGGACCTTGTTTTCTCTTTAGGCCTGGATGTGGAAGATGTTCGTGTGGAGGATATATTTTTAAGTGATCACAAATGTATTTATTTTAATGTGTCCTTCAGTCCTGATCCAGCTCCTTCTTGCCTTTTGAGACAGAGGCGGATTATCTCTGAACACACTTCTGATGCTTTTATTGCTCTATTTGATTCCGCCTCTTTGGATTATGACATCATGAACGTAGATTCAGTTGTTTCCTGTTTTAACACTCACTGTATGGACATATTGAACATTATAGCACCATTGAAACAAAGCACTGTCCAACGCACTAGCTGTCCGTGGATCAACAATGAAATCCTTACTTTGAGGAGAACATGTCGTAAAACTGAACGTCTGTGGAAACGTACTGGGTTGGTGGTTCATAGACTACATCTTAAAGATCTGATCAGCTCTCTAAATGAGATGCTCAAGACTGCCAGAGCTCGTTATTTTACTAATCCCATCAATTCCAAAGGACGAAATCCAAAAATTTTATTTGATACAATCAAGAACATTGTCTCTCCAGCATTCTCGTCTCAAAGTGCTTTTATGTATGCAGATTGCAATCGGTTTTTAAATTATTTTATTGATAAAGTTTCCAGCATTAGGGCCAGTATTTGTCCTTCATCTTCCCTTTTACTGGCTCCTTTGTCACTGACCCCTGATAAGTGGTCCTTTTTTACCCCAGTTTCAATTAAGGACATCTCAGATTTAATGGGTCACATGACACTCTCATCGAGTCCCCTTGATGTCCTTCCTACGTCGCTTTTTAAAGATATTTTTACCTGTATTGGCCCCAGTGTTGTACAAGTGATAAATTCCTCTCTTTGTTCTGGCACTGTCCCACACTATTTTAAAACTGCTATTGTCTGTCCTTTGCTAAAAAAGACAAATTTGGATTCTTTGTCATGAACCAGAGGCCGGATCGCAAACAACAACAACAACCACTGAGAGGGTTAAAAGATTTATTGAGAAATAAAGTAAAACTCTGGAGTAGGTCCGGTTCTGGACTGGTTCCGATCTTCTGATTGGTAGTTCGAGATTGGGTAGTGTTGTAGTGGCGGGCTGCCAGTAGAAGTAGAACTGATGTTAAGGTCCACTGGAACGGAGTCCAACAGGCTTGCAACTAAAAGATAAAGGTTAGTAGATGCAGGGGGGAAAAGACTAATTGGGGAAATGAATCTGTGGGAATCAGATTCAGGGGTAAGGATAAGTCCGTGATACAGAATGAGCTTGACCTTTAATCCGTGATCCAAAAAACAGTCAGAAGGGAAAGGCAGAGTTCATACCGTGAAGTCAGTTGTTCAGCAGAAGTATCCAGTACGTGATCCAAAAAGAGAGTCAAAAAACAAGAGCATGAGTCGGTACCTGATCAGATGAGCAAAAGCAGACGAGGGCTGAGGCAAAAGCGTGGTCGTGGTCAAGGCAAGGGTCATGAACGTGATGAGTCAATCAATGGAATGCTGGAAAGTCTACTGCTGATGAGACAGGATAGAGAATCTGGCCCAGACTGAGAGGAATGAGTGAGCTTAAGTACTGACTGGACCAGGTGGTGGAGCTGTGGGATAATGAGCGGTGACAGGTGACATGAGTTGAGTGATTACTGAGTGTGCAGCATGACAGAGGAGCTGACAGAGAGCAGAGCTATGACAGAACCCCCCCCTCAAGGTCCGGCTCCTGAAGGACCACCAGGCTGGAGAGGGTTCAGTCGATGAAAGTCTCTAATGAGGGTTTTGTCCAGAATATTGCGTGAGGGCACCCAGGAACGTTCCTCCAGGCCGTACCCCTGCCAGTCTACCAGATACTGGAGTCCTCTCCCCCACCTTCTGGATCGAAGAAGGCGTCGGACCGTGTAGGCTGGGCTCCCCTGAATGAGTCGGGCGGGTGGTGGGAGGTCGGTGGTGGGTCGAAAACGTGGCAGGACAAATGGCTTGAGTCTTGAGACATGAAACGTTGGATGAATGCGCATGGACCTGGGTAACTGTAAGCGAACAGAGACAGGATTGATTATTTTGGTAATCAGAAAAGGACCAATGAAACGTGGTGCTAGTTTCTTAGATTCCACACGGAGAGGAAGGTCCTTGGTGGAGAGCCACGCTTTCTGGCCCACCTTGTACAATGGTTGAGGCGTTCTCCTGCGGTTAGCCCCCCGAACGTACCTTTTGGTGGCTAAAATTAGGGCTCTCCTGGCTTTTCTCCAGACTCGCTGGCAACGTAAAATTGTGAGTCGTGCAGAGGGAACCCGAGCTTCTCTCCCCTGGACTGAAAAAACAGGGGGTTGGAATCCATAGACAACATGAAAGGGTGAAATACCTGATGTAGAGGATGGAAGAGAGTTGATTGCTTGTTCAATCCAAGGGAGGTTGGACGTCCATTTCCTCGGGTCCCCCTCGCAGAGGAGCCGAAGCTTGGTCTCCACCTCCTGGTTGGTACGCTCAGATTGTCCATCCGTTTGGGGATGAAAACCTGACGAGAGGCTGACCGAGATCCCTAGCAGGTTGCAAAACTCCCTCCAGAACTTGGAAATGAATTGGGGACCTCGGTCAGACACAATGTTCTGGGGGAGCCCATGGAGCCTGAAAACCTCCTTGGCCATGATAACGCTGAGCTCCTTGGAAGAAGGTAACTTGGGGAGAGGAACCAGGTGGACCATCTTAGAAAAACGGTCCACAATGGTCAATAACACTGAATTACCTTCAGAAGGGGGTAATCCAGTCACAAAGTCCATAGCAATATGTGACCATGGGTGTGAAGGAATTGGCAGGGGTCGTAGCAGCCCGGCAGGTGGGCGATTGGAAGACTTGGCACGATTGCATTCGGGACATGACTTGACAAAGTGCTTGGTGTCCTCCGTAAGCGTAGCCCACCAGAATCGGGCGCGAATGAGTTGGAGGGTCTTGGTGATTCCTGGGTGACAGAACAACTTTGATGAATGGCATAATTCAAGAACCTCTTTTGCCTTTTGATTGGGGACAAACAGGCGCCCCCTAGGACAGGTAGGTGGACGTGGCTCGGAGAGTTGGACTTGTTGGAGATCGAGTTCTAATTGAGTCAAAGAAAGACGTACGGTCTCAGGCAGGATGAACTCGACCTCTTCTGAGGGCCCTTCCTTGACCTCAAAGACCCGGGACAGGGCATCCGGCTTGGCATTCTTGGGCCCGGGTCTGTAAGAGAGGGTGAAACTGAACCGAGAGAAAAACATAGCCCACCTGGCCTGACGGGGATTGAGTCTCTTTGCTGTGCGAAGGTACTCCAGGTTTTTATGGTCGGTCCATACCAAAAAGGACTTCTTCGCACCTTCCAGCCAGTGCCTCCATTCCTCCAGGGCCATCTTGACTGCCAAAAGCTCACGGTCTCCCACGTCGTAGTTTCTCTCAGCGGGGGAGAGTGCCCTGGAGAAGTAAGCACAGGGGTGGATCTTACCATCTGTGCTGCGCTGACTGAGGATGGCGCCCACCCCGGTGCTGGATGCATCGACCTCCACAATGAATTGTTTCTCGGGGTCTGGAGAGTGCAAGATTGGAGCAGAGGAAAACAATGTTTTGAGCTTCTGGAATGATTGGTTGGCAACAGAGTCCCAGATGAACTTGGTCTTAGATGAGGTGAGAAAATGAAGAGGAGCTGCAACTGAACTGTAGTTCTTAATGAACCTCCTATAAAAATTTGCAAAACCGAGAAACCTTTGCAGCTGTTTACGATCCTTGGGCTTAGGCCAATCCACCACCGCTGATACCTTCCCGGGTTCCATGGATACTTGACCTGGAGAAATGTTGAACCCAAGGAATGAGGTGGACACTTGGTGGAAAGCACACTTCTCTGCCTTGACAAACAAGTTGTTCTGTAAAAGGCGGGTTAAGACAGCTCTGACATGGCGACGGTGAGAAATGCTATCTTGTGAAAAGATAAGTATGTCATCAAGGTAAACAAAAGCGTAAATGTTAATCATGTCACGAAGGACATCATTAACCAGGGCTTGGAAAACGGCAGGAGCGTTGGTGAGGCCGAATGGCATAACAAGATATTCATAATGGCCATCTGCGGTATTAAAAGCCGTCTTCCATTCATCTCCCCGCCGTATCCTGACCAAATGGTAAGCGTTGCGAAGATCCAGTTTGGTGAATATCTTAGCATTTTGGATTATATCAAAAGCAGAGTTCATGAGGGGCAGAGGATACTTGTTCTTTATGGTTATTTTGTTAAGTTCTCTATAGTCAATGCATGGACGAAGTGACCCATCTTTCCTCCCCACAAAGAAAAAACCTGCACCAGCGGGGGATGCTGAAGGTCTAATGATACCAGCTTGGAGGGACTCTGTTATATATTTCCTCATGGACTCTTGCTCGGGACCAGACAAAGAATATAATCTACCCCGAGGGGGGGTAGAACCTGGGATCAGGTCAATACCACAATCGTATGGACGATGTGGCGGAAGGGACGTAGCTTTTGATTTATTAAAGACCTCTTTCAAATCATGGTACTCTTTAGGTACCTGACTTAGATTAGGATAGGTCTCCTCATTGGCTGTGACAAGGGCTGGTGAACTGGGTTGGCTCTGAATACATGTAGAATAACACTCATTAGCCCATCCTACAATCTCTTGGTTCCTCCAATCGATTTGGGGGTTGTGTTTGCGTAACCAAGTGGAACCTAAAACCACTGGGAGTTGGGGTGAATCAATAACAATGAATCTGATCAGTTCCGAATGGTTGTTGGCCGACACCATGGTGACTGGAACAGTTTCAAGACTAGATTGACTTAAAGGATGACCATCTAAAGCGAGGACCTTATGGTTGTTAGGTGATGGAACAATGGTCAGATCTATGGATTTGGCAAAGGTTTTATCAATGAATTCCGTGTCGGCCCCTGAATCAATAAAAGCTGAGACGATGACGGGTTGACCACCCTTTATTATGAACTTGACCTTGGACTTGGACATGATAGGTGGAAAGGACTTGATCTTATGACTAAGACTCAACAGGAGCCTCTCTTCTCCTGCTGAGCCTGGTCTTTTACTGGACAATGATGACAATCATGACCGCCTTGACCACAATAAAAACAGAGATGGTACCTCCTCCGACGTTCTCGTTCCTGGGTGGTCAGACGACTTCTTCCTAGTTGCATGGGTTCCGTAGCATACAGAGGATCCTGAGGGCTCTTGGTTTGTTCCGTTTTAGGTTCATGATCCACAAGGTGATGTCTGGTTCTGGACATGGCTGTGGCCTTGCCTCGACTCTGTTCACGGTCACGCTCACGCTCACGCAGGCGAAGGTCAACACGGATGGCCACCTCCTCCAGCTGGCGTAGGGATGAGGGATAGTCCATTGTTGCCAGCACATCCTTAACATCTTCATTAAGCCCCCTGAAGAAGGCGTCAGTGAGTGTGTGTTCATCCCAATGACTGTCTGCTGAAACAGAGTGAAAGTGAATGATTTATTTGATTACAGAATCCTTGCCTTGTTTAATATCAAACAACAACAACAACCACTGAGAGGGTTAAAAGATTTATTGAGAA
>NC_056515.1:13041220-13046243 GCF_014905685.2 Nematolebias whitei
ATTTTAAAATTCTGGTTCTAACTTTTAGGGCACTTCATGGTCAGGCTCCTAAATATTTACTGGACCTTTTGAAGCCTCTATGTCCCATCAGGACTTTGAGATCTTCAAATCAAATGTTGCTGATAGTTCCGAGAACTTATTTTAAAACACGTGGAGACAGAGCATTCCAAGTGGTGGCCCCGAGGCTTTGGAACGCTCTCCCTCTGTCACTGCGCTGCTCAGATTCCATTGACTCTTTCAAAAATGATCTTAAGACTTATTTATTCAGACTGGCTTTTATTTAAATTTTATTTACTTTTACTTTGTGAAGCACTTTGTGATGTCATTGTCTGTGAAAGGTGTTATATAAATAAATACTACTGTTACTTACTTACTTACTCCTCCACCTCGGCCAGTTGTTCTAGGAACATTAATGATAAGGTGAGAAGTTTAGTTATCTGGGAAACTCGGAGAAGAACTTCTGCTCTGCCACATTGAGAGGAACCCGTTGAAGTGGTTCAAGAATCTGGTAAGGATCTTCCCTTGGAGCCTCTCTAAGGATGTGCTTCAGGCATTTCTGACTGGGAGGAGACTTGGGATAAGATTCAGGACATGCTGGAGAGACTATGTCTCTCAGTTGGCATAGGAATGCCTTGGAATCCTGTCAGAAGAGCTGGAAGAGTTGGCTGTAAAAGATATGTCTGCCCTTCCCTGTTCAAGCTGATGCCCTACGAACCAACTTTGGAATAAGTGGAAGATGATGGATGAATGGATAGATGGACAGATGCTATTGGTCTGTGGGAGAAAACCCACGCATGCAAGGAGAGATCATGCAAACTTCACTCAGAAAGGTCCTCGGCCAGTGTTTGATCCAACCACTATTTCGTTAGGAGGCAACAGCTCTACCAACTGATCTACTGTGCCGCCACAAATAAAACCATTTATCATAAGATCAATGATAGTAGGGATGCACCGATCCACATTTTTTACTTCCGATCCGATCCCCAATTCTGGATACCAGCCGATACCGATACTGCTCCGATATCATCATCCTTATTGATTTTATATGAGGTTCTAATAATCTCCTCTCTACAGGCAAGTACAATTTGTACAAATATATGCATGTATGTCCAAAAAGACAACTTGAGGTAAGTTTTATTAATGTTTGATAAAGTTAGAATTAAATCTTGTTAACATAAAACATGTTTTTTTTTATTCCTAGCCTTAAAGTGGATATTAAGGTGAATAATTTAAGTGAGTGTCTATTTTTTTTTTTTAAATAAGGGGCAGATAGAATACTTTTTTTCTTCTTTCTGCACTCTTTTCATTCAGTGTTTTTTTTTTTTTTGCGGTTTTATTTTGTTCAGGAAATCCATTCCATAGTTTCAAGCCAACTTGCACAGCAGCTGGCAGGGAATCGCATGAGAAGTTTTAGCAGACAGACATGCATCATGGATCAGAAATCTCTGCAGGTTGGATTGGAAATATCTGATACGTAAATTCTGCTGGTATCGGAAGCCGATACCAATACCAGATCGGCCCCATCCATCCATCCATCCATCCATTTTCTTTACCCGCTTATTCCATTTTTTGGGTCACGGGGGTCGCTGGTGCCCATGTCCAGCAATCACTGTGCGAGGGGCGGGGTACACCCTGGACGGGTCGCAAGTCCATCACAGGGCCACATAGAGACAAACGACCATTCACTCTCTCACTCACACCTAGGGACAATTTAGAGTTACCAATCAGCCTAACATGCATGTTTTTGGTCTGTGGGAGGAAACCGGAGTACCCGGAGAAAACCCACGCATGCACGGAGAGAACATGCAAACTCCACCCAGAAAGGCCCCTGGACCGGGGTTTGAACCAAGGACCTGCTCGCTGAGAGGCAGCGACTCTACCAGTTGCGCCACCGTGCTGCCGCAGATCGGCCCCATCCCTAAGTAATAATCTACACATTTACCTTGATATTACGGCTATTTGAGAGGGGTTTGTGTGGACATCTGTTTTTGCAGCAATAAGACCACCTCAGGTTTTAGAGGTCATCAAGAGTTTACATCCTTCTATTCAGTTTTTAACTACTTTTTCTTTCCAGGTCTTGTAGCAGTGGGTGTCTATCTATAGCACTCAATGTGCAAGAGTACATGTACATCACAGGGCCACATAGAGACAAACTACCATTCACACTCACATTCATACTGAGGGACAATGCAGAGTTACCAGTTATCATAATTGTCAGACTTTAGAATGCACTTGTCTCTAAGCTGCACTTATTAAATATAAGATAAATCATACAATTGTACATAAATAAGACGCTCCAGTTATTTAGCCGTGGGCATCTACTGTTCATGGTCGGGATCTGTGCAGACAGTCTGCTCCGGCTGTGTGCAGCTTTCTTGTTGTAGTACAAGAAGCAGCCAGCAGATAGAGATTCACAGAATATATCTTGCTTTCAACACACACACTCAGATTGCATTATTGTCACGTCTTCATGAAGCTTTACTGTCTCACTCATGGTTACAATCATTATACCTTCAAAATGAACACAATAACTATCTAAGCATAATCACTGGACAGAACAGTGCCAAACATCTATGTAACTGAAATTATTTAGAAATTATTTACCGTAAAACCCAGTCTGTAAGTATG
Organism: Nematolebias whitei; assembly: GCF_014905685.2. Lineage (NCBI taxonomy): Eukaryota > Metazoa > Chordata > Actinopteri > Cyprinodontiformes > Rivulidae > Nematolebias > Nematolebias whitei. Next base: position 13,043,849 of record NC_056515.1, read on the forward strand.
GTACCTTTCTGTGGCCCGGTTTGTGTCTGTGCTCCCTCATTAGTTCTATTAGTGCCACCCGTGTCTCGTCCCAGCTGTTTGTTATCACGTCTCGTCTTGTCCCTGTATTTAAGCCGTCTGTTCAGTCTTGTTCGTTGTCGCGTCATACTCGTTGGGTCTCCTGTGTTCCCCCTGAGTCTTCCTAGTTCCTCGAGTCTCCCGTGCCTCCTGAGTCCTCCTGAGTTTCCCGTGCTCTCTCTCCCTGTTCATGTAAGTTTTGCTGCCCCGTCAGCTTGTTATTTTGTATCCTTATTTATCATTAAATTCCTATTTTTGCATTTCTGCCGAGTTGAGTCCCTGTTCTGCACTCTGGGTTCGCTCCTGACCACAAATCCTAACATTACGATGCGACCAGACCAGAACCCAGTGGGCAGGGCCTCTCTCGGCAAACTCACCTTTTTTCTTTTTTCCTCCTCGAGCCATAATGGACGAGCTCCACTTTGTCCCTGTCCTTCTGCCGTCCCACCGCCGCCGTAGTGGCAGAAAACGGTTCCGGAGGCAGTCCGCGGCAACTGGCCCGGTCTCGTCGGCTGAGCAGAACTTTAGAGCTGGTTCCGGTGTTTCTGTGGGAGCGGTGTCCGCCGCCTCACCTTCCAGGTTTCCGGTGGGGGCGAGATCCAGCGTCCCACGGGAGCTCCGGTCCACTCCTGTTCGGTTTGGTGAGTCCGGTCCAGTTGACGTCACAGGGGCGGGTTCCGTCGCCTCATCTTCCAGGTTCCTGGTGGGGGCGGAATCCGGCCTCTCACCGCCACTCCGCGCCGCGGCTGTTCGCCCCAGCCTGGCCGTACCTCCGGAGCATATTCCTAGTGACTCCGTGGGGGCGTGTTCCGCCGCCTCACCTTCCAGGTTTCCGGTGGGGGCGGCACCCGTCACCACACCCACACATAAAGACATTCCCTTTTTTCACTCCTTTTTACCTGAGGAGATTTTTCAAATTAATCAGACCCTATTAGAATTATTTAATTCTGCTAAAGCTAACCCGTCTTCCTTTGATCTCGTTTTGTCCCTGATGGAGGATTTTTTAATTTATATCCCTGGTCTTTCTTTGCTCCCCGAGTATGATTTTTTATTATCTAAGATAGAGACTTTTAAGACCCCTGTTACTGCCATCCCTGAGGTGGATCCTCACCTCTCCTGTTCCGAGGGGGTTCCGGCGAACGCTCCTCACTTCTCCTGTTCCGAGGGGGATCCGGCAAACGCTCCTCATCTCTCCTGTTCCGATGTGGTCCTGGCAGATGCTCCTCATCTCTCCTGTTCTGAGGGGGTTCCGGCAGATGCTCCTCGTCTCTCCTGTTCCGAGGGGGTTCCGGCAGACGCTCCTCATCTCTCCTGTTCCGAGGGGGTTACCGGCAGACGCTCCTCATCTCTCCTGTTCCGAGGGGTTTCCGGCAGAAGCTCCTCATCTCTCCTGTTCCGAGGGGGTTCCAGCAGACTCTCCTTAGCTCTCTTGCTCCGTTCCTGCCGCCGCCGCCACAGAGGGCTCTGTTTCTGCCGCCGCAGAGGGCTCCGTTCCTGCCGCCGCCGCAGAGGGCTCTGTTCCTGCCGCAGAGGGTTCCGTTCCTGCCGCAGATGGTTCCGTTCCAGCCGCAGAAGACTCCGTTCCTGCCGCAGAGGGTTCCGTTCCAGATTCCGTTCCTGCCACAGAAGACTCCGTTCCTGCCGCAGAGGGTTCCATTCCAGTTTCCGTTCCTGCCGCAGAGGGTTCCGTTCCAGTTTTCGTTCCTGCCACAGAAGACTCAGTTCCTGCCTCAGAGGGTTCCGTTCCAGGTTCCGTTCCTGCTGCAGAAGACTCCGTTCCTGCCGCAGAGGGTTCCATTCCAGTTTCCATTCCTGCCGCAGAAGACTCCGTTCCTGCCGCAAAGGGTTTCATTCCAGTCCCAGTTCCTGTCGCAGTAGTTCCTGTCACTGTAGTTCCTGTCGCTGTAGTTCCAGTCGCAGTAGTTCCAGTCGCAGTAGTTCAAGTTCCTGTTCCTGCTGCAGAAGTTCCTGTTCCTGCTGTAGAAGTTCCTGTTCCTGCTGTAGAAGTTCCTGCTCTTGCAGAACTCTAGGCCTCTCCGTCGTCTGCTACAGAGCCCCAGACCTCTCCGTCGTCTGCTGCAGAGCCCCAGGCCTCTCCGTCGTCTGCTGCAGAGCCCCAGGCCTCTCCATCGTCTGCTGCAGAGCCCCAGGCCTCTCCACCGTCTGCTGCAGAGCCCCAGGCCTCTCCGCCGTCTGCTGCAACTCCCCAGGCCTCTCCGCCGTCTGCTGCAACTCCCCAGGCCTCCACGACAGCAGCAGCAATTCCCCAGGCCTCCACGACAGCAGCAGCAACTCCCCAGGCCTCCACGACAGCAGCAGCAACTCCCCAGGCCTCCAC
>NC_056515.1:13046253-13053049 GCF_014905685.2 Nematolebias whitei
ACTCCCCAGGCCTCCACGACAGCAGCAGCAACTCCCCAGGCCTCCACAACAGCAGCAGCAACTCCCCAGGCCTCCAGGACAGCAGCAGCAACTCCCCAGGCCTCCACAACAGCAGCAGTAACTCCCCAGGCCTCCACGTCAGCAGCAGCAACTCCCAAGGCCTCCACGACAGCAGCAGCAAACCCCAAGGCCTCCACGACAGCAGAAGCAAATTACAAGGCCTCCACGACAGCAGAAGCAAATTCCAAGTTCCCCTCGTCTCCTGCTGCAGCTCTCCAGGCTTCCACGCCATCTGCTGCAGCTCTCCAGGCTCCCACGCCGTCTGCTACAGTTCTACAGGCTCCCGCGCCGTCTGCTGCAGTTCTCCAGTCTCCCACGCCGTCTGCTGCAGTTCTCCAGGCTCCCACACCGTCTGCTGTAGTTCTCCAGGCTCCCACGCCGTCTGCTACAGTTCTCCAGTCTCCCACGCCGTCTGCTGCAGTTCTCCAGGCTCCCACGCCGTCTGCTGCAGTTCTCCAGTCTCCCACGCCGTCTGCTGCAGTTCTCCAGGCTCCCACGCCGTCTGCTGCAGCTCTCCAGGCTCCCATGCCGTCTGCTGCAACTCTCTAGGCTCCCACGCCGTCTGCTGCAGCTCTCCAGGTCTCTCCGTCGCATGCTGCGTTCCCTCTGGTTCCGTGTTTTGGACGGCCTCCCGGCCGCCCCCCTGACCTGGCCCGGTTTGATGGACAACCTCCCGGCCGCCCGCCAGAATAATGACTCCTAGGGACGATCCCTTGACTGTCCGAATCCTTTGTGTTCCCTCGTGTTTTTTCTCTGGTCCTCGTGTTTTCCTCGGGCCCTCCACCCTTGCAGTGCCGCCCTCCACCCGCCCGAGTCCTTCGGGAGGTTTTTTTTGGGGGGACGCCTGGAGGCGTCCTTGGGGGGGTGGGGGGTGGGGGTACTGTAAGGATGGTCCCTTTCTGTGGCCTGGTTTGTGTCTGTGCTCCCTCATTAGTTCTATTAGTGCCACCCGTGTCTCGTCCCAGCTGTTTGTTATCACGTCTCGTCTTGTCCCTGTATTTAAGCCGTCTGTTCAGTCTTGTTCGTTGTCGCGTCCTACTCGTTGGGTCTCCTATGTTCCCCCCTGAGTCTTCCTAGTTCCTCGAGTCTCCCATGTCTCCTGAGTCCTCCTGAGTTTCCAGTGCTCTTGCCCTGTTCATGTAAGTTTTGTTGCCCCGTCAGCTTGTTATTTTGTATCCTTATTTATCATTAAATTCCAATTTTTGTAGTTCTGCCGAGTTGAGTCCCTGTTCTGCACTCTGGGTTCTCTCCTGACCACAAATCCTAACACAGTCTTATCTAGGTCATGTGACCGGAAGTCAAGAACCTGTAAAATGCAGTAAATATTTATTAAATTAGTACTGTTGATTTTTATTAGTAAACACTTTTAGCAACTGCAGTTATTAAATGTACTTTCTAAATAAATTTGAGGTGATTATTCTCAGAATAGCTCATGAGGAGGAACAGCCCTCCCTCCCTGTTCTTTTTTTTCCCCTCTCATTGTCTACTCCGCTCTGTTTAATGCCCCTGTTAAATCTTAAATTAGAGACTGGTATTAAAACACATATTCACCATACACAGTAATATTTTAAAAAAAGTTTTATTTAAACATGTACCAGTCTTGACTGACTGGTTTAAAAATAAATCTGACGATTTATCTACTGTTGAGCTCTCATGGACAGAAAAGGAGAGGGGGGAAGACTCCTTCTGCTTCTCTGCTTCTTGTTTGGATCCATCCATCCACCCATTCTCTTCCGTTTATCCGGGGTCGGGTTGCGGGGGTAGCAGCCTAGGTAGGGAAGCCCAGACTTCCCTCTCCCCAGCCACTTGGGCCAGCTCCTCCAGGGAAATCCCAAGGCGTTCCCAGGCCAGCCGAGAAATATAGTCCCTCCAGCATTTCCTGGGTCTTCTTCTGGGTCTCCTCCCAGTGGGACTTGCCCAGAACACCTCACCAGGGAGGTGTCCAGGAGGCATCCTAACCAGATGCCCGAGCCACATCAGCTGGCTCCTCTTGATGTAGAGAAGCAGCAGCTCCGAGTCCCTCCCAGATGACCGAGCTTCTCACCCTATCTCTAAGGGAGATCCCAGACACCCTGCGGAGAAAACTCATTTTGGCCGCTTGTATCCAAGATCTCGTTTTTTCAGTCTAAACCCAAAGCTCATGACCATAGATGAAGGCAGGAACGTAGATTAACCGGTAAATTGAGAACTTCGCCTTTTGACTCAGCTCTCTCTCTTGACGACAGACATGTACAGTGCCCGCTTCACTGCCAACGCTGCAACTATCTGCCTATCGATCTCATGCTCCATTTTTTCCTCATTCGTGTACAAGACCCCGAGCTACTTAAACTACTCGACTTGGGGCAGGACCTCCCCCCCGGAGAGGGCACTCTACCCTTTTCTGGCTCAAGACCATGGCCTCGGATTTGGAGGAATTGATCCTCTTCCCAGCCGCATCACGCTCGGTTGCAAACCGCTCCAGCGAAAGTTGTAGATCACGACCTGATGAAGCCAATAGGACCAGACCATCTGCAAAAAACAGAGAAGCAATCCTAAGGCTACCAAAACGGATCCCCTGAACACCTTGGATGCACCTAAAAATTCTGTCCATAAAAGTTATGAACAGAATCGGTGACAAAGGGCAGTCTTGGTGGAGTCCAACTCTCACTGGGAACGAGCCTCACTTACTACCGGCAATGCGGACCAAGCTCTGACACTGGTCGTACAGGGAACTAACAGCCCATGTCAAAGGGCCTGGTACTCCATACTCCTGGAGTACCACCCACAGGTCTCCCCGAGGTACGCGGTCGAACACCTTCTCCAAGTCCACAAAGTACATGTAGACTGGTTGGGCAAATTCCCATACACCCTCCAGGACCCTTCTAAGGGTGTAGATCTGGTCCAGTGTTCCATGACCAGGACGAAAACCGCACTGCTCCTCCTGAATCCGAGGTTTGACTATCCGACAGACCCTCCTCTCTAGAACCCCCAAATAGACCTTATCAGGGAGGCTTAAGAGTGTGAGCCCCCTGTAGTTGGAACACACTCTAAGGTCCCCCTTTTTGAATAGGGGGACCACCACCCCAGTCTGCCAAGCCAGGGGAACTGCCCCTGAAGTCCACGCAATATTGCAGAGTCGTGTAAGCCAACACAACCCCACAACATCCAGAGCCTTAAGGAACTCCGGGCAAATCTCATCCACCCCTGGGTGCCTGCCACCGAAGAGCTTTTTAACCACCTTGGTGACCTCAGCACCAGAGATTGGATAGCCCGACCCAAATTCCCTGGGCTCTGCTTCCTCAGTGGAAGACGTGCCGGTGGGATTGAGGAGGTCTTTGAAGTATTCTGCCCACTGACCCATGACATCTCGAGTTGAGACCAGCAGCACACCACCTCCAATATAAATAGTGTTGGTGGCATACTGCTTTCCCCCACTGATACGCAGGATGGTAGACCAGAAACGCCTCAAAGCTGTACGGAAGTCATTCTCCATGGCCTTTCCAAACTCCTCCCATGCCCGAGTTTTTGGCTCAGGGACCACCCAAGCCACATGCCGCTTGAACTGCCGGTACCCATCAGTTGCTTCTGGGGTCCCACAGGCCTGTTTGTCTACCCAGTGAGATTACCACATGAGTTATGGCAAAACCCCACTGCAGCCTCTCATCTAAGGGGTATATTGGACCAATCTAGCACTTGAGCTTGCCCCAAAATTACGTTAGATTAATTCTACTTAAGGCTGTATCAGAAGTGATTCACCCAGACTGTTAATGACCATCAGCTGCAAGCCACACCCTTATCTCACCCCTAGACTCGCCCAACCTAGTAGTTGGGGTTAGGACATTAATCAAGGGGAAACTGGCATTTTTAGGCCTCTCACCTCCTATCGTAAAACTGCAATTGCTACCGATCTGGTAGCTTTAGAATCTAGGCACAAGATTCCAGGGTGTTGTTTGATCCAAGCTGCGAAACCTTTAAAAACCTCCTTTTCTTGATGAATTTGAACCAAGCTATTCCAACTTTTTGAACCCGAAGTGTAGAAATGATAGTTCAGAATTTTACATTTTTTATGCTTTGCTTTAATCAAGGATGTGCAGGGGTACAGCGTTATCAGCACATTATAATTGATTACATTTGATCATTCCAACAATTCTAATGACAGAAAATTCATGCCTGGTTCCAGGGACGGTCTTATGGGTTTTGTGTGACATTCAGAGTCCTATTGTGTCCACAAGGCGTGGCTCCCATGACTCTGATGTGCCAGGTTGGAGAGTCCTATCTCCTGACTCTTGAGTTGTTATTATAGAGCAGTCAGTTCCTACACAGAGGACTGTTATGCGCTTGGAGCCCCAAGGCAGGATAAGACCCCTCAAACCTCTAAGTCTGTCTCACTAACCAATTGACCAAGTTTAGCCAAACCTGTTACAAATCTCCTCGACAGCACACAGTTCAAGCAGTGACCTCTCAAGAATGTTGGAAACAGGACAACACTCTCTTGCCCTGACACTACTTCTTAATTTAGAAACATTGTTACTTCATATAAATTTAGTATTTGGACAATGGGTAGGAGTCGCTCACCATATCTGCCCGAAGACTTTTGGAAAATGGCACAATAATCTCTCTTCCAGAGCCCTGGAAGAAAATCTCCTTAACCCCCAAAAGCCTTCCTGATCCTGAGGAATCTGGTCTGAAGTCAGTCCGGCTGAACAAAAGGTATTCCTATCTTTGAATAAAAATCTTCAAATGAGCTGTTCCAAGTTCCTCTGTTTATCTCCGGGGGAGCAGCCACACATCCTCCTCTTTGGACTGTCACGGTCCTCTTCAGCCCCGGTTTTCTACTGGGCTTGGTTTTTATTGACTTTTGGATCTGCTGGTCAACCCTCTTTTTCCCTTCACTAGTTTGATCTGATTGGTGATTGGATTTAGTTTGTCACTGTGCCCTTTTAAGGCATCAAGTTGTTACTGCTCTGCTTCCCGACTTACAAGTCACTGACATACGATCGTTCTTACAGCCCGTTTCCTTTTATGGTAAAGGAGCTGCTTTGCTCGGTTTCTACATGTAATGATGTTTACAAGGCACTTACACACTGTTCTGCTGAGATCAGCCTGCAGCATTCCAAAGGAAATGCTGCATCTCTCTGGAATGCTGTTAGGCCTCCCCAGATCGGCTCCCTCAACTTGCCTTTTTTTCTTTCTCCCAGAACACCGCTTGAATTCATATACATTTCATTCAATTTACTTCACCCTAATCACAGGATGCAACATGGAATACAATAATCACATCATACATGCATACAATACTGTTATGATTACTTCTATATAATATTGTACGCCACTTTAATCATAGTGTAGAGTACAATCTGTCACATTTGGGTGTCAATGGCAGAGCCGATTTCATTCCAAACGACCTCACTTGACAGGCCACAAAGGCTAGGTAGGACTCTTGTTTGGATGTGACTTTAAAATGAGATCCCTGTATATAAATGCATATTTACTGACAAAGAAAGATGTCACACAGAAATATATTTTTCTTAAAACATGTACCAGACTTGACTGCCCTGCATCTCCAATGCCCATCCATTGACACATGTTGATGCAGCTTATGGCTGCAACTGTTTCCTCCTCGACTGCTGATCGATCACTTTTAACAAGAAAGCTGCATTATAAGAAATTATCTGAGTGTTTTCCATTATCGCTGGACAAATGAACAGGTCTGTGCATGAAGCGCAAAATCCGGTAACAACGCAGGAACTATCTGTAGAAATTAATTCATGTTTATCTTGGGGGGGATGGTCCTCGAGAGTACCTTGTTGATCATTCAGGTTAGACTTCTAGTCACATGATGACAGAGTGGGTGGATTTGTGGTTGGGTATTTGAAACCATGAGCAAGAGTCATTGTACATCTGATTACATGAGAGCATTCTCTTTGTCTCACTATTGCCAGCCCCCATGAGGGGCAGGGTGCTGGGAGCCACAAGTGCCCAGCTCTGTCAAAGGAAAATGTTAATCAGTGGCAGGAAGCTACTGAGACATGGCAGGAAGTCCTTCAAAATATATAAAATAATAATAATAAAATTTGAAAATTATGAAAAATAAATACATGAATAAGACACTCCTGCATATAAACTGCAGAGTACAAAATGTGAGTCCAAAGTAGCTGCTTATAGAACAGCAATTAAAGTAATAAATCTACATGTTTTTAGTCAGTGGGAGAAAACTGGAGTACCCTGAGAAAACTCACACATGCACAGGGAGAATAAACAAATTCCACGTTTTTTTTATTTTTATTAAAAATTATGTTTTCAAAAAAACTGCACAACATTCATTAAGGAATACATACTGGCAAGTGCCTTTCATACCAAAGTAAAGACATAATAAATATGTGCATTATCACACGAAAGTATGAAGTTTCTTTGTAATAGCACTTGATGCATGGGTTGAGGACAAGTCTCAGCTCCTACCACATCAAATGTCAGTTAATTTTATTTTGTAAAATTGTCATGGTTGTAAGATTGGACCAAGAATGTAGATATACAGAAAACGCTCAGAAAAATAATTTAAAAACTATTTTCTGAACAAAACAAAAATGCTGACATGGCAGCAAATTATACAAACTCGAGATTCGCAAAGTGCATGGAAGTGAATGATCTAGAACAGTGGGCGGCAACCTTTCACACCCAAAGAGCCATATGGATCTGATTACCACAGAAAAGAAAACACTGGGAGTGTCAAATGCTTTTTGACATTTAAAATGAAGAT
>NC_056515.1:13053449-13072294 GCF_014905685.2 Nematolebias whitei
TATATATATATATATATATATATATATACATCTTAATATGTATTTATATGTATATATATATATATATGTATATATGTATTTATTTATTTATTTATTTATGTATTTATTTATTTTTACCTTTACGCTTTGTATAAAGAACTGTACTGTGTTACTTATGAAGCCTGTGAAGTGCTACAGATAAAATTAATTTTTATTTATGTAATGAACACATTTTTAACATTTTAATCTCTTAAAAACAATAACAAAAAAACACACAGAGTTCAAGGTCGCTTTCAAATTAATTAAAAGCTTAACTTAAATTATCCATGTAGCAAACAAAAAAATGTAGTGAGCCGCAATCTTTATGTCACCTTTGGGCATTTGAAGCGTGTAGCGGAGCCTTGACCTGAATTTAAAAAATGAATTGGAAAAAAGCATTATGTTACTAAACATTGAAAAATAAATATTTGCAAAATATCTGCATACATATTAATTTTACCTGGTTAATGGGACTTGTGCTCCTGAACATCTGCACACTTTAATCTTGTATTTACCCTTTATTTATACAGGTAGTCTCATTGAGCCACAAGAACTGATTTTCAAGAGAGACCTGTTTAGGAAGCACATGGTGGGGGTTAAGGGCCTTGCTCAGGGGCCCAGAGTGGGCGAATGATGGTGGAGGGAGTTGTGGGTGTTTCACCTTTTCCACCCACATTTTGATGTTGACGGTACCGGGAGGTGAACCTGTGACTTTCCGATCACAAGCCCATCTTCTAACCTCTGTGCCACCACTCCCCAAGTCATTTACGTAGGACTGTCCTCTGTGAGGCGTGTGCATTGTTTGTTTTTCATGTAGTTCACGTTGAAGAATAACTGCTCACATACGTATGTAGATCCGAAAATCAACAGGACTCCAGATGCACATTTCTTCATGTTTATGTAGGTGTCAGGGACGGCATTCCAAGTTTCAAACACGAGTTTGTCCGGTGTTGGAAGATCATCAGTATCACTCAATTTGTGAGTCTGAACAAGAGTGGCCTTCTGACATGCAACATCTTCAAGATCCTCCAGCAGGCATTTGAATTTGGACACCCACATATCTTGTTGGTGATGTCATCCAGCTCCAGATTAGGCTGATTTATACCAGCAGGATCAATGCTCAGGGGAGTGATGGGGAAGGACAATGTCTTGTTTTCCTCTCTGAACTTATGGAATCATTAACCAAATGATGCTTACATTGTGGTGACTGCAGACTGCAAATACTCAGAATTTATAAACCTTGTGATCTTGTTTGAACTCCCTTAAAGAGGGGAAGTGAAACAGTGTGCTTCTCTGTAAATCTCTGGCTATAACACTCGGTTTGCGCTCAACCTCTAACACCTCCTTCAGCTTAGCTGTTCCTCCTTTCTCCTGAAGACTTGTATTGAGCGTGTTCAGGTTTGCTGTCATGTCCACCATGAAGTGCAGCCCTTTGCTACCCATGCAAGTTTTCTTTTCACCTCTCCCAGACATGCAAAAAAGCATTTCAGCACCTCCCCTCTGGACAGCCACCAGACTCTGTTATGCAGTAGGAGGGCAGAGTACGTGTTCTCCACCTCATCCAGTAATGAACGGAAATGACGGTGATTTTAACCTTTTGCCATTATTTTACTGATCATTTGAATGACAATATTCATGACTTCTGTGCTTTCTGGAGGAAAAGTTTGTGCACACAATGACTCTTGGTTACTGAGCCCCGGAGGGGACATGGGGGATTTTTTTTTTCTTTTGCATTCCCTCACAATACTTTCGCGTTCCCTCGCAAACGTTTTTGCATTCCCTTGCAATACTGTATGTAGTGTTACCTCAAAGACAACAAATGTTCCTCCCTCAAAGAAATGGATCCAGATGACATGAGTTAACCTTTTTTGATCTCACAGACACCAGCAACAATGGAACAGACACACGTATTTGAGGTTCACGGCGTTTTGTTTTAGAAATCAGCCATAAGGATATCCAGTGTGTGCTGCAGTGGTAAAATTAGTTCTATGTTGGATATTTCACATTCATGCTCCGTGGATTCAACGGTGGCCTCCTTGTTCAAGTCGACGCAGGCAGCCTGATGTCATTCAGCAGCTCTGTCTGTCCCTCCTCAGAGGAGCGATGGTTCTCTTAGGGACAGTCAACAAATTACCAGGCTAATAGCTTGATCTGAACATTCATTTAACCTTTATTTATACAGTTTAATCCCATTGAGTCTCAAGGTCTCATTTACAAGAAAGACATGCTTTTTTTTTTCACAGAGTGATGACAACAGTGGACAATGACAACAATAAACAATCATTAAAGATGCGTACATTTTTTTTTCAACAAGTGAAAATAAAAAGACAACTAAAAGGATAATCAAAACGAAAAATTGCGAAAAAACAGCTAGATTATAAGGCGGTGTAGAAAACTAAAAACAGGAATATGTCTGCATTGTTTTTTTTTAACCAGGAAGTTAGATGTTTAAAGCCACTTAAAGAAGTCAAGGTCGAGAGCTTCAGATGTTTTTGCAAGATATTCCAGAAAACAGGAGCAGTGTAGGAGAAGGCCCTTTTGCCAAATTCAGTCTGCACTGAGGGGACACTGCATGTTATAATATCCTGAGAGTGCATGCTGTAGCTGAACTCACGCAGAGACACCGTTACAATATTTTAGATATATTTTCAGAGTATTTGTCAAAGCAGCACCATATATCATAACTAAAGTTTTCTCAGTATATTTCTGCATGGTAATAAATCATGAATTTTCTCACCATTTAAAATCCAAAAGAACAAGGTGACATTTGCGTTTTAAAGGTACTGCAACTTAAAAAAATCTTTAAAACTTAAAAGCATCAAAGTTCATTAAAGGATTCAAGATTCTTTATTTGTCATTCACACCACATGTGGTGCATGTGGTGGAATGAAACTGTGTACACAGGGTCCCAGTTACATCCTACAAAAATATTAAAATGTGTGTAAAAGAAAAACAATTATAAGATCTAAGATATGAACTGAGAAAACGTTAACTAAAAACACACTAAGCACACAATTCTGTAGGGCTTCATCACTCTGAGGAGTCCCAAGTAAACCGTTTTCCCCACTAAGCAGTACATGCCTTTAGTGGACCAACCAGATGCTGGTGACTGATGAAGCCCTCCGGAAAGAGAGTGAAACATATTTCCACACAAAAGAAACTGTGCAGATGACCTGACTGACAATTATTGTATTTTGTACCTGGATGATTGAGAATTAACTTTGAATATTTAATAGAAAGTTACAGTACTTTTGAAATGCAAGTGCCACCTTGTTCTTTTGGATTTTAAATAGTGAGAAAATTCATGATTTATTACCATGCAGAAATATACTGAGAAAACTTGAATTATGATACATGGTGCTGCTTTGAAAAATGCTCTGAAAATATGGTAGTTTGTTGACGGTCCCTAAGAGAACCATTGCTCCTTGGAGGAGGGACAGACTGAGAGCAGCTGAAGGAAATCAGGCTGCCTGTGTCGGCTCAAACGAGGAGACCACCGCTGAATCCACAGAGCATGAACGTGAAATATCAAACGTAAAACTAATTTTACCACTGCAGCACACAATGGATATCCTTATATTTAAGGCTGATTTCAAAATTCAATTCAATTCATTTTATTTATATAGCGCCAAGTCACAAACTCCATGAACCTCAAATACGAGTGTCTGTTCCATTGCTGCTGTTGTCTTTGAGATAACATTACATACAGTACAGTATTGCGAGGGAACGCAAAAACTTTTGTGTGGGAATGCAAAAGTATTACGAAGGAACACAAAAGGAAAAAAAAATCCCCCATGTCCCCTCCTGGGCTCCGTACTTGGTGCAGGATTCAGTGAAAAGTCTGCAGCTTTCTATCCAGTGCCGGCTTCCGCAAGTGGGATACTTATTTTGAGCGATGAAAAATTATAAAATATAATTTCATTTTAATTGTTCAAGATCACAATAATCTTCTAATTTATAACTTCCTTTTTTTACAAAAAGAACGAACACAAATAATATACACTTCAATTAAATACTTATCGTTTTATTTTTCCCAAGCCACACAGAGCTACAGTATAATGATGAAAGAGCCGCATGCGGTTCCAGAGCCACGGGTTGCCAACTCCTGTTCTAGAACATGGGGAATACCAGACTATCACCAGAAAACCAAAAATGAACTTCTGTTGAGCAGTAAGCGACAATGCAGTGCCTTGCGAAAGTATTCGGTCCCCTTCAACTTTTCAACCTTTTGCCACATTTCAGGCTTCAAACATAAAGATATAAAATTAAAAATTTTCGTGAAGAATCAACAACAAGTGGGACACAATCGTGAAGTGGAATGAAATTTATTGGATGTGTCAAATTTTTTTAACAAATAAAAAACTGAAAAGTGGGGCGTGCAATATTATTCGGCCCCCTTGAGTTAATACTTTGTAGCGCCGCCTTTTGCTGCAATTACAGCTGCAAGTCTCTTGGGGTATGTCTCTGTCAGTTTTTCACATCGAGAGACTGAAGTTCTGCCCATTCTTTCTTGCAAAACAGCTCGAGCTCAGTGAGGTTGGATGGAGAGCGTTTGTGAACAGCAGTCTTCAGCTCTTTCCACAGATTCTTGATTGGATTCAGGTCTGGACTTTGACTTGGCCATTCCAACACCTGGATATGTTTATTTGTGAACCATGCCATTGTATATTTGGCTTTATTTTTTTTGTTTCATTGTCTTGTTGGAAGATAAATCTCCATCCCAGTCTCAGGTCTCTTGCAGACTCAAACAGGTTTTCTTCCAGAATGGTCCTGTATTTGGCCCCATCCATCTTACCATCAATTCTGAACATCTTCCCTGTCCCTGCTGATGAAAAGCAGGCCCAAACCATGATGCTGCCACCACCATGTTTGACAGTGGGGATGGTGTGTTCAGGGTGATGAGCTGTGTTGCTTTTACGCCAAACATATAATTTTGCATTGTGGCCAAACAGTTGGATTTTGGTTTCATCTGACCAGAGCACCTTCTTCCACATGTTTGGTGTCTCCCAGGTGCTTGTGTCAAACTTTAAACAACACTTTTTATGGATATCTTTGAGAAATGGCTTTCTTCTTGCCACTCTTCCATAAAGGCCAGATTTGTGCAGTGTACGACTGATTGTTGTCCTATGGACAGACTCTCCCACCTCAGCTGTAGATCTCTGCAGTTCATCCAGAGTGATCATGGGCCTCTTGGCTGCATCTCTGATCAGTCTTCTCCTTGTTTGAGATGAAAGTTTAGAGGGACGGCCGGGTCTTGGTAGATTTGCAGTGGTCTGATACTCCTTCCATTTCAATATGATTGCTTGCACAGTGCTCCTTGGGATGTTTAAAGCTTTGGAAATCTTTTTGTATCCAAATCCGACTTTAAACTTCTCCACAACAGTATCTCGGACCTGCCTGGTGTGTTCCTTGGTCTTCATGATGCTCTCTGCGCTTTGAACAGAACCCTGAGACTATCACAGAGCAGGAGCATTTATACGGAGACGATTACACACAGGTGGATTCTATTTATCATCATCATTCATTTGGGACAGCATTGGATCATTTATAGATCCTAACTGAACTTCTGGAGTGAGTTTGCTGCACTGAAAGTAAAGGGGCCCAATAATATTGCACGCCCCACTTTTCAGTTTTTATTTGTTAAAAAAGTTTGACACATCCAATAAATTTCATCCCACTTCACGATTGTATCCCACTTGTTGTTGATTCTTCACAAAAAAAAAAAAAAAAAAAAAATTATCTTTGTTTGAAGCCTGAAATGTGGCAAAAGGTTGAAAAGTTAAAGGGGTTCTTACTTTCGCAAGGCACTGTATATAGGACTAAATTTAAATGGAAAAGTGGAGGCACTTGAGATTATTACTGACTAGGAACAGGTGAGTGTGGGCATGGCATGCTATAGGAACTGACTGAAAATGACAGCACAGGGAACACAGGGGAGCTGAAATGAAAACAAAAAACCCACAAACGGTTAAAAACAAAAATCATGAAACATTAAGTAAACTTAAAAATGAAACACAAATCAATCCAGTAGTTTATAAGATATTTTACTAACACAGACACAGGTAAATTCATTATTGAATTGTGGTGGGCAATAAAAAGCTACTTTTGTGACAACCTTCTGGAAATGTGTTGTTTTTTATGCAAAAGTTAAATGTGAGCTCAAAAGACTGTGGGGATCGTTGCAGGTTTTACATTTTAATTTGAACACAGAAACACTCCAAGGTGTACGGCCTGTACTTTCTCTGATCACTCCCTGTGCTCCCTGCCATCACCTTCTGTTGTCAGACAAACTTGGCAGGTTTCTTGAGGAAAGTGTGAAATGCTGCGGCTGCTGCAGTGAAACATCTGGTGAGGTTTGGAAGTATATATTTGGTGTCAGATCTTGTCACTGACGATTACATTAAATTGCATCAGTTTAGCACTGTGTGTTGGTTGATATAAAATGTCTTGCTGCCACAGTACTTGATAAATATTAGTACTGTGAATTGATGTGGTTGGCTGCTGATTGGTGATCCCAATGAATTTCAAGGAGTTGAAATCTATCAAACACTTCTGCTGTTTCTTAGGTTGTATTTAGAGTAGATGTACCTAGAAACAAACATATGTTCCAGTTGTAATAATGAAAAAATTAGAAATAATCAAAGATTGTTCATGTAATCAAGTATAAGTACTGAACACTAAACTACCAGAATTCATAAATTAACACACAACAAATGATTAGTGATTATTAGAAATAGTTTATGAACTCATAAGTCAGATATGCAATAAGCCTATTAGTCTTAACAAGGAACAGTAGAGATATAGTTCAGTAAAATCATTCAGTGTAATAAATACAGTTTGTGGCAATGCCACTTCATTCCTAAAGATGTTGTCATACAGTGACGCATAGCATCAGCATATGCCAAGATATGAACCAAAAGGCCAACACTTTTGTGAATGTGACTTTGATTTATGTAAGTCGCATAAGTTAGGTGCAAGTTTTGAGTAAGCTAACAGCATGCTGATATACAATAGATTAAATTGCCACGCATTGAGGCCAGCCATAAATCTTGTGCATGCACAAAATGTTCAGTGTATGTCAACATGTTGCTCATAATTTATGCATAAGTTTCAAATATGCAACAAGTGAGATATGCATAAGTTTGCACATGAGACATGCAAGTTACGCATACAGTATGTTGACATACATTGGAAACCACCTGATCACATGTTACTTATTTGTACAACTTCTAACGCAAATGCAACTTATATCATACATTACCACAACATATTGTAATATATGGGCCTTAAAGAGTTATTATTGTTCCAGGTTCCAAAGGGGAGCTTATTTATTTATTGCTGTTACGTTAATAAAGACTCTTGAGAGTGCACAGTTATTGGCTGTGGTTCACGTTCTTTGCATGCTGGGGGCATTACAGTGCACTGACATGTTCAAGGTATAACTGACAACCCTAGAACCTACTTAATGAGTTAATAACTTAGAGCTAGTGTATTTACTAGTGGTTTGGGGTTCAGCTTTATGTATATAGGATACAAATGATGAGCAACATGTCACTCATGCTGGATCTATGAGGTGCATTTGTCCACAACTATTACCATTGAGAGCCAAGATGGTGTGAAGGTAGGTCAACCGACTTGGGACCAGACAGTTGAGGTTCAACTCTCCGCCATGGCCACATGCTTTGGTGTCCTTGAGCAAGACACTTAATCCCTAATTGCTCCTCAGGTGCTTACATAACTGCCCACTGCTCCACCTGGGTGTATCTCAGGTGTTATGGGTTAAATGCAGAGAACTAATTTCATCATTGTATGCTCCCATACAATGATGACAACACATAGCTGTGGGATTCCTGAGTTTTTTGCCTGTCACTCACTCTTCCTTTCACAGCCAATTAACCTCAACTCACTCCAACTGCTGCTGCTCTGAGGAGGACTGCCTGATGGGATATTTAAGCACCTGCCAGACACCTCTTCAGTGCTGGGACATCATCTACCAAATGGTAACTCGTGTACAGCTGACTAACCTTTGTTACAGCTGGTTCTCACTAACTGTGATTCCTCCAGGACCCTCCACGACCTGCCTCTTCAGATCTTCCCTAGGATCTCATCGCTCCACTGGACTCCACCTGTGGATCAACGGTGTCCCTTCAACAACCACCATTAAGCATTCTCAACTGGGTCAACCTGCTCCTCTCTCCACCGCCAAGTACCTCAGGACTGGATCTCCTGCAAAAAACCAGGACCTCTCCTCTCCTTCTCAGCCTCCACCTGCAACACAAACAGTAAGGAGTCATTTTTCTATCTTCAAGAATTGAAACATTATGAGACAACCAGAACCCATACTCACCTATTCCTCTTCTCCCTTACAGCTGCGACGACACGATCACCTGTAAATAAAGTTCACTTACCTTTTGTAGTTCTGACTTTGTCTTTATTGAATTGGTCTGCTCACTTGGGGGTCGACATTGATAAAAACCTTATAAAAGCACTTACTATAGAGATGGAAGATCCTACTGCGGTTTCCCTAGTCCCTTGTTTTTTTTTTCTGAGGAATGTTGATCAATGCAGATTTAACAACTGGGAGTGCAGAGAGTTGACCTT
This sequence comes from Nematolebias whitei, assembly GCF_014905685.2. Taxonomy (NCBI): domain Eukaryota; kingdom Metazoa; phylum Chordata; class Actinopteri; order Cyprinodontiformes; family Rivulidae; genus Nematolebias; species Nematolebias whitei. The sequence goes on from NC_056515.1 coordinate 13,062,069, forward strand.
TTATATCTTATGTCAAATGATACAGCATTTTTCAGCATGCTATGCATATGTTTGGCTGGAGTTACATATATGTTGTACATAACATCGGCATAAGTCAACAATGCTGTCATACACTTGCATGTTCCATATAGGCTAGGTACAAGTTATGGATAAGTTACTCATATGTTAAACATAAACATTCATCTCAATAGTAATTTGATATATATATATGTCCAAAAGAAGTTTCTAATTTTTTTTTATTTTTTTTTCTCTTCCATCTTCAGCGTATACTAATGTGTTGGTCAAACATTCATATTTCAGCATAAGATGTCATAGTGTGACAGGGTCAAGTAAAAATTTTCTTACATTACCAGAAGTTTTTTTTTAATTTTCTCATAAATTTCAATTCAAGAAATAGCTGAAAATTATGTGCAGAAACTTTAATACAACACTAAGCCAAATGTCCTGCTTTGTGCTGCAATGAAGTTGTAGTAAGACTGCGGTAGAATTTTTTTTTATGTTTCATCTTTCGGCAGCTCACTTTTTCGGAGGTCGGCACAACAAGCTAACTCGCAGACAGACTTGGCAATTGTTTATGCCTGATGTCAATCCTGACACAACCACAGACCACTGAGCTACCATGGACCTTGCTGAAGGGTAAGAGTGGTGAAAATTAGGGTGAAGGTAGGTGTGGGTGCTTCAACTTTAATACCCACATTTTGCAGTAAGCATGGTTTAGCATATCAAATTAGATTTTCTGATAACATGTGGCTGTTCATGTGGATCAAGACAAGTTGTACTTCTCAGGACAAACTGTGTTTTGCATATTGTATGGACCTTAAAACATCCATCCATTATCATTACCCGCTTATTCCATTTTGGGTCACGGGGGTCGCTGGTGCCCATGTCCAGCAATCACTGTGCGAAGGGCGGGGTACACCCTGGATGGGCCGCAAGTCCATCACAGGGCCACATAGAGACAAACGAGACAAACAACCATTCACTCTCTCACTCACACCTAAGGACAATTTAGAGTTACCAATCAGCCTAACATGCATGTTTTTGGTCTGTGGGAGGAAACCGGAGTACCCGAAGAAAACCCACGCATGCACGGAGAGAACATGCAAACTCCACCCAGAAAGGCCCCTGGACTGGGGTTTGAACCAAGGACCTGCTCACTGAGAGGCAGCATCTCTACCAGTTGCACCACCTTGCTGCCCGACCTTAAAACAATTGTTTAGAAACAATAATTATTGTGCATCTGGCAACACTGACCGTAAGGTATTGTGGAGGAAGCTGGAGGGCACTGAAATGAGCCCATGACTTGAATTTTACAACCGTTTCCATCCCCACTGGTTACTGCAACATTTTTTCTTTGAAAATGTTGTACAACTCATTGTTAATGTTTAAGTAATGCTTTCTAAATCTTATTTATGGTTAATGTAGGACTGACAAAGCCAGCTGCTTTGTAGAAAATAATTGGACAGACTAATGCTGAAGTAAACTTCCTAGTTTCTTTTATACAAAAGGATACGTGTTTATGCCTGCGAACAATTTGGTAAGACTGACTTTTTTTTGGTTCAAAACCAATAAATGCAAATATTTTACACACTAAAAAACTTTCTCTGTCCAACTGTGTGATTGTTGTGTAATCATTCCTAGAGCTGAAATCTGCTGTTCACTTTAAAATTCAGGTTAATCCAGGGGGCCTCGGTGACAACAACAAACCCCCAAAAGACAAAACAAAACAAGAAACAACTTATTCCCATTTTATGAGCTTGCTCTGTGGCTCCTCGACAAGATCTTCATGCTGGTCGGCAAGGTTTGCAAGATCAAGGCCAAACTCCTGCCCGTGCTGCTCTCTGACATGGGCTGGCGGACATCTTCGTGCTGGTGTTCCTTCACACGCATGGCCACGCTGCTCTCCTATGTGCCCAAGAGGAACAAGAAAGTAATGCTCTTGAGGACATTTCACCCTGAGCACCTGGGGAAGGGAAGAGCTACTCCAATCCAGCTCTCATCCTGTGCTACAACTGCAGCAAGGGAGGAGTATTCAACCTGGACAAGGTCGTCGCTGCCTACAGGTGCAGGAGGATGGCAGCCCACAAGCTGTTTTCCACATGGTGTTTGACATCTCATCCTACAAAGTCTTCATAGCAAGGAGGGAGCTCAACCCTGTCACAATTCTGTGAATCCTTTCCTGAACTGAAACCTTCAATCAAGATAAATGCATTTGTCACTTGTTCAGATCACATTAACAGCACTCTTATGGCTTTATTATGGTCAAACATTTATGGTTTTGATTGATACACTATCTAAAAAAGAAGCATAAAATAATCATCAACAAGCATAAATCAAGGACTCCATCAAAGTCACTGTGGACCCACATTAGTACACCTATAGAAGGAACTGCTCCACTGCTGACTCCATCTTCTTGATGGTCCACACAGCCCTCACCCACCTGGAGAGCAGAAATGCTTATATTCGTCTGCTCTTTCTGGATTTCTCCTCAGCCTTGAACACCATCATCTCACAGACCCAGGCACAGAAGCGCTCCTTTCTTGGACTGAGTCCCACACTGAGGAACTGGATTCTGGACTTCCTGACCAACAGACCACAGACTGTCAGGATCCACAGCATTGTCTTCTCCTCCATCACCCTCAACACTGGCTCGCCCCAGGGCTGCATGTTGAGCCCCCTCCTATTCCTTCTGCTGACATATGACTGCTCGGCTAGACACCCCAGCTGTCATATAGTGAAGTTTGTGGATGACACAGCAGTAGCGGGACACATCACAAACAATGATGAGTCTAAATACAGAGAAGAGGTGGAACACCTGGTGTAGTGGTGCAGAGACAATAATCTCTGCATCAGTGTGAAGAAGATCAAGGAGATGGTCGTAGATTTCAGAAGGGACAAGGATTCTCTTCATCCTTTGCACATCAGAGTCTCCTGCTGCAGGTACCTGGGGGGTGCATATATCCAGTAACTTCACCTAGATAGCCAACACTATGTCTGGTCAAGAAGGCCCACCAGCATCTTTACTTCTTCAGGAAGCTGCTGAGAGCTGGACTTGGGATCTCTGCCCTGAGGAGCTTCTATCGCTGTGTGATGGAGAACATTCTCTGCACCTGCATCACCGTGTGGCACGGCAGCTGCACTACTGCTGAGAGGATGACTCGGCAGAGGGTGGTTAAGGCTGCACAGAAGACTGTGGGGAGCAGTCTTCCCACCACCTCAGCTCTCTATACATCACGATTCAGGGGGAGGGCTTTCCGCATCATGAAGGACTCCACTCACCCTGCACACAGTTTGTTTCTGTCTCTACCCTCATGCAGGCAGCTGAGGAGCATTCAGAGCAAGACCACCAGGCTCAGAAACAGTTTCTTCCCTGCAGCTGTCAGACTGCTGAACTCGAGCTGCACTTAATTCAGCTTCATCTGAATTTTTTTAACATTATATATATATGTACTCTTTTGTATTTATTTATCTGTTAATTGTTAGGTTTGTTGATCTGGGACATGAGTCTGAATTTTGTACGATAAACATGCACATGTGAGCTGGTATGACAATAAAAAAATCCTTGAATCCTTGAATAGAAAAATCAGTCTTTACTTTTTTATAAATAAATAAAAAATAATAAAGATGGCAGAGGCTAAAACTCAAAACTTTGATCCTTGACTAAGTATGGAATGTCATAGTTACTACAGTAATCATTTATATAATTTATCCTTTGCCTTTACATGCAAAAATTGTTCTCTAGTAATTTACTTTATTTCAGTGGCATTTTCCCTCATATTTTCCTTGTGGCAATGCTCCATCACATTTATGACCTCTCAGTACATTTCTCCTTGTTACACAGCTCTGTTGTTACCAAACCAGTTTCCCACTGTGCCTGCAATGGTTTAATTAAACCCAGGAAACCTTAACATTATCATGAATTTCAAAAAGCATGGATGGGTATGAATAAGTCAATTGCCTGCACCAGTTTTGGTCCTGGTAGCTAAACGTTTGATCAACATAAGTTGATAGTCATGCAGCAGATGAATGAAGTCCTGACACTGAATCTCATATTATTCATTATTTCTGTTCATTACTTTGCAAATTAATGTTAGAATTTATGCCGTAGAAGGATATGTCTTCAACAGACTGTACAACACAACTTTATCAGTTTTATATTTTTTATTTTCTCTTCTAAAGTTCTTTGAAGTTCACATGAGAGCACTAATTAATTCACTTAGTGTAAGACAAGACAATTTGTCAGAGTGGGAGACAGTAAGATTAATTCTGGCCTTTTATATTGATGACTGCAGCTGAATATTGATGCATTAATGAAATTGTTCATAAGCACTGAGAAAGCTACAGTATAATAAATTACCTCAGCATCAGGGAGAACATATATTATTTCTATAACACTGATCTTCAAAACACAATGGAGAAATATATATGCATACTATACTAAAACATGGGCTTCAATTAACTGTGTCATGGCAACAGATCTGTTTTTCATTTCTTCTGACCAAGGCATTTTTGTGGGATGTTGCATATCAATGCAATTGAGTTTGTGTCATGCTTCTTATGGTTCTGCAGTTCTGTCTTCATTTCTGAAAGCTCACATCTTTGCAGGACATGGCTGGCTCCACTGATGATTAGTGAATAGTCAGAGACACCTTACAAGTAGACAGGTCTTTGTTCCCATTTTGAGGAACTCTCTTTTGAAATCACATAATGCATGAACAAGAGGGTAATGTGTTTTCTCCATCTGGAGCTTACACTAGTTATTTTAGGCTACTCAGAAAAAATATATATTTACAGTCTAATGAGCTAATACACTATTTTAAATGTTTTGTTGAAATATTCAACTAAAGGGTAACACTTTACAATAAGAAACACAAAATTGATTAACTACTGGGGAATGCCTCAAGAACGAATCAGGAGCTAATGGGTAGTTAATCAGTACGTAGTGGTGAACACACAGCCAAGCCTTATTAGAGGACTACTGGTTTGTTACCTTGTAAAAGAAGAGGAACTAATCAAGATCTAATGGGTAGTTACCAAGGAAACCAAAGAGGAACAAATCAGAAGCTAATGGGTAATTAACCAGTATTGGGGAACACACAGCTAATCTTTATTAGCGGACTACTGGTTTGTTACCACAGAAACAGAGGAGAAATTCTTCATGTGGGTTTGGAATAAACCCAGCACCAGTGAGGTCACAGCTCATAACTGTTAAATGACTAAACAGTCACTGAGAGTAAATTTCATCTCAGCAGGTACTTATCAGAAAATGCTGTAACCAAATTTAAACAATCTCTTCCATCAATGTTTTCCTCTGTCTTGCAGAGTAATGCACCAGAGAACAGTGACTTAGATCATCTAGTTGATCATCTTACAACTTCAATGCAAACTTCACTTGATAAAATTGCTCCACTGAAAAAGAAAGTAATCAGTCAGAGGAATCTGGCTCCTTGGTTCAAATCTGAGTAACGTACTTTAAAGCAGGCATCTAGAAACCAGGAGAGAAAATGGCGCTCTACTAATGTTGAATAATTTTATTTAACTTGGAAAGATAGTCTGCTAACATGTAAAAAAGTTCTCCGTAACGCTAGAACTTTATATTACTCATCTTTAATAGAGGAGAATAAAAATAACCCTAGGTTTCTGTTTAATACTATTGCTAGACTAATTACAAGTCCCATTTCTGTTGAACCATGTATCCCTACAACTATAAGTAGTGATGACTTCATGAGATTCTTTATAAATAAAATTATTTCAATTAGAGAGAAAATTCAAACCATCCTTCCTTCTACTATTTCTAGTCCCCTGTCAAATGAGGCAACTTTAAAAATTTCACTAGAGCCTGATTTATGTTTGGACCGTTTTTGTCCTGTTGAGCTCTCTGAATTGTCAAAAATAATAACCTCATCCAAACCATCCACATGCCTGCTAGATCCCATCCCAACCAAACTGTTTAAAGAGGTATTCCCCCTAATTAATGTCCACATTTTGGATCTACTTAATTTGTCTTTAATGGATGGTTATGTACCACAGTGTTTTAAGGTTGCTGTAATTAAACCTTTACTTAAGAAGTCTGATCTTGATTCAGAAATTCTGGCCAACTATAGGCCTATATCTAATCTAACTTTCATCTCAAAAATTCTAGAGAAAATAGTTGCAGGTCAGTTGCGTGAACATCTACAAAGACATAATCTTTGAAGAGTTTCAGTCAGGGTTTAGAGCTCATCATAGCACAGAAACAGCACTAGTAAAAGTCACTAATGATATTCTCATGGCCTCAGACAATGGACTTGTGTCTATACTGGTCCTGTTAGACCTCAGTGCTGCAGTTGATCACAATATTTTACTACAGAGGCTTGAATATGATATTGGGATTACAGGAATGACTCTAAAGTGGTTTAAATCATATCTATCTGATAGATTCCAGTTTGTAAATGTAAATAATAAATCTTCTTCATACACCAAAGTTAGTCATGGAGTTCCTCAGGGCTCAGTGCTTGGTACAATACTCTTTACTTTATATATGCTTCCATTAGGTAAAGTTATTAAACAGCATGGGATAAATTTCCATTGTTATGCTGATGACACACAATTATATTTTTCCATTAACCCCAAATGAATCATATCAGCTACTTAGACTACAAGCATGTCTTAAAGACATAAAAACTGGATGACTCTTAATTTTCTCCTGTTGAACACAGACAAAACTGAGGTTTTGGTTTTTGGACCTGAGCACCTTAGGAATACATGTTTCAGTTTTTCTCCATCCTTAGATGGCATTAATCTGTCTTCCAGCTCTAATGTTAAAAATCTTGGTGTTATTTTTGATCAGGACATGTCTTTTATCCCCCACATTAAAAACGTTACTAGAACTGCCTTCTTCCATCTGCGTAATATCACTAAAATTAGAAACATCTTATCTAAAAATGATGCAGAAAAACTGGTCCATGCATTTGTCACGTCTAGACAGGACTATTGCAATGGTTTATTATCTGGATGTCCAAATACTTCTTTAAAACGTCCAGTTGATCCAAAATGCTGCTGATAGAGTCTTAACCAGAGTTAGTAGGAGAGATCATATTTCTCCAGTTTTAGTTTCTCTCCATTGGCTCCCTGTGAAATCCAGAATAGATTTCAAAATCTTACTTCTAACCTACAAAGCTCTCAACAACCTGGCTCCATCTTATATTAAAGATCTTATTGTTCCATATTTTCCTAACAGAGCGCTTCGCTCTCAGACTGCAGGTTTATTTGTGGTTGCTAGAATTTACAAAAACAGAATGGGAGGCAGATCTTTTAGTTATCAGGCTCCTCTCTTGTGGAACCAACTGCCAATCTCTGTCCATGAGGCTGACACATTATCCAGTTTTAAAACTAGGCTTAAGAATTTCCTTTTTGCTAAATCCTATAGTTAGGGTTGGCTTGGGTTTCCTGAGCTGTCCCTTAGTTATGCTGCTATAGGCTTAGACTGCTGGAGGACAAACTGACCACAATTTTCACTTTACTTCTGTCTTTACTTACTCTGCTCAACCTGTTTTGGATTTGTAATTTATTTTTTCTATCCTTAACATGTATGTTTGTTTTTTTTTTGTCTTTCAGATACACCTGGACCTACCATTCTGTGTTCATCTGTCTCTCCTCCCTGTCCTCTCAACCAGCTGGTCAAAGTAGATGGCCGCTTGTCCTGAGCCTGGTTCTGCTGGAGGTTTCTTCCTTTTAAAAGGGAGTTTTTCCTTTCCACTGTTGCCACTGTGCTTGCTCAGGATGGGAGACCGCATCGAAGCCAAGATTCATCTTGTCTGCTGGATTCCTTAGATAGAGAACTACTAATTGGCTTTTATGTATGTGAATATTTCTGTAAAGTGCCCTGAGACAACTTTGTTGTGATTTGGCGCTATATAAATAAACTGAATTGAAATTGAATTGAATTAATGGAGTGTCCAACTACCCTGTGAAAAAAACTTATTTCAACCACCTTAATCTGCAGTCTCGTTCTTTCGGGCACTCTACAAAGAGTTTGTGGCCATAGGTGAGGGTAGGAATGTAGACTGAATGGTAAATAGAGAGCTTTGCCTTACAGGTTAACGTCCTCTTCACCACAATGGACCAGCACAGAGTTTGCAATACTGCAGACTCTGCACCAATCCATCAATTAATTTTACGCTCCATTCTTCCCTCAATTGTGAACAAAACCCCAAGGTACTTGAACTCCTAAAACTGAGGCAGAAATTCACCCTCGAACCGAAGAGAGCAATGCACCCTTTCTCAACTGAGTACCATGACCTCAGTTTTGGAGGTGCTAATTCTCGTCACAGCCGTAAACCGCTCCAGTGAGAGTTGAAGACCATGGCACAATGATGCCAACAGGACCAAATCATTTGCAAAGAGCAAAGAAGGAATCCTGAGACTACAGAACCATACTACCTCTACCCCAACTGCACTGGGAAATTCTGCCCATAAAAGTTATGAACAGAATTGTTGACAACAGGCAGCCCTGGCGTAGTCCAACTCCAACCCTGAAGGGGTACGACTTACTGCCAGGTAATGCAAACCAAACTCTCAAACCACTTGTTATGGCCAAACAGCCTGTAGCAATATGCCCCAATCCCATATCCATGGAGCACTCCTCACGCTGTACCCTGAGCAACACAGCTGAATGCCTTCTCCAATTTCACAAAACACATGCAGACTGGATGGACAAATTCCCATGGCCCTTCAAGGACCCTAGTGAGGGTAATGAGCTGGTCCAGTTTGCCACTATTCCTGGACAGAACCCACATTGTTCCTCTTGGATCTGAGATTTGGCCAACGATCAGACTTGCTTCTCCAATACCACTAAATAGACCTTACCAGGGAGGCTAATTAGAGTGATGCCCCTATAATTGGAGCACACCCTCTTGTCCCTCATTTTGAAGAAGGGAACCAACACCTCAGTCTGTCAGTCCAGTGGCACTGCCCCAGATGTCCATACAATGTTGCTAAGGCATATCAGTGAAGACAACCCCACAACATCCAGAGCTTTAAGGATGTCAGGGCAGATCTCATCCACCCCCAGAGCCCTGCTGCCACATAGATTTTTAACTATACCTCGGCGACTTCAGCCACAGTTATGGACAGACCAACTCTGAAGTCCCCTGACTCAGCTTCCACCATGGAAAACATGGGTGGGATTGAGAAGGTCTGATAAGTAGTTTTCAGGTATCTCTTGTAAATGAGTCCTCGAGGCTCAATGGGATTTACCTGTCTAAATAAAGGTTGAATGGATGAAAAGTAGTCCTTCTACCTCCCTACAACATCACTGGTTGAGGTCAACATCACCTCACCTTCACTGAACCCATTGTTAGTAAAGCACTGCTTTCCCCTCTTCAGCTGCTTGATGGTGTGCCAGAATCTCCTAGGAGCTGACCGAGAGTCTCTATTCAAGACCTCCCCAAACTCCTCCCACATCCGAGCATTTGCCTCAGCAACAGCAAAGGCTGTGGACTGCTTAGTCCTCCAGTACTCCTCAGCTGCCTCTGGAGTCCCACTTCAAACAAGGACTGATAAGACTCCTTCTTTAGCTTGAGAGACTCCTTAATGCATGCTGTCCTCCTCTGAATTTGTGGATGGTCACTGCAAGAAGCGACGACAAACTTGTGGTCACAGCTCAAGGGAGCAACCTCAACAATTGAGGCATAGAACATAGCCAATTCAGACACAGTTCCCCTGTCTCAGCTGGGATGCGGTTAAAGCTCTCTCTGAGATGTGAATTGAAGCTATTGCTGACATTCTTCTGTCAGTCATTCCCAACAAACTCTTCACTACACGTTTGGTTGTACCAAGTCTGTCCGGCATCTTCCCCCGCCATCTGATCCAATGCACTACCAGGTGGTGATCACTTAACAGCTCAGCTTCTTTCTTCACCCAAGTGTCCAAAACAAACTGCCACAGATGACAGCACTAGAAAGTCAATCATCAATCTATGACCTGGGGTGACCTTGTGCCAAGTGCACTTACGGACACACTTATGTTCAAACATTGTATTCGTGATGGACGGACCATGTTTAACACAGAAGTCCAACATCAGAACACTGCTCAGGTTCATATCAGAGAATCCATTCATACTGAAAGAAAATGTGAAAAGAAAAAGGAAGAAGCAAATAAAGATAATGGATGGATGGATGGATGGATGGATGGATGGATGGATGGATGGATGGATGGATGGATGGATGGATGGATGGATGGATGGA
>NC_056515.1:13077294-13117468 GCF_014905685.2 Nematolebias whitei
GGCAATCAGCCTGTGGCACTGCTGAGGTGTTATGGAGGCCCAGGATGCTTCCATAGCGGCCTTAAGCTCATCCAGAGTGTTGGGTCTTGTGTCTCTCAACTTTCTCTTCACAATATCCCACAGGTTCTCTATGGAGTTCACGTCAGGAGAGTTGGCAGGCCAATTGAGCACAGTAATACCATGGTCAGCAACCATTTAACAGTGGTTTTGGCACTGTGAGCAGGTGCCAGGTTGTGCTGAATAATGAAATCTTCATCTCCATAAAGCTTTTCAGCAGATGGAAGCATGAAGTGCTCCAAAATCTCCTGATAGCTAGCTGCATTGCATTCAGGGGGGTGGTGGCGCAGTTGGTTAGAGAAGGTGGGCCTGTAATCAGAAGATTGCCGGTTCAAGCCCCGGTACCGACAACATCAAAAATGTGGGTGGGGTAAGTGAAGCACCCACACCTGCCCCCACCCTCATTTGCCCCACTCCGGGCCCATGAGCAAGGTCCTTAACCCCATCTGCTCCCTAAACAGGTCTCTCTTGAAAATGAGATCTAGTGGCTCAATGAGACTAACTGTATACATAAAAGGTAAATGAAAAAAAAAATGCATTGACCCTGCCCTTGATAAAAAACAGTGGACCAACTCCAGCAGCTGGCATGGCACCCCAGACCATCACTGACTGTGGGTGCTTCACACTGGACTTCTGGCATTTTGGCATTTCCTTCTCCCCAGTCTTCCTCCAGACTCTGGCACCTTGATTTCCGAATGACATGCAAAATTTGCTTTCATCCGAAAAAAGTACTTTGGACCACTGAGCAACAGAACAGTGCTGCTTCTCTGTAGCCCAGGTCAGGCGCTTCTGCCGCTGTTTCTGGTTCAAAAGTGGCTTGACCTGGGGAATGCAGCACCTGTAGCCCATTTCCTGCACAGGCCTTTGCACAGTGGCTCTGGATGTTTCTACTCCAGACTCAGTCCATTGCTTCCGCAGGTCCCCCAAGGTCTGGAATTGGCCCTTCTCCACAATCCTCCTCAGGGTCAGGTCACCTCTTCTCGTTGTGCAGCGTTTTCTGCCACACTTTTCCCTTCCCACAGGCTTCCCACTGAGGTGCCTTGATACAGCACTCTGGGAACAGCCTATTCGTTCAGCAATATCTTTCTGTGTCTTACCCTCTTGCTTGAGGGTGTCAATGATGGCCTTCTGGACAGCAGTCAGGTCGACAGTGTTACCCATGATTGCGGTTTTGAGTAATGAACAAGGCTGGGAGTTTTTAAAAGCCTCAGGAATCTTTTGCAGGTGTTTAGAGTTACGTCGTTGATTCAGATGGTTAGGTTAATAGCTTGTTTAGAGAACCTTTTCATGATATGCTATTTTTTTGGGACAGGCATTTTGGGTTTTCATGAGCTGTATGCCATAATCATTAGTATTAAAACAATTAAAGACCTGAAATATTTCAGTTGGTGTGCAATGAATCTGAAATATATGAAAGTTTAATTTTTATCATTACATTATGGAAAACAATGACCTTCATCACAATATGCTATTTTTTTAGAAGGACCTGTATATGTGTATATTTATATATATGTATGCATGCACACAAACACACATTTGGAAATCCTTTGTTTGAGAAAGCCTCCATTGATCCAAGTTTGATCATATTGTGTGCCCTGTGGAGTGCCTCATTTCAGATTTCTAGTGTCATGTATCAGTTGCAAATGTGCACCAAATCAATTTTTCACTTGCAGCTGTCGCCCAATCCCGGCTGATATGAGTTAGATATGCAGAGGCTGTTGGAGAGGGTCTCATTGCTGACAGATCCGTAGCCATTTCTTCAAAGCTTGGGATCAGTTTACACATTCCACATGGCCTGTTTCCTTTTCTTGGTTTTAGATTCAGTTAATTAACAGAAACCTGCTCTGCATACAAGGGAACACAAAATGTGATATATTTTATTTGCTATAGCAGGACTAAACACATCAATTATAAAAAACAGCATTCCTTTAAATGATGCATATCAGCTATCACATTTCATGTTAATATTTTAATATAAGCTTATTTTATTTAGAGAATTGACCAGACTTCTTTGGATAATTCTTTAAAGTAACATTTAGAACTAGGTTGATTAAAAAAAAATTAATCAGTTGTACAAGTACAGCCAATCTTGACAATTGATTAATTGCATAAATTACACAGAATAAATAAATAATAAATTGTCTTGATAATATTTTAAATACATTGTCTGTTCTGTCACTATTCAAAATTGGTTTTCCACATAAAAATCCATGATTTCTACCACATTATATATCCATCCATCCATCCATTTTCTTCCGCTTATCCGGGGTCGGGTCGCGAGGTAGCAGCCTAAATAGGGAGGCCCAGACTTCCCTCTCCCCAGCCACTTGGGCCAGCTCTTCCGGGGGAATCCTGAGGTGTTCCCAGGCCAGCCGAGAAATAAAGTCCTTCAAGCGTGTCCTGGGTCTTCCTCTGGGCCTCCTTCCGGTGGGACATGTCCGGAACACCTCACCAGGGAGGCGTCCAGAAGGCATCCTAAACAGATGCCCAAGCCACCTCAACTGTGGGATTCCTAGTCTTTCCTACCTCTACTTCCTTCCTACACAGTCAACGAGCACCTATTGGATCACACCTGCACCTGATTCCTGACCAGTACCTGCTGCACTATTTAAACCCGTGCCAGACGTTCAGCCAACGCTTGAGCATTGATTGCCTTTGGTAAATCAGCGAAAGCCTTCACGTGCATTTTGGTGAATCCTGACTAACCTTTGTGATTTTCTGTCCGTCTGCCAGTTCTGCCTCGTCCTGTTTTCTCGGCTCCTTCCTGACTCCTTGGCTGCTCTGGTCCTCCGAACCTGCACACCAGCATTACCCACTCAAGGCCCAACATTGGACTCTTCCATCCGACACCATCTGCAACCGAACCAACCGTAAGGAAGGATTTCATAAACAGAATAATTATTTATTGGGCCATCTCTTCGGGATCAATTACTCACCCAATCTCCTATTTCCCTCCGCAGCCCAGCCTCCAGTTTTTCCTGCATTGTAAATAAATATCACTTTTTGTTTTACCTGAGTCTCGAGTCTATTCAGTCTACCATTTTGGGGTCATTAATACTCAGAATCATGTTATCAACTGGCTCCTCTCGACATGGAGAAGCAGCGGTTATACTCTGAGTCCCTCCCGGATGATCGAGCTTCTCACCCTATCTCTAAGGGAGAGCCCAGACACCCGGCGGAGAAAACTCATTTCGGCCGCTTGTATCCGAGATCTCATTCTTTCAGTCACAACCCAAAGCTCGTGACCATAGATAGTAGGAACGTAGATCGATCAGTAAATTGAGAGCTTCGCCTTTTGACTCAGCTCTCTCTTCACCACGACAGACCTGTACAGTGCCTGCTTCACTGCAGACATTGCACCTATCCGCCTATCGATCTCACGCTCCATTTTTCCCTCATTCGTGAACAAGACCCCAAGATACTTGAACTCCTCCACTTGGGGTAGGACCTCCTCCCTGACCCGGAGAGGGCACTCTACCCTTTTCCGGCTCAAGACCATGGCCTCGGATTTGGAGGAATTGATCTTCATCCCGGCCGCGTCGCATTCGGCTGCGAACCGCTCCAGCGAAAGATGTAGATCACGACCTGATGAAGCCAATAAGACCAAATCATCTGCAAAAAGCAGAGACACAATCCTAAGGCCACCAAAACGGATCCCCTCAACACCTTGGCTGCTCCTAGAAATTCTGTCCATAAAAGGCATTAACAGAATCGGTGACAAAGGGCAAGCTTGGCGGAGTCCAACTCTCACTGGGAACAAGCCCGACTTACTGCCGGCGATGCGGACCAAGCTCTGACACCAGTCATACAGGGACCTAACAGCCCTATCAAAGGGCCTGGTACCCCATACTCCCAGAGTACCCCCCACAGGGTTCCCCGAGGGACGCAGTCGAACGCCTTCTCCAAGTCCACAAAGCACATGTATACCAGTTGGGCAAACTCCCACGCACCCTCCAGGACCCTGCTGAGAGTGTAGAGCTCCATGGGTAAAAGCCCGGCCACCAGGCGCTCGCCCGCGTGCCCCAACTCCAGGCCTGGCTCCAGAGTGGGGCCCCGGTGACCCACGTCCGGGCAAGGGAACATTAGGTCCGTTTATTTCTCTCATCATCGGGGTCTTTGGACTGCACATTGTCTTGTCCCTCACCTAGGACCTGTCTGCCATGGGTGACCCTACTAGGGGTGTAAAGCCCCTGACAGCATAGCTCCTAGGATCATTGGGACACTCAAACCCCTCCACCACGGTAAGGTGGCAGCCCAGGGAGGGGCACATTATATATGTTTTCTTTCTTTCTTTCTTTTTTTAAGTTTTTTCAGATAATTGGGGTCACCTTTGAGGTGGTTGGACATTAATCTATTGTGCCCAAGACCATCAGTTAATGCTTTAATTACACCATCTTAAATTTTGACTTGGCAACACAATTTTTAATAGTGACCTTTTTTATACAGTAGATGCAGCCGCACATGAAATGGAAGTCAGTACCTCACCTTGTTTTAAGTTTTCCATCTCATAAGACAAATGGACATATATATATCCACCATCTATCTGTTGCCTCATCTTCTGCTCATGCTAAGTCCATTTTTGAAAAATGACAAAATATCACGCCTATATCTGCTAAAACTTGATGCCACTTCGTTTTCGTTTTTATTTACAGAAGAAGAAGAAGAAGACGTGTCTTCAGAGGTTTTTGTGTTGTTTCTTTCAGTAGTTCTTGGTGCAGTGCCCCTACTGGCGAGCGGGGGAATAGGTTGGTTCAACAGGTTGACTCGACTGCACAGTGCAGTGTGAATGCAAATACACCAGCTGAAATGTAAACAAAATGTCATGAATATTGGTCCCAAACCGAACCGAGTCTACCGGACTATCTAGTGTGAAAACGACCTTAGTTATTTCATCATGTATAGCTGCTCGAATGCTCACTAGTCCTCTGCCTCCCTCCTTTATTTTAGTGTATAGTGTCATTGTGCTGGACTTGGGGTGAAACATTCAACCATCACAGCATGATGTGTTGGATTCCAGTGTTATCCTCCTCAGCAGCCCTACCTATAGCCGGCAGGTGCTTTTTAGACCACAACTGTGACCAATCCTGTTGATGAGCCTGTACTTAAGCCTGTGAATGTGTTCCATTTGACACTGGGAAATAAATGCAATCTGGTAAGGTTGACAGCCCCTGATATCTCTCTGTGAATTGTCTATGACTGATCAGTTTCCTTGTGTCTTTCTAGTAACCCTCCTCCTGAGAAACCAAGCCTAGAACCCACCTGTGTTGTCCAAGTCCTCAAGCTGTGCTCAGTCAAGGAACCATTGCCACCAGCCTGTCCTCAACTTATTAAGGTCAAGGTTTCTTTATTGTCATTTCCCTCACAGGTAGTACATGTGATGGAATGAAATTGTACACACAGGGTCCTAGTTACCTCCAACAAAAGTATAAATTGTAAAAGAAAAACAGTAATAAGATCTAATTTATGAACTAAGAAATATGCTAAACTAAGAATATATATATATATATATATATATATATATATATATATATACATACATACAGGTCCTTCTAAAAAAATAGCATATTGTGATAAAGGTCACTGTTTTCCATAATGTAATGATAAAAATGAAATTTTCATATATTTCAGATTCATTGCACACCAACTGAAATATTTCAGGTCTTTAATTGTTTTAATACTAATGATTATGGCATACTGCTCATGAAAACCCCAAATGCCTGTCCCAAAATATTAGCATATCATGAAAAGGTTTTCTAAACAAGCTATTAACCTAATCATCTGAATCAACGACGTAACTCTAAACACCTGCAAAAGATTTCTGAGGCTTTTAAAAACTCCCAGCCTTGTTCATTACTCAAAACCACAATCATGGGTAAGACTGCCGACCTGACTGCTGTCCAGAAGGCCATCATTGACACCCTCAAGCAAGAGGGTAAGACACAGAAAGAAATTGCTGAATGAATAGGCTGTTCCCTGAGTGCTGTATCAAGGCACCTCAGTGGGAAGTCTGTGGGAAGGGAAAAGTGTGGCCAAAAACGCTGCACAACGAGAAGAGGTGACCTGACCCTGAGGAGGATTGTGGAGAAGAGCCGATTCCAGACCTTGGGGGACCTGTGGAAACAGTGGACTGAGTCTGGAGTAGAAACATCCAGAGCCACCATGCACAGGCGTGTGCAGGAAATGGGCTACAGGTGCCGCATTCCCCAGGTCAAGCCATTTTTGAACCAGAAACAGCGGCAGAAGCAACTGACCTGGGCTACAGAGAAGCAGCACTAGACTGTTGCTCAGTGGTCCAAAGTACTTTTTTCGGATGAAAGCAAATTTTGCATGTCATTCGGAAATCAAGGTGCCAGAGTCTGGAGGAAGACTGGGGAGAAGGAAATGCCAAAATGCCAGAAGTCCAGTGTGAAGCACCCACAGTCAGTGATGGTCTGGGGTGCCATGCCAGCTGCTGGTGTTGGTCCACTGTAGTTTATCAAGGGCAGGGCCAATGCAGGTAGCTATCAGGAGAGTTTGGAGCACTTCATGCTTCCATCTGCTGAAAAGCTTTATGGAGATGAATATTTCATTTTTCAGCATGATCTGGCACCTGCTCACAGTGCCAAAACCACTGGTAAATGGTTTACTGACCATGGTATTACTGTGCTCAATTGGCCTGCCAACTCTCCTGACCTGAACCCCATAGAGAACCTGTGGGATATTGTGAAGAGAAAGTTGAGAGATGCAAGACCCAACACTCTGGATGAGCTTAAGGCCACTATCGAAGCATCCTGGGCCTCCATAACATCTCAGCAGTGCCACAGGCTGATTGCATCCATGCCACGCCGCATTGAAGCAGTCATTCATGCAAAATGATTCCCGACCAAGTATTGAGTGCATAACTGAACATGATTTTTTAAAGGTTGGCGTTGTTTGTATTAAAAAACACGTGTCTTTCATTGGTGGGATGAAATATGCTAATATTTTGGGACAGGCATTTTGGGTTTTCATGAGCTGTGTGCCATAATCATCAGTATTAAAACAATTAAATACCTGAAATGTTTCAATTGGTGTGCAATGAATCTGAAATATATGAAAGTTTAATTTTTATCATTACATTTTGGAAAATAATGACCTTTATCACAATATGCTAATTTTTGGAGAAGGACCTGTATATATATTTATTTACACCTTTATTTTACCGGGAAGAAATCCATTGAGATTATTATTCTCTTTTACAAGGATGTCCTGGGAAAGGACAGGATATGCTAAACACTTAATAGTGCAAAAAAAACAATACGCTGAACAACAGCAGCACAAACATGAGTCTGTGATCTCAAACCCATCTGGAACTCTAGCTACCTGGAAACACCTACTTATCTCTCTCTATGGCCCCTTGTACACATTTTAGGGAATTTCAATCAGAATTCTCTCAGACCCATAACACGATGGTACTTACATGTGGCTCTTCCTTTCAAGACCTTCCAGTTGCCCATATACATACCTCCCTGATTGTCACTGTAAAACAGTCTTCATTTACCTTGTATCCTGGTCTCATGTCATGATCCTTCTCATCTCTGTGCTTCAGTGTCTAAATCCTTGAAAAGCATGATAGCCAAGACACTAATTTCTAAAGTGAGACTGAGAATGAATGGACACAACAGTCCTTTAGCACTAAAATTAAACATTGCTTATCATGAAACCATTCTTTGTAAGATCCTTTTCCAACAGCACACTACAAAATCAAATCTGGAGGAACTTGGCAGAATGATTTTTTCCACTGACCAGATATTGACCACACTTTTTCCTCCAACACAGAATTATCTATGAGCTACTCTTCTCAACCATCACCCAACGTCCCTAGCCTTGGAACCATAACCTTTTCAATTCAGTTTATTTATGTAACAACAAAAAAGGTTACATCATGTCATCTGGACCAGTTTCTTTAAGGGAGAAATGTTTTGTGTTCCATCCAGAAGACTTCATTGGTCTGTGGCCTGCCAAGTAGATCTGTCCAACAAGTAGCCTTTATTGCTGTGTTTCAAGCCAACCTCCTATTGGACAATCAGAAACAGGCTTTTGACAAGGCCAAAGTGGTTAAGAAAAAAGTTTTGTAAACTCAGTCATCCAGGTACAAAAAAAGGTTAAATTGTATAATCTTGACCAGTGTCTTTAAGGGAGAAACATTTCGTCTTCTATCCAGAAGACTTCATCAGTCTGCGATCTGCAAGCCAAATCTGGCCCATATGTAGCCTTCATTGTTGTGTTTATTAATATAACGCCAACTCACAAGAAAGCTGACTCATGGCACTTTACAGAATTATTCACATACATAGAAAAGCCAATTAGTAGACTTTTCTATCTGAGGAAGCCAGCAGACTCGTTGAATCTTCACTTCATCAACATCTCCAATCCTGAGCAAGCATAAGGGCAACAGTGGAAAGGAAAGACTCCCTTTTAAAATGAAGAAACCTCCAGCAGAACCAGGCTCAGGACAAGCGGCCATCTGCTTTGACAGGACAGGAAGGAGAGACAAACTAACACAGAATGATGGGTCCAGATGTAGGTGCAGGTGTACCTGAAAGACAAAAACACATGTCAAAGATAGAAAAAAAAAATACAAATACAAAACAGGTTGAGCAGAGTAAGTAAAGACAATAGCATAGTGAAGAAATGTGGTCAGTTTGTCCTCTAGCAGTCTAAGCATATAGCAGCATAAATAAGGGATAGCTCAAGAAACCCAAGCCAACCCTAACCATAGAATTGATCAAAAAGGAAAGTCTTAAGCCCAGTCTTATAACTGGACGATGTGTCATCCTCATGGACAGAAACTGGAAGTTGGTTCCACAAGAGAGGAGCTTGATAACTGAAAGATTTGCTGTCATGAATCACGTCCCATAGCTTATATTTTCTGTCACCCTGATCATCATTTAATGTTTGCAATAGGTCTTTTCTGTAAGTTTAATTTATTCTGTCCGCTCAGGTAATGTTTATTTATACATGTGCATTTTGGTTTGTCTTCTTTGCATGCTGGTTGAGGGCGACGTCACGGTTGTTTAGTTTTGTCTTCACTGCAGCCAGCAGCAGCTGATTAGAACTCAACTGGCTGCACCTGTCACTCTCACCCTTTATAAACTTTACTCTTCCTTCTCTTTGGTGCCCGGTAGTTGAAAAAAGTTCACTGTAAGTAGATACCTTGCATTCATGACCCTGCCTTGTTTCCCCATAGCCTTAGTGTCTCCTTGTCATATTTTACCTGTCTCCTCATTCCTATCCCGCTATCTCTTGGCTCGACCTCCCGGCTCCTGGACCCACAACTCACATGGACATCGTCTCTCGCTCGCCCCTTTGGATTACCACGTCTTCTGCCTTTGGTTCTGACCTTTGCCTGCACGACTATGCATCCTTGTCTTCTCCTCCGGTACCTCCTGTCCTCTGCTCTCCGGTTTTGGACCCAGGCTTATTTGACCACGTCTCTGCGCTCAACAGATTCACCACCCACCTGTCGCGGCGGCCGGCTGCAGCCCCATCACCGGACTCAGCTTCTCCTGCAGCGATCCAGATCAGTTTGGACCTTGTCAGTCTCCGGAACCCCCAAGATCATCTGAGACGGTTAGTGGACCTCCACATTCTGACTTTTTGCTCTCCACTATCTCCTGCACGACCACTAACCGATCTCTGTCTCATAGACTCGTTCCTGATCTGGTACCTGAACCAGTACCATAACCGGTCCAATCTGCAACACATCATCTTGAAAATAAATATCAATTTCATTCTGACCATGTGTGATGATTTTGGTCCAACCGTAAGGGGGTTCATTACATTTGTATCTCATTCTACTTTTGGAAACTCTAGGAACCGCAAGTAAGCCTGCAATCTGAGCGTGACAGTGGTGGAGAAAGTATTCAAACGCTGTACTTAAGTAAAAGTACAAATAAACAGACAAAAATTTACTCTAGTAAAAGTAGAAGTACCACATTAACATTTTTACTTAAGTAAAAGTAAATAAGTACTTGCTTTTAAAAATACTTAAAGTATTAAAAGTAAAAGTACTTGCTGAATGTATTACCTAATGCAATGGTCTACAATATCATAAAGTGTGCCTACTGTATGTATATTGTCTGTAATACAATGTTGTCATTTTAAAGAACAATGCTGCAGATAATGCATGTTGTTATTGCGTTTAACCTCTGTGACACAGCTCACACTTGAACTTGTGACTATTTGCGTCAGAATTTCAGGGATGAGTTAAATGCCATTAAGCAAAATA
Organism: Nematolebias whitei; assembly: GCF_014905685.2. NCBI lineage: Eukaryota > Metazoa > Chordata > Actinopteri > Cyprinodontiformes > Rivulidae > Nematolebias > Nematolebias whitei. The sequence goes on from NC_056515.1 coordinate 13,087,601, forward strand.
AGAAAGAGGAATGATTTTACCTTTGAAAGTTTTTATTTAACACAAAACAAAACCAATGTGTCATTTTAACTGCAGTGAAAACATTTAAGTAAAAGTTGTCTGTCTGAAAAAAGGGGCAATAGACACTCCTAACAAAGGAAAAGGCAGTGATCATTTCCACTGACATTTCAACTCCAGTTTGTCATCAACTCTAGTTAAAGAAATACTGTCTAGTCAACCCTGCAATGGGTCAATAGTGAACAATATTTTAACTTCCTGACACCATTTTCAAAACAAACCCGAGTGTCGAGCCATTTGTAAACGTTTCGTCTCCTGTCCTAATATGCCATGAACTGACACATTTTATGAATGCAGCAATAATTTCTTGTTCAAGTTCAGAGAAGTTGGTTTTCAAAGTTTTTTTTAATCCAATCTGGCTCTTTTGAGAGATATAATCTGTCTTGCTGTACTGAATAGTCTTTCAATAGTCTTTCGATATTCTTTCAATAAGGCCATGGGTGGCACATATCTTCTGGCTGACTCTCCACGGTGGAATCCATTTTGGATGTGTTAGCGGTGCTGCTGATGCACCCAGCTCAATGATGTAGAATATATGTCATTGGCCCAGCTCTTCTTAAAGGCTGGTCTAATGTTACCTGCCCATTTTGCAGTGATTCAATGGACCAACTACCCTCTCACCATTAGTTACTTTAAAACTAACAAACAAATAAAAAATCAGCAACTGGAATGTAACTTGTAAAACAATACATTATAGAAATGTAGTGTAGTAGAAAGTACAGATATTTAATGTAAAATGTAGAACTAAAAGTAGAAAGTATCTACATTTAACTCTACTTAATTAAAGTACAGATACATTTAAAATGTACTTGAGTACAGTAACAACGTAGTGTACTTCATTACATCCCACCACTGGAGAGCGAAGTGCTCTGTTAGTAAAATATGGAACAATAAGATCTATGATATAAGATAGAGCTAAATTGTTGAAAGCTTTGTAGGTTTTAGATTTCTCTACCTGGATTATTAAGCATGCATCAGATTACTTTGTAGGTTAGAAGTAAGATTTTGAATTATATTCTGAATTTGATAGGGAGCCAATGGAGAGAAGCTAAAACTGGAGAAATATGATATCTCCTCTCAACTCTCATTAAAACTCTGGCAGCAGCATTTTGGATCAGCTGAATACTTTTTAATGACATTTGTGAACACCCAGATAGTAAACAATTGCAATAGTCCAGCCTAGACATGATAAATGCATGAACCAGTTTTTCTTCATCATTTTTGAACAAGCTGTTTCTAATTTCAGCAGTACTATGCCTGTGAAAGAAGGAGTTTCTAGTAATGATTTTATTGTGGGGGATAAAAGACATGTTCAGATCAAAAGTAACACCAAGATTTTTAACATTAGAACTGGAGGCCAAGATTAATGCCATCCAAGAAGGCTGAAAGACTGAAACAATTATACCTAAAATGCTCAGGTCCAAAAACCACAAGCTCTGTCTTGTCTTAGTTTAAAAGCATAACATTAAGGGTTGTCCAAGTTTTTATGTCTTTAAGACATGACTGTAACTTAAGTAATTGATTGGATTCATTGGGTTTCATGGAAAAATATAACTGAACATTATCAGCATAACAATGAAAATGTATCCCATGCTGTTTAATAACTACCTAATGGAAGCATATATAAAGTAAAGAGTATCGGGCCAAGCACTGAACCTTGATGAACTCCATGGCTAACTTTGGTGTATGAAGAAGATTCCTTATCTATCTAAAAAGTTAAATCTGGTCCTTTGGGCACTCAAAAACCAAAACAAAGCAAAACAACAACAACAAGAAACAAAGTAGAAACATTTTGTCTTTCATCTGAAAGACTTCCCCAGCCGAAACATTTCTACATTTTTTTTTTTGTTGTTGTTCTTTTGCTTTGTTTTGTTTTTTTGAATGTCCAGAGGACCAGATTTAACTTTTTTAGATTTTTCTACCTGGATTATTGAGCATGCATCGGGATATTCCTTATCTATATTTACAAACTGGAATCTATCAGATAAATATAATTTAAACTATTTTAGATATTATTGAGCATGCATCAGGATATTTTAGAGCTGTTCCTGTAATCCCAATAACATATTCAAGTCTCAAGTAGAATATTGTGATCAACTGTATCAAATGCAGCACTGAGGTCTAACAGAATCAGTATAGACACAAGTCCATTGTCTGAGTCCATGAAAATATCATTAGTGACTTTTACTAGTGCTGTTTCTGTGCTATAATGAGCTCTAAACCCTGACTGAAACTCTTCAGATTTCTTTGCAGATGTTCACGCAACTGACCTGCAACTATTTTCTCTAGAATTTTTGAGATGTAACTTATATTAGATATAGGTCTACAATTGTCCAGAATTTCTGAATCAAGGTAAATGGTAAATGGACTGTACTTATATAGCGCCTTTCTATCTTATTTCAAGATACTCAAAGCGCTTCACACTACAATTTGTGTCCTCATTTACCCATTCATACAGCACTTTACTAGGTCTCTACAAAGCTAATTGAACAAATCATTCTAATGAGACTAATCAGTGCTTTAGATCACATTCATACATTGATGGGACACACATCAGAGGCTATGAGGGGTTCAGTGTCTTGCCCAGGGATACTTCGACATGTGACTCCTGGTGGATTCAAACCCCCAACTCTCGCATTGGAGGACGACTTCTTTAACCACTCAGCCACAGCTGCCCCTTTTTTGTATGATAAATCAGCCATTTTATTTGATTTCCCATAAGGTCAGAATTCTTAAGTAAAGGTTTAATTAAGGCAGCCTTAAAGCTCTGTGCTACATAACCATTCATTAAAGACAAATTAGGCACATCCAAAATGTGGGCATCAATTAGGGGAAATACCTCTTTAAACAGTCTGGTTGGGATGGGATCTAGCAGACGTGTGGATAGTTTGGATGGCACTATTATTTTTGACAATTCAGAGAGCTCAACAGGACAAAATCCTTTGTCCAGATGTTGTCCAGGTGTATTAGTAAGAAGGATGATATGTTTTTTTTTCTCAACTTGAAACTATCTTATTTATAAAGAATCTCATGAACTCGTCACTGCTTATAGCTGTAGGGATACATGGTTCAACAAAAATGGGTCTTTTCATTAGTCTAGCTATAGTACTGAACAGAAACCTAGGGTTGTTTTTTTATTCTCATCAATTAAAGATGAATAATATAAAGTTCTAGCTTTACGGAGAACTCTCTTATATGTTAACAGACTATCTTTCCAAATTAAATAAAATTATTCCATGTTAGTGGAGCACCGTTTTCTCTCCTGCTTTCTAGATGCCTGTTTTAACGTACATAACTCAGAACTGAATCAAGGAGAAAGTTCTATTTCGTATAGGCTTCGCCCATTAAGGCTGTCGCTGGTGGGTTTATCCCTTGATGCAAAGCATCGCACTGAAAACATTTAGTCCACGCCCACCTGTTGTGTGGGCCCCACCCGGTCCGTATACTGTAAATTACATTAAGAGGGGGTAATCGGCTCCCATTTTTCTTCAGCAAGCAAATAGCACTGAGCTTCAACAACACCATGTCCAGTGCCAACATCATCCACCTGTGTCCGTCTTACAAGACCGGCTACATGCTGAGTTTTGACCGCTCTGTCATCTGCGAAGGATGCCTGGGTCCCCGCCATGCCAACCTCGCCTCCTCCTGCCACCTCTGTGACCTCCTCCCCCCGGAGGAAAGGCAAAGGCGAGCAGCCTTGTTCAAGGCTAATATCGAGGAGTGCCTCTCCGTGGCGGGGGACTGTTTATTAGACAACGCCATCGATTTTTTCAACGCCGACTCTCGGAGCAAATCGGATGGTTCCTCTGGGACAGGAGATGTAAGCAGCAACCCCGCTGCTCACTCCCTCCTGGAGAGCGTGGTGTCAGAACAAGGGAGGCCAAGCAGATGCTCCCCCATCCCCCCTCCCCCCGGGACTTTCCGCATCAGCGACCACAACGCTCCCAGCCATCGGTGCCCTCCTCTCAGAGCTGCCCAGCATAATTCGGGAGGCGGCTGACACGAAGGGACTTTCTATCCCTCTCCTCCCCCCGCCCAGATCGGATGATCTAGCGGGAAGGTTTGGCTCCACCTCGACTCTCCGCCCTGACCACATCTGGCCTCGTTTCCCAGCAGTGACGTCCTACTGGAATGAGGCTGCAGCTGGACCTGGTAGACCGAGAGTGCCGGTTTCCACATTTGCGCCCATCACCAGAGTGGAGGGGTTTACTGAGCAGAGTTTTCCCTCGGTGCCCCCCCAGAGCCAAGCCTGGCGGAGGCTCTCGGAGCAAAGATGTCCAGGTTGGACCAGCGTCCTTTGCCTCCGGGGAAGCATGACCAGACGGTGACGTTGCTCTCCAACCAAGCTCACCAGTCTGCGTTCCAGGCGGCCGCAGCAAACAATAATGTTGCACTGCTGGCGTACAGCATTTCAAAGAGGCTGGAGGGAACAGACCTGCCTGAGGAGACGAAGAGCTCCCTCTGCCAGGCGTCTGACATCATCCTGAATCTGTGCTCCTCTTCCGCTGTCTGCCTGTCTCGCATTGTAGCCTGGATGACATTGATTCAGAGGTCCACCTGGCTCCGTCACTTCCCCTCCATGCTGGAGAAGCTGCAGAAGGACTTGCTGGAGGGCCCCACCACAACAAACACGCTGTTCGGAGCCAATTTCAAGGCCATGCTCGAGAATTCGAAGAGGTCGGAGGAGGTGTCGGAGACTGTGCGCCATCTGATCAAGCCACACTCCTCCTCTCACCCCCCCCCCCCCCCCCCCCCCCCCCCCGAAGCGGCGGGGGGGGGGCCCGGAGACTGTCCCCCACCTGACCACCCCACCCCCCTCCTCCCCCCCCCCCCCCCCGCCCGCTGGAGAGAGCGCCGTGGCCAAAGACAGCAGCAGAGACATGCCACAGCTACAGCAGTGTCTTCTCACTCCGCTGCCAGCCCCTCCCATCAGAGAACAGCCCTCCTCATCACGGCAACCAGCAGTGCAACGTTTCCCCAGAGACTGCCAACAGGCGCCGCCATGGAACAACCAGCCACAGGGCCCACGGGGGAGAAGATTCAAAAAATGACTCCTTGCGGAGGATGTGTGTGTGCACAATGATGGTTCGAGTTTTTAAATAAAACGTAAACATCATTCAGAAATTTAAGTGTCTGATTTCAGCCTGACTGTCAGTTTGAATGATCTCACAGCGGCTTGTCCTCACACATCCTCCACACAAAATGAGCCGGTGTCCTCCAAACAGGTTTTTAAAAATCACCGCAGCTTGAAAAAACACAAAATGCGAGCGTGACACAGCAGCCAAAAGTGAATGTTTTCAGCAAACCGAGTACAATGGGAAACCTCGCTCTCAGCCCAAGCTGTGCGCTGCCCCCTCTGACCGTGGCAGTGACAAACACGCGCCCCCGCGGTGGCGGCAGCTTTCGTCGAAGCGACACCGCATGGCCAAGGGCGTGCGTGCCTCCCCTCAGCGCACGCCAGCTCACATCAGCGCGGATGTTAGCCCACAGCCTGAGCGCATCACAGAGGTGCCTTCAGGGCCCTTTCGAGAAAGCCTCACCTTGGGTCGCTCGGAATACGCCTTTGCAACACATGATGGTAGTAGAGGTTGTAAATTGGTTGGTGTCCGTAAAAAACGTGACGCTGCACGGAAACGCGCGCCCACTCCCTGAACATTACGCGGAGTGGCAGCGAGCGTGCGCTTTAGACAAATGGATGAACCGTCCTATCAGAAGGGGATACACGCTGCAGTTTGCAGCTCAATCCCCCCACCCCCGTTTGGAAGAATTTTAGAGACAGTTCTGTCATCTCCAGAACAGATTGCGTTCCTCCACGCAGAGGTTCAGGAACTTCTGGTGAAAAATGTAATTTCCAGGGTTCCAGAAGGAGAGGAAAACAGGGTTTTACTCTCATTACTTTCTGGTCCCAAAATGGACGGGAGGGATCAGACCCATCTTGGACTTGCCAATTTTCAACAAGTCGATCATGGAAAGACATTTTCACATGTTGACAACCAGACAATTGTTAGACAACATTCAGCAAAACGACTGGTTTACCTCCATCGATCTGAAAGACACCTACTTCCACATCCCGATCATTCCAAAGCACAGAAAGTTCCTGAACTTCTCCTTTTCAAGGGACCCGGTACCTGTACAACAGACTTCCGTTCGGGTATTCCCTCGCGCCACGCACGTCTTCAAAATGCGTGGAGTCGGCTCTGCAGCTGCTACACAGAGCAGAGATGAGAATTCTGTTTTATCTGGACGATCTGTTGCTGCTGACCCGTTCCAGACAGGAGGCAGCAGTGCATACTTAGACGCTGACGTCACACCTGCAAAATCTGGGCTTCACCATAAACTGGGAAAAGAGTACAGTTCTCCCGGCCCAGATGATCGTTTATCTGGGAGTGGAGCTAAACTTGGTCACTATGAGGGCTCGCTTATCTCAGACGAGAACCGAAGCTCTAAAGGACCAGCTCTGCCACGTGAAACCTGGCAGAGTGGTAACAGCCTTTTCTGTCATGAAGTTATTAGGGACAATGTCGTCAGCTCACGCGGTGATCTCATTGGGCTTACTCCACATGAAGTTAAGGTTCTACTCAAGGAGGTGTTGGAAAGGTAAATAATTACACACAGACAGATGATTGAGTTTTGGTGTTGGTACCATATATTAAAGTGATTTAAATAATGAACAAAACAAAATACACAAAACCAATAATCCCAATATTTACAATCTGCAGACAAGTTTGGTTAATTTATGATACAGTGCACTTGTAATTTTCAGCTTGTTTAGCAGATCACAATAAAAATCCAAAAGAACAAGAACCATCTGTGTAACGGTTATAGTCCAGAAATTGAATGTCCATATAACAAGCACAGTCCAGGAAGATAGTTGTAGTCCATAAATTGAAGATGAGGTAAGTATGGTAGGTATGGATGAGAATGGAGGGAAGATAAACAAAGTGCTCAGCAGCCTCCTACCAGACCCGCAAGGCCCAATGCTGAAGTCTGGTGAAGGTTTCTTTCGCTCCACGTTCGTAGTTCGCCATCACTTGACCTAACAGGGTGCACCTGGCCTGAAATTAATAAACAGAACCCATAATTTAATTACTATTCATAATCTAAGTTTGTTTCATGTGTACACATTTAATCAGTACAAAATATACTGTCCAATAATCCCATATTTACACACATCAATATTTGAATAAAGTTAAACAAACATACTTTAAGGTATAAAAATAAATATGCATGCATTTTATATAAGTTACAAACATTCCAGACATTTTACATTTAGTATCTAAATGAACTGAATGCTTAATGAAATAAATATGAATTGTGCATTCTAATTCAATAGAAGGCTATTAAAACGGCCCCCACAGCAAACAAAAACAAAACAATCAATGCAAACAGTAGTGGTAAATACAAAACCAATGCTCATAGCATCAGGTTAGCAACCCATTGCATTAAAATACACAACATGGTAGCAGTAAAACAAACTGACTCACCAATTCCATGCTGTATCCCAACATTCCATGATACCAGACAGCCTCCAAAAACAGCAGTAATTGCCACTCCAAACATACAGTCTCATGTCATTAAGTTAAAAGTGCATTTACTATGCAACTTTGGGTAAATAAGCAGCCATTAAAGACAGACCAAACACCTTCTCCAGCCGCTTCTCCTCCTCACACTCTTGATTAGCCTAAAGCCACATCAGCCGGTAACATAACTTCTTCACTGTCACATGACCAAGGGTGTGTTCAAGTAACAGAGAGAGAGGGAAAATACAATTGTTTCTTTTTTTTTAATCTGCGTTACAAACATGTTCTGATTCACACAGACAACAAGGTGACTGCAGCATACATAAACCGGCAGGGGAGTGTGTGTTCAGCCCAAATGTTACACATTGCGAGACGGCTGCTGTGTTGGGCACACAAAAATCTGCTCTCCATCAGAGCAGTGTACATCCCCGGTGTTCTGAACAGAGGGGCAGATGTCCAGGGGCGGTCCGCGTCATGGGGACTGGAGCCTCTATCCCAAGCTGATGGCTCAGACGTGGCAGAAATTTTGCAGAGCGACTGTAGACCTGTTTTCCACACGAGAGAACGCTCAGTGTCAACTATGGTTCTCACTGAGCCCGCGGGACGAACCACCGCTAGGGGTGGATGCGTTTGCTCACAGCCCGGGGCCCAAAATGCTTCTTTACACATTTCTCCCACTCCCTCTGATATCACGGTTTCTGAAACGAGTTCAGGAGGAGGGACTGACAGCCCTCCTGGTGGCTCCCGAGCGCATGAACGCCCCATGGTTCCCAATTCTACGACACCTGTTATCGAGGCACCCATGGAAACTGCCTTGGAGGGAGGATGCTGTCCTCCAGGCGGGAGAAGCGATCAGGAGTTACCCAGAAATAGGCCAGCACCTTTGGGTCTGGCTGCTGAGCGGATCCGTTTAGAGAGGATGGGTCTCTCCCAAGATGTAGTGCGCACGATCCAGGATTCACGTGCTGCCTCCCCCACAGCACTGTACATATCAAAGTGGACAGCTTTTCAGTGCTGGTGTACGGAGAAAGGTGTAGAGGCCATCTCATGTCCACTAGGTGGTGTGCTGTCCTTTCTGCAGCAGCTGATGGACAGAAATCTGGCGTTCAACACGGTTAAAACATAAACTGCAGCCATCTCTTCTTGTCACGAAGGTTTCAGGGACAGAACAGCTTTTAATCATCCGCTGATGAAGCGTTTTTTTAAAGGTGTACAGAGATGCAGGCATGTTTCATGCCCACTTTCTCCACAGTGGGATTTAACGCTGGTTCTGTGAGCCCTGATCAAAGCTCTATTCGAGCCACTAGATCTGGTTCCGATTAAATTATTGTCTCTTAAAACAGCCCTGCTGTTGGCTTTAACATCCGCTAAGAGGGTGAGTGATTTATCTGCCCTCTCTGTCGCTCTGTCATGTCTCAGAATTCAGGCTGATGGCAGCTCAGCTGATCTGAGCCCTAACCCAGCGTTTATGCCTAAAAACTTCACAAGCTCATTTAAATCAATAGCGATATCATTGGAGGTTTTTTTTCCCTCCTCCCCACAAATCAGAAGAAGAAGCATCTTTCCATCTTCTCTGCCCTGTACGCGCATTGGCGTGTTACATAGCACGCACGGCGGCACTGCGTCAACATTTGTTTGTGCACTATAGAGACGCATCTGCAGGTCGCCCGTTATCCACCCAGCGCCTGTCACACTGGCTGTGTGAGGCCATTTCTGAAGCCTACAGAGCATCAGATTTAGAGCATCCTGACAACCTCAGGGCACACTCGACCAGAGATATCGCATCTTCGACTGCTTTGCATAATGGTATGTCAATGTAAGATATTTGCACTGTGGCCGCGTGGTCAACACCCTGTTCATTTATTCACTTTTATTTATGTGATATGTCAGCTTGTTCCATGACACATTCTGTCCTTAGTGCCCTAACAGAATGAATAATATTGTTTCATGGAGTCTCGTTTAAACTCACATCTGACTGCATGCATTTACAGTGTGAGATGTTGTTATCAGTCACAGGTTATGACTGTTGTTCTTGTTCTATGGTCACTAATCATTTCATGACTTCTGTCACCAATCAGTTCATTTGATTAATAATCAGTTCACTTATTATTAATCTGTTCATATTGAAGAGCCGTGGATCTGCTCTGTTCACGGCCTTTTTCAGCCTCTCCTCTTTTCCATTGAAAACCTTTCCTGGGCGTTCATGCACTCAGAACGCGTAAACTACACAGCGCGCATCTGTGTGCGTAATCACGCGTTGCGCAACGCGTATTTACGCACATGGAGAGCTGAGTGACAATATGTTTTTTGGGCAAGCGGGTGCTTCTTATGGTGTTCGAATGGACCCAGTGAGGCGGAGACTACATCTTGCTTTGCCCTTAACCCACCAGCGACAGCCTTTAAAGGGCCAATCCTATACGAAATAGAACGTTGGTTACGTACTGTAACCCCAGAGTCTATGAGTATAGGCATAGCCCTTTAAGCGTCGGGCCTCACTGGCTCCTAAATGGCTGAATAATAAAGCTATTTGGGAGCCGATTACCCACTCTTAACATAAGTTATACGGACCGGGTGGGGCCCAGAGGTGGGCGTGGACTAAATTTTTTCTGTGCGATGTTTTGCATGACGGGATAAACCCACCAGTGACAGCCTTAAAGGGCTACGCCTATACTCACAGAATCTGGGGTTACAGTACGTAATCAAAGTTTCCTCTGATTGATTACTTTCTTTTTCAGCAGAACAATTTGATCAAGTGAAGTTTGCATTGAAGTTGTAAAATTATCAACAAGATCACCTAAGTCACTGTTCTCTAAGGTATTACTCTGGAAGACAGAGGAAAACATTAATGGAAGATATTGTTTAAATTTGGTTACAATGTTTTCTGATAAACACCTGCTAAGATGAAATTTACTCTCAGTGGCTGTGTAGTCATTTAATGTAAGGGTATTAAAAGGGTACGGCTATTAAAAATGATCGGACAGAACAGGATTTTGAGGCTGTATTACCAAGTCATTATTCGCTATGCCATACATCAGAACCAGGTCAAGAGTGTGATGATGAGAATGAGTAAATGTGCAGACGTTTTGAGTTATACCAATTGACTCTAATAAATCATTAAAGGCTATGCTTAAGCTTTTACTTTCAACATCTACAAGAATATTGAAATCACCCATTATTATGACTTTATCAGTATTCAATAATAAATCAGATTAAAAAAAAATCAGAAAATTCAGACAAAAACTGAGAGTAAGTGCCTAGAGGATGATATAAAACAAGTAATAAAAGTGGCTTTTCTGATTTCCATTTTGGATGAGAAAGACTGAGGGACAGCAGTTCAAAAGAATCATAACTAATAATTGGTTTAGCATTAATCAATAATCCTGACTGTAAAATAGAAGATACACCTCCACCTTAGCCGATTGTTCTAGGTATATGAAAATTAAAATAATTAGCATGAGTGGATTCATATACTAACAAAATCCTCCTGTTGTAACCAGGTTTCTGTCAGACAGAATAAATCAATGATTATCAGTTATCAAATCATTAACTAACAGGGATTCAGAGGAAAGAGATCTAATGTTCAATAAACCACATTTAATGATTTTATTATGTTCTGGTAAAGTTGTTTATTTTAATAACATTTTTTAGGTATATATTTTTAGAGTTGATTTTAAGTTTATTTAATTTGAGCCATGGATGAGTCGACACTGTTTCAGTGGGGTTTTGGGTGGGTAACAGAGGAGAAGCAGCAGAGAGGTGTGGAAGACTACAATTCTGCTTTCTGGACTGGACCTTGGATCGTCAATAATTTGGAGGACAAACATAATCAGCCAAATTTCTAGAAAGAAGAGCAGCTTGCTTAGCCCTAATATGGAACAATCTTACTGTATTTAGCCTTAACCTTAACCAGCAGTTTCACATAAGATTCAATGTTACCTACTCTGGCTGCTGGAATGCATGTAACTATGGCCGCAGGAGTCCCGAAAGCCACGTTTTGGACTATAGAGCTGCCAATATCCAGGGTCTGCTTCTCAGCGGTTGTGTCACTGAGCAAGAAAAATCTATTTGAAATGTGAATGGGTCTGTGGTGAACTGGGGGCTTAGTCTTAGCACTACGCTTACTCCGGATCATCACCCAGCCACTCTGGCGTCCCAGCTTCTCAGGGTCTGCTGGCTAATGGGAGCTACTTTGTAGTTTCTGTGGTTCTGTGCTTTCTAAGGGGACCTGGCTAACTATTGGTTTTACAACAGCGTGGAGCCGAGCTTCCAGTTCGGACAGCCTCTCCTCCAAAGCTACCATACGACTACATTTGTTACATGTATCATTACCAACAGTAGAAAAACTGTACTGAGGGTGTTTGTGTACTAGAATGAAAACTGAGAACGTTCTGAGAACGCACGATGTAGCTGCACTCATGCAGAGACATGTAGGAGGAGATGTATGAAGGCAGCAGACCAAGAAGTGATTTAAAAATGAAAATGTACCAGTGAGAGAGTCTGCATGCATTTATTGATGACCAGTTAACCAGTGAATACAGGGTGCAATGATGGGTACGATAATCACAGCAACTTATGAATCTTAGTGCACCATGATTAATCACAGCAATTTCTGAATCTTAGTGCACCATGATAGGCAGCATCCAACATCTGCAGGGTACTTGTAGGAGTGTTCATGTAAATAATGTCACCGTAATCAATGGAGGGAAGGAAAGTCACAGATACAAATCGTTTCCTAGCATTCAAAGTTAAACAGGATCTGTTTCTGAAAAAGAAACAAGAAAAAAGAAACATTGACATAACTGTCGACGAGGAAGAGGGCCGGCTCCAGAGGAGGGGCGTGCCAAAGACACCATCTTAGCATCAACATAACTGGTTTGTTCCACTTTTGAGTAAGCTGTTAGGGGGAAGAATCAGTTTTGTGTTGTGTGTTACCTTGACTGATGAAGGCTTCTGGATGGAAGGTGAAACATTTCAGAAAAAAAAAGAAAAAGAAACTGTCCAGATGACCTGACTGAAAATTGTTGGATTGTATACCTGGATTATTGAGCTGGATTTGTTTTGTTTTGAACCAGTTTGACATGACTGTCGACGAGAAAGAGGGACGGCTCAAGATGAGGGGGCGTGCCAAAGACACCTTCTTAGCACCAACATAACTGGTTTGGTCCACTTTGGAGTAAGCTGTTTGGGGGAAGAATCAGTTTTGTGTCATGTGTTTCCTTGACTGATGAAGCTTTCCGGATGGAAGGTGAAATGTTTCAGAAAAAAAAGAAACTATCCAGATGACCTGACTGAAAATTGTTGGATTTTTTTTTTTTTTTTTCGACCATGATTTGTGCCTCAAGACAATCCTCAATCCTGCCTTGGAGATATATAGAAAATTCCTTTGACTTCATGCTTGGTGTTTGCACTCTGACATGCACTGTCAACGGTGGGACCTTGTAAAGACAGGTGTGTGCCTTTCCAAATCAAGTCCAATCAACTGACTTTAACACATATGTACTCCATTTAAGTTGTAGAAATATCTCATTGATGATCAGTGGAAACAGTATAAATCTGATTTCAATTTTGAGCTTCAATGCAAAGGCTGTGAACACCCATGTAAATGTGACTTCTTAGTTTTATGTGTATAATAAATTTGCAAACATCTCAAAAAAATGTTTTTTTTTTCTCATTGTCATAATGGGATTTTTGTGTAAAGTTTTGAGGAAATAGATTTGTTTAATACAAATTGGAATAAGGCTGTAACAACAAAATGTGGAAAAAGTAAAGCATTGTGAATGCTTTCTGGATGCACTGTATCTCTGCTTTAGGTACATCGATGACAGTTACAGATTTTGACTTTCACCTTCAGCCTGCCCCTTGCCTAAACACTTCAATACCTGTCTCTGTGGTTCTGACCCTCGATTGCCTTCTTACCGCATATTTGCCCATGTGACAAGATTTGTCATTGAACAAGTTGTGCAGAAAAACCATCATGCAAATCTCCACTGAGAATTTTATAGTTCAGGTGTTCAGAAGATGAGCAGCAGATTAATCTAAGAGGTTGGTGACATTGTGTTCGAGTTTATTTAACTCAGCAGTCATCTCTCCAGTCACTAACATATTTTCTTCCATTTCAGTTTCCCCTGAACATTTATGTGACTAGTCTGGGACTCTTACCAGTTCCAGATACTTGATAAATCTTTTAACACATGTTCTGTGCCTGGTTGACTTGTCGGGTCCCCTGTAGCAACAGATCTTAAACAAGGAGGAAATGAAAGCAGAACAACAGAAGGTGAACCACTGTGCGAGAGAAAAAAGAACAACTACAAGAAAAAGGTTGATCAAAACTAAAGGAGAACAATCTGAGGCAGGTCTGGGAAGGTGTGAAAGTCATCACAGAGTACAGCACAAAGACCAGAGATGCAGGGGGGACAATGGAAAAGTTGAACAAACTGAACAAACTCTTCAACAGTTTTAACAAATGAAACCCCTCCAACAATACTGCAAACACCTCTCCCTCTTCCCTCAAGACACTTTCCCACAGACATCACAGCATCCCTCTCCTCTTTCGCTGCCACCTCAACATCCCCTCCTCTATACATAGCTGTGGACCAAGTCAGAGGCCAAGAGGACAGCTGAAGAAGATTCACTCCAGGAAAAAAGCAAGCCTGGACAAGGCCTCAACTATTAAAGACCTGGCGCTGAAATGGGAGAACCACTACAATGAATCCTTAACCAAAGCCTACAAATAAGGCGAATGCCTACCCTCTGGAAAATATTCTGCATGTGGCTCTTTCTCAGCCTCCTCAGACCTCAGGTGTAACACACCCAAATTAGGCTGCAGTTTCCATACCAGGCAGGTGTTGGTGCGGAGGATGCCATCTTTCACCTGCTAAAGCAAGCTCCTTTGTATCTAAATATGTTACGTGGCACAATGATGATTCTATTCCAGGCTGTCTCGAGTACCTTCAATAATATATAGCTCCTTATGCTTCAGGGCACACTGAACAGGATGTGAGTGGACCCCTGCCTGATCACTTAAATCTCCAGCTACCTCACAGACATGCCACAGTATGTCAGACCAAGGACTCCATGTCTGTCACTGTGATCAGCAGCACCGGAGCAGCCCAGGCCATGGTGCTGAGTGGGTCCCTGGTGGTGCAGCTGCCTCCTGCTCCTGGATGGATGTACTGGAGCCTCCCTCCCCTGGTAGATCACGGAGAATGAGGGTGCCTTTTGGGGTCAGTGAGGGAGCTGACCCCCTGGGAGGGCATTGCCACCTCAGTTCTTCCTCCCCATCCCAACATCTTCCTCCGCCCACTCCATCACACCACCACTCAAACAGGGCCTTGGGGTTCAGGTGCACTACTGAGCTGCGGGGAGGATCCTCCATCTCCATGGTTCATGGAGTCCTGGGCCCCAATTTTATTAAACAACCATGACACTAAAATATAACATTCTCATGACACATGCATATATGGGTCTGGAGTGGGCATACGGTGGCATATATGTGGTGGGATGTGTAATCATTCTCACCTCAGGGACCTGTGCCCACTCTCACATGTAGCATGTAAACATTTAGGGTTCTAGGCAAGGGTTGTGGAGGTGAATGGGCACTACCTGCTCTCTGGGGAGGGGGTGGGTCTGTGCCAGTTCCCAACTCCCCCCCCCCCCTCATTTTAAATGCACTATATAACAACATGCATCAACACCTTATTTGAGAGGGAGGAGGGGGGTCTTCCTGTTACTTATTTATATATATTTTTTTCTTTACACCCCCGTTCTCTGTTTGACATTTGGGGGAGTGGGGGGAGGGGGGGTAGGCTGTCTGGTTGGTGTCTGGGCTGTGGGTGGGCGTTGGGCCTTGGGGGGCAATTAGGGATGGGGTTGGTGCTCCGGTTCTCCCTGGGTTGTTTGGATCTTTTGATCAAGGTTCATGGTTGCGATGACCAGCCCTTTGGCTGGGGTGGCTGCCGGGTTCTGGTGGGGGATCAGCTGTGGTTGTGTGTGTGTGGTCGTTGATGGTGTATGGTGGTGGTCGGGGTGTGGCTTTGCTTTGACGGGGTGCTGGCTGGTCGGCCTGATGTGACATTCACGGTGGGGGGTGTTGTGTGTATGGGGGGGGTTGCATAGGTGGAATGCCGGGGCTTCTCTGGGCCTGTGATGTGGGGCTGATGAGGTGTCTGGTCCTTGTTGCACTGGGCCAGCCTTCCTCAGCTGCTACTCCCTGCTGCTTTGGCCCCCGGACTAGGGCCTGCTTCAGGTCGCTGTCGGGTGGGTGGGGCACATGGATGACCCGACAGAGGCTCTGTCGGGCTGTCTCTGTGTGCCTGTTTATGTCTCAGGTTGGGTTTTAGTTGGTCCCCTCTCTTGGATAAATTTGGGACCCCCATTTAATGTGGGGTCTACTTCCCATTGTTGCGCTCCCCTCTGGTGGTGGGCTCCCCCTGCCGCTAGTGCATTGGCAACTCTCAGCATCTGGGGCTGGGTGGTGGGGTGTGTGCAGGCCCACCCTGGTGGCTGCCTGCCAGGGCCTGGGTTCCCTGGCTCTGTCAGGCCTCTGTTGGGTGGTGGTATGACCTTGGGGCTTGGTGTCCATGACCTGATCTACTCTGGAGGGGTGGGTTGCCGGCGGGGCCTGTGAACTCGTCGCTGCAGCCTCCTGGGGTTTCTGCATTGTGGTTGCTAGGGATCACCCGGGGCTTCCCTTTGCTTCTCTCTCTGGGGGGTGAGGGTATCCCTGTTGGGGGACTCCCAGAGCTCCAGGCTATGGGACCAATGTGTGTCTGTGGCTCCGGTCTTCCCTGTGTTACCATCGTGTCCTGTGGGGATGGGTCTGTGGGTCTCCTCATCCACTATTGAACATTTTAATGGAAAAACCTTATAGTGACAAGCAATCTCACACAAGGGTTTAGATTCAGGTGTTTATCAGATACACACTCAATTGGGTTGTGGTGGCCACTAAATACATCTTGTATTACCATGTATTGTATAAAATACTTTCTAATGATGTTATAAGTATCATTATATATGTTGCTTGTTGTTGTGGTTTCTCGGTTTTGTCTTGTTTTTTTTTCTTTCTTTTCGCAAGTCTAGAGGCAGACTTTAATGATGTTGATTTGTGTTCTCTTTATACCTCTCGCTCTCCTCTATTCCTATCGCCTTCTTTACCTTTTAACCCTTCTCCCACTTTTCTGTTTTGTTTTCTTCTTTGTTTTTCATCCCCATGTCCATTACATCTGAAACAAACCCAAAGCAAATGCTAATAAAATGTAATTTATATATCAAGTGGAGCATTTAGGCCAGCCATAATGCTCTGTGAAAGTAAATCTGTTGGGCATCACTTTGACACTCAGACAATAATTCTGAGTGTCACAATGCCAGACAGGCCAACGGAAAAACAAACAAACAAACAAAAAAACTGAACCATCACATGACCAACAACTGCCACATAAAAACACACTCCCTGAGGACATTCTGTGCAAAGATATAATCCAGTGTTATGCAATGTCTGAAACTGTGCAGCATTGTTATTGAACAAGACAATAGGGCTTCTGTGCATTAATGCTTTCTGATGTGTTGGTTTGTTGTGCACACTTGCACATGATCTGATGCAAATGGAGCCAATGTGATGCAGCCACCAGTTTGTTTACAGAGGAATGCAAGTGGGCACTGCATGCAAAGACCCAACATGTCCACAGGCTGGTATGGCTGTGGTCGCATGGAAAACAGGCATGCGTTCATGGCATCAGCTGCAGACTATCAGAAACTTGAGTCATCAGGTGTAACTGTTTAAATTAAAATAAACTTACATAATATTTTACAAAAAAAGCATACATCCATGCTGGACATACTGATCAGGCAGGCCAGTTCTGTGTTTGGCATGACGCTAAATTTTATGATGATGGTAACGTAGAAGAAAACTCTGGACAAACTGCTGAACATTATGGAGGATGCCAGTCACCTTTTTCACACTGTCATCAGCAACCTGAGGAACCTGTTCAGTGACAGACTGCTCCTTTCCAAGCGTAGGACAAACAGAATGAAAAACTTCTTTGTCCCTCATGCCATCAGATTGTACAATGCCTCATTGTGTGGGAGAAGGCATTACGCAGTAACGCAGAGGATGGGAAGGAGCAGCAGCCAACACCAACCTAAACTAGCCATTAACTGGTTGTATAGTATTTTTTTACTGTTAAATATGTGTGGAATTTTTTTTTTTCTCTCTGTCCTCCGGTGAAACCAGGTGTGTTTCTCCTTGCCCCCACCCTCCCCACCACCCGCTTCCCTGCTTGCACTCTTTTGTCCTGTGAACCCTTAAAAAACCTCTCTTTTTTCTGCATACCTCCTAATTCGAAAGTTCAGCTGGTCTCTCAACACCATTGATCAACTTTTCCCGACAGTAGTCATGGTAAGGAGGACCCTCTTACCTCGACGGAAACAAATTGGATTCATGATGACAACTGGTTTTTTTTGCTGTTTGGCTGGTGAATTCTGGATTGTCTATAAATTTGTGTGGATGTGTCGAAGCTCGACAGCACTCAGACTGAATTTGTGGAGCTGCAGCAGGGAACTGGAGCAGCTGTTATCAGGACTTTGGACTCTATAGCAGCACACATAAAAAGGAAATAATCTTGGAGAAGCTGTGAGCTCGACTTTAGGCATAAAGGATCAATTCGGCTGTTTTTGGAGGTCCATCAGAGGAATATATACCAGCGAGACTTTAAAAGGCAGAAAACAGCTATTCACGAGTTCTGCATGACCTAAACTGTGCCCTTGAAACCGGACTTATCTCAACTCCTCCTGGCATGTTTTGAAAATAACAAAGATGCTTTGTCTGTCTCCTCACCCCTCCATTCCCCAAGGCCGTGGTCATGTGACAGAGGCTCAACCGAGCTAGTGATGAATAACACCTCTTATCTGGAAAATGGCTTGGGGGGGGGGGGGGGGGGTGCGCTCTGACCTATGCTACGCATTTCCCTTAAAAATTAAATGTCTTCCCTGGCCTATATAATTCAATTCAATTCAATTCAGTTTATTTATATAGCGCCAAATCATAACAAAGTTGTCTCAGGGCACTTTACAGGAACATTCACATGAAAGCCAATTAGTAAAGTTCTCTATCTAAGGAATCCAGCAGACAAGTTGAATCTTGGCTTTGTTGCAGTCTCCCATCCTGAGCAAGCACAGTGGCAACAGTGGAAAGGAAAAACTACCTTTTTAAAGGAAGAAACCTCCAGCAGAACCAAGCTCAGGACAAGCGGCCATCTGCTTTGTCCGGATGGTTGAGAGGACAGGAAGGAGAGACAGACTAACATAGAATGGTAGGTCCAGTTATAGGTCCAGGTCTATCTGAAAGAGAAAAAAAAACACATGTTAAGGATAGAAAAATAATTACAAATACAAAACAGGTTGAGCAGAGTAAGTAAAGACAGTAGTAGTAGTAGTAGTAGTAGTAGTATGTGTACGTGTATAACGTCTGTTTATGTTGCTTTGCTGTGGTAGGTTTTTTGATGCCTCAAATTTTGCCCTGTCTAGGACACAGCATGAGAGATCTTTTTTAAACCGTCTCTCCTCATGTTTTCTTCCCTTTTCTCATCCGAGCAAAATATTATACATTATTATATATAAATAATGAGGGCCGCACTTTTTATAGTTGCAGCTTCATGCACTCCGCCCATTTTTCGGATGACTGTATGTACATATTCTCGTTGTATCTCGGTGCAATGATAATAAAGTTTATTCTGATTCTGATGCTGAAATTATATTAATTTTTACTTTGTTGCACTATGTATACTTGCTAACTGTTACTTTTTGACACTATGCTGTAAAAAATGCCTGACACTGTCACCTTTACGATGCTGCTGGAATTTTAATTTCCCTGAAGAAATATCTCCAAGGGATCAATAAAGTTTCCTGATGCATGCTCAATAATCCATGTAGAAAAATCCAAAAAAGTCCAATCTGGTCCTCTGGACATTCAAAAAAACCAAAAAACAAAACAAAGCAAAAAATATATAGAAACGTTATGTCTCTCATCCAAGAGACTTCCTCAGTCTGAGGTGCTGTTTTCAGCTCAGACTCTTAAATAGCACCTTCTCAGAGTGGATCAACCAGTTTGCTGCTGACAACCAAAACCAGCTGATCACATGCTCAAGAAGGACCATCAGCCTAACAATGGATCATAAGCACACTGATGGCTGTTTACTATTCACAGAGGGCTGAGTGATACTAGCAATCACAGCAGTGTAAGAGGGGGACAGTTGAACCCGGAGGCCTCCACCCCTGTTTAATTATGGACGATTTCTTTTCACAAAGATGGCCTCCTTCACTCTTCTCTCAAACCATTGTTCTTCTCTGTCCAGGATGTGAAAATCTTCATCCTTGAAAGAGTGACCACTGGCCTGGAGATGAGTGTAGACCGCAGAATTCTGGCCTGAAGATTTGGTCTTCTGTGCTGGGCCATCCTTTTGGCCAGTGGCTGTTTAGTTTTCCCGATGTAAGACTGATCACAGCCCTCCTGACACTGAACAGCATACACAACATTACTCTTTTTGTGCCGGGGGACTGGATCTTTGGGATGAACCAGTCTTTGCCGTAATGTATTTTGGGGTTTAAAAGCCACTGGGACGTTATGTTTAGAAAATAAACCTCTCAGTTTCTCTGATACTCCCTCAACATACGGAATGACCACTGGTCTGGGTCTGGGTTCCTCCTTTTCACCTGATGGCTGACTGGAGTCCTGTTTGGGTTTCTTCTCTGCTTTCAGGAAGGCCCAGTTAGGATGTTCACATTGCTCTAGAGCCTGTTTTGTGTGGGATTTCTCCTTCTGCCTGGCTCCCGAGTTAGTGGGGATGCTGTCTGCTCTGTGATACAGAGTCCTAATGACTCCTAACTTGTGCTCCAAAGGGTGATGGGAGTCAAACTGCAAATACTGGTCTGTGTGGGTGGGTTTGTGGTACACCTCGGTTTGCAAATGTCCTCTATCAGAGACTGAGACCTCACAGTCCAAGAAAGCCAACTTGCCATTTTTTACATCTTCTCGTGTGAACTTGATGTATGTATCCACAGAGTTGATGTGGTCAGTAAAATGTTGGACTTCCTGAGATTTAATTTTAACCCAGGTGTCGTCAGCATACTTGAACCAATGCCTTGGTGGTGTCCCTGAAAAGGACGTCAAGGCTCTCTTTTCTACCTCCTCCATGTACAGGTTGGCAACAATAGGAGAAACTGGAGACCCCATAGCACACCCATGTTTCTGCCTATAATATTGCTCCCCATATATGAAGTAGGTTGACTGCAGGCACAGTTTCAAGAGTTGACACAGTTGTTCTGTGGAAAGCGTGGTCCTGCTGCTCAGAGTGGTGTCTGATTTTAATCTTAAACTGACCACCTCTACTGCATCATCAACAGGAATGTATCAGGTCTCTCTTGTAAATGAGTCCTCGAGGCTCAATGGGATTTACCTGTATAAATAAAGGTTGATTGAATGCACGTAAAGAGTGATGTGACATCAAAAGAGACTGGTATTTCATCAGTCTCCATGATGACATCCCTCACCTTATCCACAAAGTCCATGGTGTTCAGTATGTGGTGTTCTGAGCTGCCAGCTAAAGGGATGAGTACAGACGCCAGATATTTTGAAACATTGTATGTGACAGAGTTAATCATGCTAACAATTGGTCTTAAAGGTACACCTTGTTTGTGGATTTTAGGTAAACCGTACAGAATAGGTGTGGCCTCCCCTGGGTACAGTCTGTGGTACAGAAAACGGTCAATAGCCTTGTTTTGCTCCAAAATTTTCAGGCAATCTATTAACTTTTTCTTGTATCCACTTCCTGGATCTCTTTTCAGAGGTTCATAAGTGTTTAAGTCACTAAGGAGTGTCATAACTTTCTCATGATAGTCTTTCTGGTTCAAAATCACTGTGCACCTTCCTTTGTCTGCTGGGAGAATGATGATGTTTTTGTCCTTGCTAAGAGTGGTGAGTGCATCCCTCTCCTCTCTACTGATGTTGGAAGGTGGTGGTTTGGCATTGCTGAGGTAGGCTGAAACTTTGATTCTGAGCTGTTCTGCTTCAGCCTCTTTAATTTTGTTGTTGCGGATGGCTGACTCAGTAGCTGTGATCATCTCCACCAGAGGAATTCTACTTGGTGCAACCGCAAAGTTCAGTCCCCTGGCAAGAATCTCTGTCTCTGGCTTGGTGAGCTGTCTGTCAGATAAATTCTTCACCCACTTTTCTGTCTCCCTGGCATGTAATTGACTACTGGAGTGTTGTCCTACACTGAATGTGTTGTTATTGGAATAGTGATGGTGTTGATGAGCTATTAGTACGTTAAACTTGTTTTGTTGTCGAGTCTTGGACTTGACATGCTGTGGTAAAGTGCCTGATCTGTACAGTCCATCACTTGCTGAAGTGTGGTCTGATCTAGACACGTTGTTAGTTTCTGTTTAATGTGTTCTTCTTTGGCCTTAAAGGCCTCAATAGTAAAATTGGTCTGTCTCACCCGTTCATTCAGCAGCTGGGTCTGTGCCTTCTGAAGGATCTTGCTTGCCCGGTGCCCGCTGACCGAAGATTTTAGTTCCAGGCTCTTGGGAATGATGCCACTTTGTCGACATCTGAGGTTGAATCGCAAATGGTTCCTGTAGTCTGCCCTCTTCCTTGCTGTTTTCTCAAACTCTCTAACTAGTTTGAGGCAATCCTGGCCAAATTGGTTCAAAATATCCTGATGCATGCTCAATAATCCAGGTCAAAAAATCTAAAAAAGTTAAATATGGTCCTCTGGACATTCAAAAAAACAAAACAAAACAAAGCAAATCAACAAAAAAAAATGTAGAAACGTTTCGTCTCTCATCCGAGAGACTTCCTCAGTCTGAGGAGCTGTATTCAACTCAGTCTCTTAAATAGCACCGTCTCAGAGTGGATCAACCAGTTTTGCTGCTGACAACCAAAACCAGCTGATCACATGCTCAAGAAGGACTATCAGTCTAACAATGGATCATTAGCACACTGATGGCTGTTTACTATTCACAGAGGGCTGAGTGATACTAGCAATCACAGCATTGTAAGATGGGGACAGTTGAACCCGGAGGCCTCCACCCCTGTTTAATGATGGACAATTTCTTTTCACAAAGATGGCCTCCTTCACTCCTCTCTCAAACCATCGTTCCTCTCTGTCCAGGATGTGAACATCTTCATCCCTGAAAGAGTGACCGCTGGCATGGAGATGAGTGTAGACCGCAGAGTCCTGGCCTGATGATGTTGATCTTCTGTGCTGGGCCATCCTTTTGGTCAGTGGCTGTTTTGTTTCCCCGATGTAAGACTGATCACAGCCCTCCTGACACTGAACAGCATACACAACATTGCTCTGTTTGTGCCGGGGGACTGGATCTTTGGGATGAACCAGTCTTTGCCGTAATGTATTTTGGGGTTTAAAAGCCACTGGGACGTTATGTTTAGAAAATAAACGTCTCAGTTTCTCTGATACTCCCTCATCATATATATAATGACCACTGGTCTGGGTCTGGGTTCCTCCTTTTCACCTGTTGGCTGACTGGAGTCCTGTTTGGGTTTCTTCTCTGCTTATAGGAAGGCCCAGTTAGGATATCCACATTGCTCTAGAGCCTGTCTTGTGTGGGATTTCTCCTTCTGCCTGGCTCCTGAGCTAGTGGGGACACTGTCTGCTCTGTGATACAGAGTCCTGATGACTCCTAACTTGTGCTCCAAAGGGTGATGGGAGTCAAACTGCAAATACTGGTCTGTGTGGGTGGGTTTGCGGTACACATCAGTTTGCAAATGTCCTCTATCAGAGACTGAGACCTCACAGTCCAAGAAAGCCAACCTGGCATTTTTTTACATCTTCTCGTGTGAACTTGATGTATTTATCCACAGAGTTGATGTGGTCAGTAAAATGTTGGACTTCCTGAGATTGATTCACTCTGAGACGGTGCTATTTAAGAGACTGAGCTGAATACAGCTCGTCAGACTGAGGAAGTCTCTCGGATGAGAGACGAAACGTTTCTACATTTTTTTTGTTGATTTGCTTTGTTTTGTTTTTTTGAATGTCCAGAGGACCAGATTTAACTTTTTTAGATACAAGACTGAGGTTTTGGTTTTTGGACCTGAGTACCTTTAGGAATGATTTTTTTCAGTCTTTCTCCCTCCTTTGATGACTATTCTATGGTGAAACCAGACGTGTTTTTCCCTCTCTCCCCACCCACCCGCTTCCCTGCAGCGCTCTTTTGTCCTGTGAACCATTAAAAAAAATCTATTTTTTTTCCTGCATACCTCTTAATTGGAAGGATCAGCTGGTCTCTCGACAAAATCAATCAACTTCTCCCGACAGAAGTCAGAGTAAGGAGGACCCTCTAAGGAACAAATTGGATTCATGATAAAAACTAGATTCTGTTTGGTTGGTGAAATCTGGTTGTCTAAAAATTTGTGTGGCGGTGTTGAAGCTTGACAGTGCTCGGACTGAATGTGGAGCTGTGACAGGGAATTGGAGCAGCTGTTATCAGGACTGTGATCTCCCTGGCAGCACTCAAGAATGGTGGAATAATCTTAGAGAAAGCTGTGAGCTCGACTTTTGGAGTAAAGGATCAATTCGGCTGTTTTGGAGTTTCCATCAGAGAATATGTACAGCAAGACTTTAAAGGCAGAAACAACAATTCACGAGTTCTGCCTGACCCAAATTGTGGCCTTGATGCCGGACTTATCTCAACTCCTCCTGGAATGTTTTGAAAATAACAAAGTTGCTTTGACTGTTTCCTCACCCCTCCCTTCCCCAAGGCCGTGGACATGTAACAGAACCTCAACTGAGCTGAAGATGAACGTCGTCTCTTATCTGGACAATGGCTGAGGGGGGTGCTCTGGACTATGTTACGACTTTCCCTTTAAAAATTCAATGTTTTCACTGCCTATATGTAAATGTATAACGTCTGTTTATGTTGCTTTGCTGTGGTAGTTTTTTTTTTTTTTTGATGCCTCAAATTGTGCCCCGTCTAAGACATGGTATTGTAGCGATTCTGTGTTTTAGTTCTGCTCGTGTCGTTATGGTTATGTGTATTAGTTTTGTGTTCATTGTGATCTTTATGGTGATGTGTATAAAGTTGTAGGCTTCCCCTGACTGTCTCTGCTGGACTCCCACTCACATGTGAGAGATCTGTCATGTGGGCGGGGGATCAGGGGAGCAGCAGGAGAGGACCGGGAGAGGGGAGAGTTCGAGTGTGTTAGCGGGAGGCTAGTTCGGGAGCGCTACGGTTTGTTGCAGGTGTGAGCTGCGCCTCAGAAATAGCAGCTCGGTTTTCAACGACTAATAAACCCGGTTGGTGGGACTTCTACCTGTCGTGTCCTGGCGTCATTACATTGGTGTCAGAAGTAAACTTCATCGACGGAGCACCGCACCGCACCACCGTTTGAGCCGAGTGAGTGCTGTTAGCACGTTGTCTCCGCCAGCTACAACAGCGTCATGGACAGAACGCCTCTTCACGTGAGAGTTAAGTCGGAAAAAGAGGAGGACAGTGAGGCGTGGAGTGCAGAGCTTCATAAAATGGCTCGGGCGAAGGAGTCTCTGCGAGGCTCCGCGGCGAGGATGGCTACCGAGGCAGGTTTCGGCGCCAGCGGGAAGTCGGGGCTGTCGACGCCGTTGTCCCAGAGAGCGCCAAAAGATGTCAACGCGTGTGGCGGCGGCCATAATTGTTACAATGATGGCGGCGGCCATAATGTCGCTGTCCCGTTGAAGACGCCCAAGTACTCCGGTAGGTCAAGCTGGGAGGCGTTCCATGCACAGTTTGAGCTGCTGGCACAGGCTGGAAGATGGACAGTGGAGCATAAAGCCCTGCAGCTAGCTCTCTGCCTACAAGACGATGCATTGGACTGCCTGTTGCTGCTCGGCTCCGAGGACAGGAAAGACTATGATGCCTTAGTCGGAGCGCTGAAGAGGCGGTTTGGGCAATGTGTACAGCCAGACATCTTTAAAAATAAACTCGGCAGCAGGAGCAGGTTTCCGGGTGAACCCTTGCGTGTTTTGGCTAATGACATTGAGAGCCTCACACGGAAAGCGTATGCACACATGTCGTCAGGTGTACAGAATGAATTGGCGAAGGATCAATTCATCAGAGCCCTGTCACCTCCGGAGCTGCGTGTGCAGGTTCAGCTGATGCACCCCCAATCCCTACAAGACGCTTTGGATTTAGCAGTGGAGAGGGAGTGCTTGCTTGGAGTAGCAACTGGAGATGACCAGAGAGGACAACTACCAGCATGCAGATCTGCAGAGGGGGCGGAGCTGAACCAGGAGAAACCTGCTTGGGCCTCAGAGTTGGTGGAAATGGTTCGAGCGGGGTCAGCGCAGGACTCCTCTGGAGCCCCTGTCCGTTGTTGGGGCTGTGGCCAACCAGGCCATCTCCTCAGACGTTGTCCTAAGGCAGCCAAGAAGCAGGGAAACGACGCAGGGTCTGCATGGGGGGGGCATCGCAGACCCTTACCGTAGCCTCCACACCGTCGTCACCGGCAGGCAGGGTCCGACAGCACCAACAAGGGACCCTGTCTCAGACTTCCCCAGAAAGGGATTCGAGCCGAGGACAAGGGACCATGGTTGCGGTGGTTGGCCGCACTTGTGTTGGCGATTTTTGTTATGTTCCAGTCACAGTGGAAGGGATTCCCTGCACGGCCCTAATTGACACTGGTTCCACAGTAACACTAGTGAGGCCTGATGTGGTGACAGACTGGACTCGGATTCAGCCCACTACAGTGCAGCTGCGCACAGTCACAGGGGACATGGCACCTATGAAAGGGAGGGGGACAATGACTGTTAATGTAGGTGGCCGATCTATCACCCATCCTGTGTGGGTTGCAGAGGTGTAGGACAAGTGCATATTGGGGTTGGACTTTTTAAGGGCTGCGGGGTGCCAGTTGGATTTAGGTGGGGGGACATGGAGTTTTAAGGAAGGCCCTCTCATTCCGCTGATGCCCACAGCTTCCGATTCAGCCTGGGTGGAGCCTGTGGTCCGTCACACAGAACCTCAGATTGCAGCTGTTCGACACATCTCACCACAGTACAACCAGATTGTTGCCGCAACTTCCCCCACACCTACAAACCCTGTACTTCCCCCAGGGTGGGTGACGCATGAGACCGAAGATGCGTCAGTAACCATGCTGCGTAAGATCTGGGCTGAGAACTGTAGGGGTTTGGACGCCCAGCAGCAAGAACAACTGTGGCAGCTGCTCGTGGACTTTAAGGACAGCTTTGCCCTGAGGGAAGACCAGGTGGGTCGGACTCAGTTGGTGGAACATGACATCCTGACGGGAGATGCTTCTCCGATAAAATGTCGGCCCCGCCGGCTCCCCCTGGCCCGGCAGGAAGCATGTGACAAGGCAGTGTTGGGCATGTTGCAGGCTGGCATTATCGAACCTTCAGACAGCCCGTGGGCGGCTGCGGTTGTCATGGTGCCCAAAAAGAATGGAGAGTGGCGCCTGTGTGCTGATTACAGGCCGCTGAATGGGGTGACGGAGAAAGACTCATACCCACTTCCTAGGGTCGATGAGTCACTGGACCTGGTGTCCGGCTCCAACTGGTTCTCGTCTCTGGACCTTCGGAGCGGTTATTACCAGGTCCCCTTATCAACAAGTGCCAGACCAAAGACTGCTTTTTGCACGGGGCGGGGGCTGTGGCAGTTTAAAGTGCTCTCATTTGGGCTGTGCAATGCACCTGCCACCTTCTCCAGGCTGATGGACCGGGTGCTAGCTGACATCCCTCGCCAAGAGTGCCTGGTGTATCTGGATGACATACTGGTCCATGGCACCTCTTTTGCAGCGGCTCTGGGATCACTCCGCCAGGTGTTGGAGAGAATTAGAGCAGCGGGCCTGAGACTCCACCCAAATAAATGTCATTTCATGCAACAAGAAGTGACATTTCTGGGCCACCGGGTTGGAAGAGAAGGAATCAGCACAGTGGAGGACAAAGTAAAGATGGTGGCAGAGTGGCCAATCCCCACGACTCAGAGAGATCTTAAAAGTTTCCTGGGGCTGGCTTCTTATTACCGGAGGTTTGTGCGGGGTTTTGCAAGTATTGCGGCCCCCCTGTTCCAACTTCTCCAGAAGAACCAAAACTACGTGTGGACTGAACAGTGTCAAGGAGCATTTGACTGTCTTCGGAAAACTCTGACTGAGGCTCCAGTCCTTGCTCCTGCTGATCCCTCTCTCCCCTTCATCCTTGACACGGATGCAAGTAACGTAGGGGTTGGGGGGGTCCTTTCCCAGTTGGGGAAGGGGGGAGAGAGAGTGGTAGGGTATTTCAGCAGGTCCTTTAACAAAGCGGAGAAGCGCTACTGCGTGACAAGGCGGGAGCTGCTGGCGGTGGTACTTTCTCTGCGCCATTTTAAGTACTACCTGTGTGGCCTGCATTTCACTATAAGGACAGACCATTCTGCTCTACAATGGCTGATGTCTTTTAAAGAACCTGAGGGTCAGGTGGCCCGGTGGCTGGAAGAGCTGCAGTCCTACAACTTCTCAGTTGTCCATCGGGCTGGAGCTAAGCACGCTAATGCCGATGCCCTCTCCCGTCGCCCTTGTGCTGCAGGGGGATGCAGTTATTGTGACCGGAGGGAGAGTCTGGAGGAGGAACAGCTGCAGCGCAGCCAGCCAGGATCATGCCAGGGTGACTCAGTAATCTGCAGGGAGCTGCAGGCAGTTGGCACAGACAGCTGGAGGCATCAACAGGAACAGGATCCTGACATCCAGCCTGTGTTGCATTGGGTGGAGAGCCAATTGAAGCCACCATGGGAGGGGGTTGCTGGGTTCTCACTGGCAACTAAAGGATTGTGGTCCAAATTTGAGGCTCTGCGTCTGGAAGAGGGGGTGCTGCAAAGGGCTTGGAAAGACCCCGCCACAGGTGAGGAGCGGTGGCAGATTGTAGTCCCCAAAGGTCTGAAAGACGTAGTCCTGCAGGCCATGCATGGAGCATCTGGGTCCGGACATTTTGGCGTCACAAAAACACTCCGTCGCCTCCGGCAGGGGTTTTATTGGGGCCGGTGCAGGAGGGACGTGGAGGACTTTTGCCGCCGCTGTGACCCCTGTACAGCACGGAAGGGGCCGACAGGTCAGTCACGTGCCCGTCTGCAACAGTTTGTTGTAGGGGCCCCTATGGAGAGAGTGGCTGTGGACATTATGGGTCCGCTGCCTCGCTCAGACAAGGGAAACTGTTATGTTCTGTCAGCTATTGACTATTTTACAAAATGGCCAGAGGCTTACGCCATCCCTGATCAGGAGGCAGAAACAGTGGCTGATGCCTTGGTGGGGGGACTGATTAGCAGGTTCGGGGTACCAGACAGTATACATAGCGACCAGGGCAGAAATTTTGAGTCACGGGTGTTTTCTGTCATGTGCAGCCATTTTGGCATCCAGAAAACAAGAACAACGCCATTACATCCCCAGAGCGATGGTCTGGTGGAAAGGCTTCACCGCACCTTAGGACAGCAGCTGGCCATCCTCACAGCGGAACATCAGCGGGACTGGGATGAGCACCTTTCACTGGTGTTAATGGCATGCCGCTCAGCTGTACAAGACTCCACAACTTGCACTCCATCACTCCTCATGTTGGGGAGAGAGTTGCGCACACCAGCTGAACTGTCTTTCGGACGCCCTCCAGATGCACCTGCTGTTCCAGCCGGTCCCGAGTATGCCAGAAAGCTTCAGGACAGGTTGGAGACAGCACATGCATTTGCTCGGAGACAACAGGAACAGGCAGGTGTGCGTCAAAAACGGAACTATGATGTAAGAGCTAAGGGTCGACACTTTACAGCCGGAGAGCTAGTCTGGGTTTACAACCCTCGGAGAAAGAAGGGCCGTTGCCCAAAGCTGGACAGTCAGTGGGTGGGTCCCTGCAGAGTGTTGGAGCGCATGGGGGAGGTGGTTTACAGAGTGCAGATGCTCCACAACAGGAGAAGAGTAGCACTGCACAGAGACAGGTTGGCACCCTATCAAGGCAGGGCTGCACCTCAGACCCCGGAAGGCCATCAGTCGGGGTCGCCGGTATCACCACCAGCCTCCCCGGAAGCCATGCCGCTGTCGCAGAATGATGTCCCAGTGGTGGGGTCCGAAGCTCCGCAGGGAGCTCGACCCCAGCGGACGAGGAGGGCCCCAAGACGGTTGGATGACTTTGTTTGTTCCCTCGTGGGCGAGGAACTCTGTAGTGGGGGGGTAATGTAGCGATTCTGTGTTTTAGTTCTGCTCGTGTCGTTATGGTTATGTGTATTAGTTTTGTGTTCATTGTGATCTTTATGGTGATGTGTATAAAGTTGTAGGCTTCCCCTG
>NC_056515.1:13117568-13119019 GCF_014905685.2 Nematolebias whitei
CATCCTGGGCCTCCATAACACCTCAGCAGTGCCACAGGCTGATTGCCCCCATGCCACACCGCATTGAAGCAGTCATTCATGCAAAAGGATTCCCGACCTAGTATTGAGTGCATAACTGAACGTGATTATTTGAAGGTTGGCGTTTTTTGTATTAAAAACACCTGTCTTTCATTGGTGGGATGAAATATGCTAATTTTTTGGGACAGGCATTTTGGGTTTTCATGAGCTCTATGCCATAATCATCAGTATTAAAACAATTAAATACCTGAAATATTTCAGTTGGTGTGCAATGAATCTGAAATATATGAAAGTTTCATTTTTATCATTACATTATGGAAAATAATGACCTTTATCACAATATGCTAATTTTTTGAGAAGGACCTGTATATGCAAGGCCGGATTAACCATACGGGCAACTGCCCAGGGGCCCATGATCTCTAAGGGGCCCAGGGTAGTGAAGGCACAAGCAAAATATCTGGTTATCTCCTGCTTTACTTGGAGCGCTGCGCTGCACAGAGAAACTGCTGTGCTTCCACTGCATTTGTGCAGCCCCGCCTCCTCCAAGCTGCAGCTCTCTGTTTTTTTAATTTTTTTAATCGGATCCTCGATGGCACGACCTGTCAATCAACTCATAAGGTGTGTCAGTAACTGACCAATCGACAACCTCAATTTGTCCCCAAGGTAAACGCCCCTTACTTGCTGACAAGCTCATCAGTTGTTTTTTTTTTCTATATAAACATTGTTTTAATTAAAACAATAAGTTTGTATCTGTTGTGAGACGAGTTTAGCATTTTTGCAGACGTTTAATCTACTTAATGAATTCCTTAGATAGAGAACTTTATGCTGGTGAAGATTCTCAGTTATCCAAGATATGATGGATTCAAAAAATGTTCAATACAAAAACAACTGGACTTTATTTGTAACCCTCATATTCCTCATTCGAGGAGCTTTCTCAATTCAAAGACCAGTGAGTGAGGGATACAAGATATAAGGCTTAGTGAGATAAGACACACGCATAAGTGTATATATATATATATATATATGTATATATATAAATGTATGTGTGTAAAAGTATGTATATATGTATGTGTGTATATGTATGTATATATGTATGTGTGTATATGTATGTATACATGTATGTGTGTATATGTATGTGTGTATATGTATGTAAATATGTATATATGTATATGTATGTATATATGTATATGTGTATATGTATGTGTATATGTATATATCTATATGTGTATATATGTATATATGTATATATGTATATGTGTATATGTATGTATACATGTATGTATATGTGCATATGTATGTATATATGTATATATGTATGTGTATATGTATGTATATATGTATATATATGTATGTATATGTATGTATGTATATGTATGTATATGTATGTATCTATATGTATGTATATATATATGCATGTATCTATATATATATGT
>NC_056515.1:13119119-13126470 GCF_014905685.2 Nematolebias whitei
ATTTATTTATTTTTTTTCCTCCCTGGCTCTCATCGAGGTGGTTGCTTCTGTCATCCTTCCCCCATTTTTCCTTCTTCCTGCTCTGCTCTCTGTGTGTCTGAAGTGCCTGCTTCACATCTCCCGAACATAAATTAAGAAGATTATGGATTTGGTATTGGGGCGTTCAACTGTATTGACAAGATTTTTTCATCAAAACGACAAGGTCCTTGAGAACCGGCGTGTCCCGCTGAGACTCACGCTGTAGGTTACGTCATAGATTTGTGGGGAGTGTGGCAGATGATGTGTCTCTCAGTTCTCTCTCAGGAGGATGCTGAAGACGTTTACATATTTGGAATTATGATAGCAGGGACTCTGCTTTTTGGCATCGGCGGGGCTCTGTTTTATCGACTTTTGAAGAAGACATTGGCAGCAGTTTCGGCCATGGAAAAGCTTCTGAGTCAGTGTGAAGGTTTGGTCCGTGCATCAGGATATTTAAATCGTCTGGTTTACAAGCTTAACCGTAAGGTGGAGGCGATTGAGAATCGCAGGCCACCTGAGGCTTCTGGGACTTGTCAGCCTGGTGGGTCCAACCTTGAAGGAGACTCATAGCATGGATCAGTGGAATTGAATCCCACAGTTAGACATTTTTGGAACCAGAACGCCCAGATCGACTCAAGGCTGGAAAAAAGTAATCTCTGCCTGAAGAAAAACAAGAATCAAGCTTATCTAAATCTGACTCCTGACGGCCTCGGAGATGGGCCGAGTATCAAATTTCTCCTGGGTCATGAGTAACCAAGGACAAAAAAGCTTCATGTATCCCCCCCCCCCCCCCAAGAACCTTCTGTGCAAGCTTATCAGAACTGTCCGCTGAAACATCTTCAGAAACTGCGGCTGATCTGAAAAAAAAGCTCATGGACAAATCTCAACACCTTGATGTCAAATGCAAATGTAATCATGTTTTAATTGTGCTGCTGGTAGAGATTTTTTGATGTCTCAAATCGTGTCCTGATGGACAAGATGTGAACGATCTTTTTTTGTAATACCACTATCTACTCTCATGTTTCTACCCCTTTTCCTATCTAAGATTATTATCTGATAAGGATAAGAAGGCCGCACTTTCTACAGTTGCAGCTTCGTGCACTCCGCTCATCTTTCTGACGACTGTACGTACATATTCGCGTTGTACCTTGGTTCAAGGCCAATAAAGTTTATTCTGATTCTGAGTTTATTCTGACCTATACACACACACATACAGTTCTAAAATATTACAGCTTTTTCAGAGCCACCAATGTGTTTGGTTGTTTGTTTGCATGAAGAGTGGAAGTTGGCTTCTGTCTAAACAAAATGTTCATGTCAACAATATACGGTAAGTGTACAGTGGGTTGCAAAATTGTTCCCTCTTTGGTAACCTTTCTCTTTGTTGCCTTACAATTTGGAATTAAAAAATTGATTTGCTTATTAAATAGACAGCACAAAATCCATCAAGTTAATAAAGTGAACTGTGGCGTGTGGGGAAGGTAGAATTAAATAATTTAACATTTTGCAGCAGTTGCAGCAGAACGTCTCTTCAGTTATGGCTCCACAAGTTTGGTCCATCTAAATACTGGAGTTTGTATTTTCTATTTGACCAAATTGCTGCAGCTCCTTCATGTTGGACGCGTGCTGCTTGTGTCAAACAATCGCTAAATCAAACCAGAGTTCTCAGTTGGAGAAGTTGGAGGTCTGAGCTTTCACTGGACCATACCACAACCTTTAACCAGTTCTACTTAAACCACTAATATTGCTTCAGCAGCATTTTTAGGGCCATTGTGCTGCTGGAAGGTGAACCTCTGTCCTGTTCTCAAACTTCTGGGATACTCAAGCAAGTTCCCATCAAGAAGTCCTTTACATTTTACTCCATCTATCTTTTCTTCAACTCTGATTAGTTTTCTAGTTCCAGGTGACAAAAACATAAACCGCAGGGTGGCGTTTCAAGATTCTTTTTCATTCTGGAACTTGTTTTTTTTTTTAATAGTTTGCCGTCACCTAAATGCTGCTTTTATGTACTGTATTAATTCACACAAACACACACACACACACACACTATTCTCATGTAGGCAGCTTAAAATACTGTTAAGCCTGAAACTCGCTGCTCTTAATCAGACGTGGTGTAGCCTCAAGAACCAAGGAAGGAAGTCAAGTTATTCAACCTTTAAGAACAAGGACTGATTGGGTGAGTGGACAGTTATTTATAATTATGTTTTAACATTTCTTATTTTTAATCAAAAATGGGAAAAAAATATTGTAAGTCAAGTTAAGTCAAATGTATTTGTATAGCACATTTAAAACAGGAACTTTTACAAAAGTGCATAAGAAGTGTAAGACAAGATAAGTTTAGGATGACTCATTTATGCTCAAACACTAATTTAATCTCTAAACTTGGCTGACTCACGAAGGCTAAAGGAAGACTGAGCAGCTGTTCTGGACCCACAAGAGTCAAGTCCTCTTGGCAAGATGATCCTGGAAAAGAGCCACAATTCCCTTTCCCTTCCAGTAGTGCCATTATCAAATTAACGTATTCCTACCCACACTCTTTTGGGGGTGGGGGTTCGTCTATGAGCCTGGTGGTGCTGAAGCAGGAGGGCTGACCAATGATGACACAAAAACACTAACAGCAGTGCCAGCTTGGTTTGTTGTGAGATATTATACTTGTACTATCACCTTCTTATTTATTAAATGTGTCATGTAATGACAGAAGTTACTTGGTATGTGGTGTACTTACATAAAACTTTTGATTTGATAAAAACAACTCAGTCTAAATATGTTGCTGACCTGGAACAATTTTTGAGCCATTTGTTTGCCCCAGTACAGAGAGTGGTTGTTTTCCGTTTATTCTCACCCCAGTGCAAGTATAGCAGACTGGACAAATGAAAAGCTTGTTTATAATGTAAAGCTGCTGTACTATAATATTAAAAAAGCAAATAAAGTCACTAATTAAAGTGATCTAGTTCCCATGAGTCACTTGACTTAGTCACTCTTTTTTAAAAACATTTATCATATATTGTAAAGATCCTAAAACGGTCATATAAACACTAATTATCATGTACGAGGCAACACTGTTAAATGGTGTAATGCGCCCACATTTTTAGCAGAGAACCAATTTCTTCTCGCAGGTGGGGATCAAGACCGAGATGCAGGACATTCCCTTCATCTGAAAGGAAAGCGACATCAACCTCAGCAGGACCCTCTTTCTCATCACGTGAATATTCAACACCTTGGTTGTTGCTTGGCCTGGATTGTAGTCTGTGTTGCGTTTAATCTCTGACTCTTTTTCCTCTGTAGCATCTTTCATGTCAAGTTATTGGCCTCTCTGTCCTTGTCATCAAGGTCATGATCAAACATCTGACCAAGAGCCTCAACAACAGTTTGTTGTGCTGTCACAAATTGTGGGCAAGGCCTCAAATACAGCCAAC
This sequence comes from Nematolebias whitei, assembly GCF_014905685.2. NCBI lineage: Eukaryota > Metazoa > Chordata > Actinopteri > Cyprinodontiformes > Rivulidae > Nematolebias > Nematolebias whitei. The sequence goes on from NC_056515.1 coordinate 13,122,551, forward strand.
TGCAGTAAGACATCTATATTTGATTCAACCAATGTACTGTTGGTGAGAAAGTCAACAGGAGGGTGCTTTCCTTGGGGGAAGGATTCTGTTAGGGACTGATTGCCATGGGAGCTAAAAAAAGGGAGTTTTGTGGGTGAGTGGGTTCAACAATGGTGTGGGAAATGAATTATGTCCATCATCTATGGTCAACTTTACATACATAATCTTTCACAGTAAGCACTTTGGTAACAGCTGCTGTTTGAAATGTGCTTTATAAATATTAGGTTCAAATATAGTAATGGCTCATTTTTTACTATAAACACCACAGATGTTACAAAGCTGCATAGAACAACAAAATTTAGGGAGAAAAAAAATTGTTCAGATAACTTTGAATAAAGTCAGGGAATCTTATAAATCTGATCAAATGAAATGAATGTCAGTTCATGAAAACACAAAAGGAGGGTTAAGGTTCACACATTTTTCACTTTTTGTTTAAAAAACTTCATTTCAACAGACGTACAAACACTTTGAACCAAATTCAATATCCAAACAGGGTCATTTGTGTGGAATCAGTTAGACATTAAATAAATGACATGATCTTTCACTTACCTGTATGTCATTTATTACATCTACGAGTAGCACTTCATCTTTGAACAGGGTGACTATTAGAAGAAATGTCAGAGGCACAAAAAGAGCATTTAATGTTCACATCATGCACGTCTCATGTCAGACAGGTTTTTTCTTTGTCTTCCCTTCAGTTTGTATTCCTCCCTCCAGTCTTTATTTCAGCTAATGGTACATGGAGGTTCAGGATCATTAGTCTGCTCCCTGGACTATAGCTGCACCTATTTTAGTGCTACAGAATAGCATTTTTTTTTTCAATTGCCCTACACTACTTTATCACTGCTTATGTGGGACCTTTCCCAGAAGGTCAGGTTTTTCTAATGACTCGTGACTTGAGTCATGAGGAGGCGACAAAAAGTGAATGGGGAAAATTGGCTGTTGAGAGACAGAAGAGATGGAGCACGAATAAAGAACAAGGAAGGGACGAAAAACTGAAATGAAGAGGGCAGGAATAAGGTTAGCGGTGATGTCGAAGGACAAATCACAGCAAGAACAAATGGGTTTATTGCAGACACCATTGGATACGTTCAGCTTTTATCATCTTGAGGTCATTTGAGTTTGCTGATTGACAAGAAAAGACTTGCACAAGGAGAACTGAACTAAAGTCAAACTTTAACTGTAATTTTTAACTCTTTGACTTTCACATTAACATGTATTTATCTTACATACCCTGTTTACTGAAAGAAAGCTAAGCAAAGCACAGATTGTCTCAAGTGGTATTATATAATGAAATAAACTCCAAAAAAACAATCATTTGTATTCACATACTGTATTGTAGTCACTGGTGTGATATCAAATTGTACTCACTTGTCCACATTGGGGAAATTCCATGTACAGCTGGGGATTATTAAATCTACTAAATGAATCTGTATGGTTTTGTCTAAGTTTTTCACCTTGATAAAAAGGACAAACTTGTAATTTATGTTCCAGTTTTACAAGCGTCATTGATTAAATTCCAAAGAAATGGGTAAGTCAAATTATACTTACTGTGCTGACCTACAAAAAGTTGTTTTCCCTGGGTGTCCTCCATTTGTGATGGACAAAAGGCAGTTCTTGATATAAGCTTTAATAAGTAATGCAAGTATTATTCATTCATATAAGCTACTTTCAGAGCACTCATGTTGTATGGTGTGTTTCAGGGTTTTACTTATCAGACGTGGCATATTTGCTGATGCACATCAGTTTTTGCTCTTCTTTAATCCTCTTATCAGTGATTGATCATTCCTCAGCCCCTCCCCCCCTCACAGCTACCTTTCCTGCAGTGGGTCTCCTGGATGCAGCTGTGTCAAGACTTATTTTCACATCTGGGTAAGTGAATACAGTATAACATGAAACAGGGTTAACTTTAATAATCTGAGAGTAAGATCAAATGTTATCCTGTTACTTATTTTGTCTCATAAATTCTAAATTAAATGCTTATTATACATTAAAGGAATGCATATCACTCACTGTGTTATGTTTCTGTCTCCTTCATGTCTCATTTCAGCTCAGTCATCTTCCACTCAAACTCTGCATCTCAGCCACATTCACTTCACCTACAGCTCAATCAGCCTCATATGCTGCGCCTGTTGTCGGCCCTATTTAAGAGCTCTTGTTTCACTGCTCCTTGCCAGATTATCTATTCCTTTTGGTTGTAGATGTCCAGGGCTTCATTGATCTTGTCTGAAACTCCTGACTTGACCCCACGCCTGCTTTCTGGATTTGCATCTTTGCCTTCATCTTGTCTGTTGTCGTTCTGCCCCTCTGACCCTGGTGATGACCTCTGCTTCTGGCCCCTGGACTCTGTATTTTGGATCACCCTTTGGACCTGTTTAAAGACCTCTGCCTTCCTGTGTATGACCTCTGCCTCTCCTAAAGGACCCTATCTTTGGATAAACCACCTACTCATCACTACTGCAACGTGCCTCTACAGCTGTGTCTCCACCGGCTACGGTGACATCATCCACACAAGCTTTGACAGGTGTAAATCACCTTACCTGCCTGAGAGAGTTTGTCTATTTATTGACAAGCAATCTCCTGAAAACCCACAAGCTACTAACCCTCATATCTTTGCAGTTTTGTTCTTGCCTCCGTACCCAGACTCCCACCAGCAGCTGAAAATTAATAAATCTTTTAAACATTCTTGTCTGACTGAGTTTACGGATCCTAAAACTGATTCTTGACACAATGCCTTTTAGTTATGAAATACCACATGCAATTTTAGCTGGATATCTGTAAAACAATGACCAAGTTAAATGGTTGTGTTAAGCTAAGATAGCATTGTTGAATTTGATTTACTCTAAAAGTTAAAGTTTCAATAAAATCCAATTCACAAGATCTTTCACTGACCTCAAGTAAAACATCTAAAAAAAAGTTTAAATCTGGTCCTCTGGACATTCAGAAATGTAGGATTATCGTACTAGACATTTAATTATCGTATTTTGAGGAAAATTATTGTACACCTGTCATAAACAAAATAAGTCTATTGATGCATTATAGTCAATCAAGTGTTGAATAGTGTCTGACAGGCACTCAAAGCTTTGTGGCGTCAGTACGGAATGGATTCATCAGCCACCCCACAGTTGCGTTAGGCTAATGTGTCCTCAATAATCAATGACTGGTGGGAACTAATGAGTCCCCCTTCCATTTGTTCACTCATTTTCATCACTACTTCTTCCAGACTGGATCTGTTTCTTCTTTTCTATTTTCCTCACTCATGGGGTGGGCACAACAGACTATTCAGCCAATCATGGCCGTTGTTCTGAGGTAAACGCTGTAGTGGACTAGGCCTCTGACCACAACCTGTCTCTGAAGACCCTCATGGGACAGGAACTGTTATTTCATTTATCTGAATCCAGAAATACAAATTATCTCATCAATATCCAAAAAAGTTCAATCTGGTCCTCTGGACATTCCAAAAAAAAAAAAAACAAAGCAAAAAAATCTAGAAACGTTTCGTCTCTCATCCAAGAGACTTCCTCAGTCTGAGGTGCTGTTTTCAGCTCAGTCTCTTAAATAGCACCTTCTCAGGGTGGATCAACCAAAGATGCAGTCCCCCGGCACAAACAGAGTAATGTTGTGTATGCTGTTCAGTGTCAGGAGGGCTGTGATCAGTCTTACATCGGGGAAACTAAACAGCCACTGGCCAAAAGGATGGCCCAGCACAGAAGATCAACATCATCAGGCCAGGATTCTGCGGTCTACACTCATCTCCAGGCCAGAGGTCACTCTTTCAAGGATGAAGATGTTCACATCCTGGACAGAGAGGAACGATGGTTTGAGAGAGGAGTAAAGGAGGCCATCTTTGTGAAAAGAAATCGTCCATCATTAAACAGGGG
>NC_056515.1:13126570-13134503 GCF_014905685.2 Nematolebias whitei
GGTCACTCTTTCAAGGATGAAGATGTTCACATCCTGGACAGAGAGGAACGATGGTTTGAGAGAGGAGTAAAGGAGGCCATCTTTGTGAAAAGAAATCGTCCATCATTAAACAGGGGTGGAGGCCTCCGGGTTCAACTGTCCCCCTCTTACAATGCTGTGATTGCTAGTATCACTCAGCCCTCTGTGAACAGTAAACAGCCATCAGTGTGCTAATGATCCATTGTTAGGCTGATGGTCCTTCTTGAGCATGTGATCAGCTGGTTTTGGTTGTCAGCAGCAAACTGGTTGATCTACTCTGAGAAGGTGCTATTTAAGAGACTGAGCTGAAAACAGCACCTCAGACTGAGGAAGTCTCTCGGATGAGAGACGAAACGTTTCTAGATTTTTTTGCTTTGTTTTTTTTTTTTTTTTGAATGTCCAGAGGACCAGATTGAACTTTTTTGGATTTTTCTACCTGGATTATTGAGCATGCATCAGGATATCTCATCAATAGACTATTTAATTGTATCATGAATTAATCAATTGAAAGAACACTCTTTTTTTTTCATTATAATTACTATTTTATAATATCCTGATAATCAAAGTGTGTTTAGTTCACACCATTTCTAAATGTTGAAGTGAACCACTCATTTAAATCAACTGTGAAACAGTATTAATGATTTTTATACCTCAGCAGATTTTTGATCATACTATGGAGTCTTCTTAAATTCTTCCCGCAATCCTTCAGTCTTCCACTTCTGAGTGGAATCTCTGACTGGAGTCTTACTGAGAGTTCCTAAGGAACTTTCAGGTTTAATCAATAGCTGATAGATTTGACCGTGAGACGAGGGTCCGTCCATCCCAGCGGTGTCACAGCGCCTCGCTGTGAACTCACCTGGGCGTAACGCCCTACAACTTCCAAGGAAGCTTGTTCGGTTGAACGGAGTACATCGTCACTATTTCTAAAGACCCCAGCTACTCTAACCGGAGACGCTGAAATGGGAGCATACCAATGGACTTCTGTGCCCGAGTAGATGCATCCTCTGCTAAGGTAACAAGTTGCTGCACGTCCTGAAGTGTACCGGAAGGTTGAGCTGGTGTTGAACGAAGAGTGCTAATTCTGGTCAACAAACATACATCTTCCTTCATCCATCTTCCTTTTAAATCTATTCCTTCTCTTAAAACTTTTCTATTTGCCAGTAATCTAGATGCCTACAGAGGTGAATCAGCCTCGATAAGTAATGCTCTGTTGTCTGTTATTTGAACTTGCAAAGTTTATTAATCGGAAACCGATCAGCAAATCAATGTGTACATGTTTTGATGTTAAATTTTGATTCTGTTAAATAAATTCTGATGGGTCAAAGATAAAATGGCGTCTCTTGTCATTGATTAAACATTCCACTCTCAAGTTATCTTGGTCACATGGAAGAAATTTAACTCGAAAAAGAAAGAATCCGTGTTAATTAAACAATTAATATTCTGTGTGCTTGAACTAGCTTTAAGAATAATTAATCAGTAGTGTGTTACAGTGAAAGCTGTCCCCTGCATCACTACATATTTGGTGGCCCGTAACGTGTTTCACTACAAAGCATACACGTCACTCCTAGGTAACATTTAGAAAGCACGATTGGCTGGAATTTCCAGCCAATTGTGAATCTGTTTCAGGACACAGATGCCTTCAGGGTTCACAAACTACTCAGACAGACAATTGCGACAAGCTGATAACAACCAATTACAACCACAAATTCACGGAATGGTCAAATTATCATACATTTGGCCTGTTTTGGGATTATTGATCGTACAGAGGGCAAAATTGTTGTACAAATACGATAATTATCGTACACCTGGCAACATTGAATGGGACCCCCCCCACCACCACCACCACCACACACACACACACACACTTTACTTGTTGCGCTCCTCCCCTTTTTCTGCTATTCATGGCCATCACAAATAAAAAAATGGAGGTGTGCTTGTCTGTGGGATTGAGGAGGAAAATATGAATAAATTATGTGGAGGAGAAAAAACTGGGAACAGCTCTCTGTATGTATATAGTTTGTAACAGGTCTCTCTGTCGCTTGTAAATGAGCCCTCAAGGCTCAGTGGGACCTAATCTATATATATAGAGGCTGAATGAAAAGAAAGAAAAACAAATACATATATATATATATATATATATATATATATATATATATATAGAGAGAGAGAGAGAGAGAGAGAGAGAGAGAGAGAGAGATTGTGTTTCAAACCCTTCCCACACTTTTGAGATAGTCTAAATAATGTTTCTAAACACTCTAAAAGAGCACAGATTGTCATGATCTTTGCTCTCTGTTTTTGCTGCTCTCTACCACCTGCCAGTGCTCTCGGCCATGCTCATTTTTCCGCTGCAGAGCAGAGATCATAACATGCTGCAGATGGAGCTTTTCCTGCACCTTTGGGTTGTACACAGGTGCAACAGGTAATAAAAATTATATATATATTTTTTTTAAATATAAAATCCATGCCGATTGTGCAGCTCATCCATCAATCAACCAATTGTGTGTCTTGTCCAATTTTACTTTGAAAGACCGCGAAAGAGCCAGTCCACGAAAGTCGAACCGCAAACTAGTGAGGGACTACTGTATATGTGTGATATGCATAGATTGTGTGGAGAGAATGTTAAAAACACCAATCCACCTGATAAGCTTATCTTTCAAAAATTATTTATTGGATGTACATCTACTGTACGTCTAGAGTTTATTCACCTTTGAAGTCAACTCAATCCAAAATGGCCACCGCAGATAAAATACATTAGCCAACACCAACAGAAGTCAAATTTACAAATATCAAGCAAAATTTGGTGTGGAAGTTGATGAGAGTCATTCTCAACACACACTTTGGTGCTTTTAGTTTAAACTCTGCCATTGAAAGCAGCTAGTGATAAGCATTATTATTTACTTTCTTTAATTTCTATAAGATTTAATGTGATAACACATACTTTACATTGCATACATTAGTAAAATATCTAACTTTGAATAGTAATCTGGAGTTAATAGTGTAGTGAACTTAACCTGATGTCAAGACTAAGCCTAAGGTCAAAACTCTTGACCTTAAGAACCTTGTGGGACAGGAACTGTCATTTCATTGATTTGAATCCAGAAATACAGGTTCACCCATCCTGAGACTTTCTTTCTTGAAAATTCAAGTGGAAGAACACTCTCTGTTCTATTATCATTACTATTTTACAAATGTTGATAATCAAAGTGTCTTAGTTCAAACCATTTTAGATGTTGCAGTGAACTAAGCAATTTTATTAACTGTGTAATGATTTTTAATTCTCATGCAAAGTTAGAACTCATGTTAAAGCTGTTACAGAGTAATTATGCATTTTCTGATTTCTGTCTTTGAATGAGCAAGTGTGCGTTTTCCAGGGTCAGGAATCGAAGCAGACATGTGTTGGAACAACTGCCTTGTTTTTCATCCTCTCAGACGTCAACAGGGGGGTTTTGGCACCTGTTTCTAAAACTCGCCAAAACAAAACTCTCTCTGTCTGTGAGAACATTTCTGATCTGTTCCATAACAATTCTTGCTGTCTTCTAACCTCTTACGTCACAAAACACACCCCGTCTGGTCGGTTCTGACCAATGGGAAGACTCCCGAATGAACCAGGAAAAGAGCTCTTTAAAATGTCGGTACTTCCTGGTTGACCCAGTTCAGTTCTGTGAGAGTTCAGTTCTGTGAGGGTTCGGTTCTGTGAGAGTTGGGATGAGTTCAGTTCTGCGCGGAGAAGCCCAGTTCTGTGGGTTTGGAGAAGTTCGGCGGTGCGGACAGTTCTGATATGTCCTAGTGCTGGCAGTTGCTGTGGGAGCCGGGAAGACCCTGACATGACCACAGAGCTCTTCCGAGTTTCATGGGATTATAACATTTTCCACTGAGGTGAGCTTGTGTCGGACAGAGCCTCGCCATTACTCCGGACGAGTAACAGCATCCTACGGAGACGCTGAAAGGGTGCGTTAAACGGAATCTCGCCTGAGACATCTCCAGGTAAAAGAGTCGATTTCACCACCTAAGTGTACTGTAAGGAAGAAGCTGAAGAAAGCCCGGAGAGTGCCGTTCTGTTCAACACTCTCCCTCAAACACCATCCTTACTCCCTTTAACTTCCTTCCCATCTTTAAACTCCTCTCTCAAGTAGATATTCTTCCAGATATTTAGAAATGTCTGTGTAAAGTGCTCATCCACCGCCGTGTGGATTAAGATCATAATTGTACAGTTTTCATAAATGTCTGTGGTGAAGCAACGGAAAAATCATGGCCGTATGATTTTTCCTGATTGATTGCTTTTGTTGTTATTTTCATAATTTGCCAAATTAATGTAAATGTTTGATGTTAAACTTTGATTCTGTAAATAAATGACCGCATTCATTTTGATGGGTCAAAGATAAATGACGTCTCACGTTTGCATTTCATTAAATTCAATGCACGTTTATTCAGTCCAGAAAAATGAGGAATCCGTGTTAATTGATGAATATATCTGAGCATCTGTTCATCTACAATAGCAAAGCCAAAAGGAAATGTAAAAAAAAATAATAATCCATGGCCGTCCCACCTCTGAGAACTGGTGAATGTAGCATAATTTAAGAGTTGGGAGGAGATAATGATGAGGAGGCAGGATTTTTTTTTCCCACTTTGTGCAAGGGCAGTGACAAGTTTCCTCCTGCAGATCTCAACGGCCCACTAAACGGGATATTTTTAAACTTATGGACACAGTAAGTGACAGATTCATGTTTTAGATTTATTTTCTCCATTTGCCCATTTAGATTGTTGTGCCAGAAATCCTGCCTCCTCATCACTATATCCTCCCAACTTCAAATTATGCTGTTTTTGCTGTTCGTTTTTGGGTTTAGAATTTTCAGACTATAAATATGGTCTATCTAACAGAAAAAAGCAAAACATAATTATTTGACCATTTAAATTAATGCTTAATTATTCCCATTAGATAAATAACCAGAAACTTTATCTAAAATGTGTTTAAGAGACTTCTGTCAGAAGTGACAACCTCTTGATTTAAGTTTAGTTTGCAATGTCTTGGAAAGTTTTACTTATTTGCAGAATCACTCAAGCTCATCCCATTGGGTGAAAAGTGACAGTCACATTCATTTTTCATCTGTACAGAGATGTTACTGGGTTGAGCTCTAGATTCTTACTGGACCATTTCAGCACTGGGCAAATGCTCAAAATTGTCTGTATGCTAAGGACTACTGTCTTCTTTAAATGTTAGTCTTCATTCTACCCTGAAACATCAACACTTTGGAAAAAGTTTCCACGCAAGATTGATTTAAACCTTTTTCTGCACTGCCTTGTAATTACTAGTCTTTCTCATGTAAAAGTTCTGGGTCTTTGTATGAAGTGAGTATAAAGTCAACACCCTAACAAACTCATGGATTTTGTCAAGATCACACTTAAAGAGTAAGAATAAACAGAATGTTGTCTGGCTTTTCAAATTATGTTTTATTTATGGTTTATTTGATAGGGACAGATACAAGAAACATAGATCAAAACAATCTAATGCCTGTACCACAGTGTCTATAGCCAAAGCTAATTCGCAACACCGGTCCCTAGAAGGACCTTTAACAGTTGGTTAAATGAAAAGTAAAGCTCAACAGTAAAGACAATTAAATGATGAAAAAGCAATATAAAACAATATATTTAAAACTACTAATATTTAAAAATAAATACAGTTCTGGCTCATCTTTAGCCAATTCTTAAAGGGATCCACGATTAGTTGAACATGTTGGCCTAAATATGTTGTATTTTTCCTATTAACTTAAAAATAGCTGTTTGTGATATGTAAAAACTTATAATTACTTCAAAAACATTATATCTTTTGTTATATTTTTCACTCATGGAGGCTGCCATTTTTTCACATGCGCAATGCATGCTGGGTCGATGACACAGTTAGGCCCATTCTGTAATATAATCTATAGAGTAAACACAGGAAGGCTAACATCGCCCGAGTTGTTTTTAAGATATTACGTTTGTAGATTTAGATAAGGCCTCACTGCGTCGCTGTTGGCTGTAATTTCCAAACAGAAAAAGGCAGAAATAGTGAGGTGAGTGTGCAATGCTTCCCATAGGAAAAAAAAAGAAGAGCGCAATGGGAAAGCTGTCGGAAGAACGAAACTTCCAAAGGACCCACATTTGTGCTGTCATCACTTCTCTCCAGAAGACGTTGAAGGAGCTGAAAGGTGATTGTTACCCATTCATCCATCCATCCATTATCTTTTACTCGCTTCTTCCTTTTTGGGTCATGGGGGTCGCCGGTGCCCATGTCCATCAATCACTGTGCAAGAGGCGGGTACACCATGGACAGGTCTCCAGTCCACCACAGGGACACATAGAGACAAACGAGACAAACAACCAATCTCTCTCTCTCACACCTAGGGACAATTTAGAGTTACTAATTAGTTTAACAGCTTGATCGTTACCCGCAAAAGCTAAAAAAAAAATGCCATGCTGACAACTTGTAACCACAAAGCTCCTAAACCCTGCTGCTGGGTAGCGAGTGAAAGATGCTGGGAAAAGAATCAGAGACAGGCCATGCTGGAAGCTCTAGGTATTTCCACTGCCGCTGGTACCGAATATAAAATCATGGATCCAACACCAGACCAAAGACCAGACCCTACACAGGTGCTGCTGGACCTGACACTAGACACAGAGCACGTCATCTACTCACTGGATCACACAGTCTGACCAGTGGTACATGTTCATTCATCGTTTCATTTACGAAGCTGAAGTTTGCTTCCGATTTTGGAAATGGCTAAAGGGCGATTCCACCTAATTTTTCATTACGTTAAGTGTCTTTAATCTGTTCTAGGTTAAGTGACCAAAATGATCATGTATTAAAAAAAGAAGAAAACATTTCAAATGATTCAAAATGCCATTTGTTGCAGTGAGAGAGGAGCTGCTCATGCAACTGAGAGCAGAAATAGACATGTTCAAATATCTAGAATTTAAAAAAGCTGTTCAATAATGTTTACAAATTTGAAGTTTTGCAATTATAATTGTTTTAACTGAGACATTTCATTGTGGAGACCCCTAACCCACACACAAACACATACTTGCCTATTTTGACTTTTAATTATGCTCAAATTCATCAAAAAAAGTGTTGAAATCGCCCTTTATTGAAGTTTCACAAATCAGATAAAGGTTTGACAAATCACAGAGTAGGATGAATATTAAATTTTACCAATCAAGTTTTCTTATTGAAAAACACATGGAGGCTGTTTTTGATAGATTCAGAATTCGCTGATTTTGCATGAGCCACTGTTGGATGTCAGACATACAGTTGGATAATACCTCTGCAGCTTATTCTGGTGACTTAGCAGGTGAATAAAGGACTGCATCATCCACATAAAGTTGACAGCTGACACCTGAGCAGTGCCTAGGTAAGTCATGTTAAATATGCAGTATATGGTACTCCCTCGCTACTACGCTGTTTGATTTTCGTGGACTCGCTCTTTCACGGTTTTTCAAAGACAGACTGGACATGACACACAATTGGCTGATTAACGGATGAGCCGCACAAGCGGCATAGATTATTTATTTAAAAAAAAATTAATTTAAATGATTTAGCACCTGCTGCACCTGTGTGCAGTCCACGTGCACAGGGAGAACTTCCCTTGTGCAACATGTCATGATCTCCGCTCTCTGTCACCTGCCAGTGATTGCAGCGGTGAAGTGGACATGGCAGAGAGCGGAGATAATGACACGATGTGCTCTTTCAGAGCGTTTAGAGTTTTGAAACAATGTTTAGAATATTACAAGAGTGTGGGGTTTGAAATGCCTTCATATATATATAATATCCATCCATCCATCCATTATCTTTACCCGATTCTTTCATTTTGGGTCACGGGGGTCGCCGGTGCCCATGTCCAGCAATCACTGTGCAAGGTATATATATATATATATATATATA
>NC_056515.1:13134603-13135382 GCF_014905685.2 Nematolebias whitei
ATATATATATATATATATAAACTATCCTGATGCATGCTCAATAATCCAGGTAGAAAAATCCAAAAAAGTTCAATCTGGTCCTCTGGACATTCAAAAAAAACAAAAAACAAAACAAAGCAAAAAAATATAGAAACGTTTCGTCTCTCATCCGAGAGACTTCCTCAGTCTGAGGTGCTGTATTCAGCTCAGTCTCTCAAATAGCACCTTCTCAGAGTTTTGCTGCTGACAATCAAAACCAACTGATTGCATGCTCAAGAAGGACCATCAGCCTAACAATGGATCATTAGCACACTGATGGCTGTACTATTCACAGAGGGCTGAGTGATACTAGCAATCACAGCATTGTAAGAGGGGGACAATTGAACACGTAGGCCTCCACCCCTGTTTAACGATGGACGATTTCTTTTCACAAAGATGGCCTCCTTTACTCCTCTCTCAAACCATCGTTCCTCTCTGTCCAGGATGTGAACATCTTCATCCCTGAAAGAGTGACCGCTGGCCTGGAGATGAGTGTAGACCGCAGAGTCCTGACCTGATGATGTTGATCTTCTGTGCTGGGCCATCCTTTTGGCCAGTGGCTGTTTTGTTTCCCCGATGTAAGACTGATCACAGCCCTCCTGATACTGAACAGCATACACAACATTACTCTGTTTGTGCCGGGGGACTGGATCTTTGGGATGAACCAGTCTTTGCCGTAATGTATTTTGGGGTTTAAAAGCCAGTGGGACGTTATGTTTAGAAAATAAACGTCTCAGTTTCTCTGATACTCCCTCAACATA
>NC_056515.1:13135482-13141012 GCF_014905685.2 Nematolebias whitei
ACTGTCTCTGCTGGACTCCCACTCACATGTGAGAGATCTGTCATGTGAGCGGGGGATCAGGGGAGCAGCAGGAGAGGACCGGGAGAGGGGAGAGTTCGAGTGTGTTAGCGGGAGGCTAGTTCGGGAGCGCTACGGTTTGTTGCAGGTGTGAGCTGCGCCTCAGAAATAGCAGCTCGGTTTTCAACGACTAATAAACCCGGTTGGTGGGACTTCTACCTGTCGTGTCCTGGCGTCATTACAGTATGATAGATCTTTTTTTTATACCGTTTCTCCTGTTTTCTTTCCTTTTCTTATCTAAGCAAAATATTATTCTGAATAAGAATAAGAAGGCCACGCTAATTATTTATAGCCGCAGCTTTGTGCACTCCGCCCATCTTCGGACGACTGTACATACATATTTGCGTTGTATCTCGGTGCAATACCAATAAAGTTTATTCTGATTATGATCTGTCCTCCAGCTCTAATGTTAAAAATCTTGGTGTTATTTTTGATCAGGACATATCTTTTATCCCCCACATTAAAAACGTTCCTAGAACTGCCTTCTTCCATCTGTATAATATTCCTAGAACTGCCTTCTTCCATCTGTATAATATTACTAAAATTAGAAACATCTAAAAATGATGCAGAAAAACTGGTTCATGCATTTGTCACGTCTAGACTGGACTATTGCAATGGTTTATCTCGATGTCCAAATGCGTCCTTAAAACGTCTTCAGTTGATCCAAAACGTTGCTGCCAGAGTTTTAATGAGTTGATGGGACATATCATATTGCTCCAGTTTTAGCTTATCTCCATTGGCTCTCTGTCAAATCCAGAAAATAATTCAAAATCTCACTTCTAACCTACAAAGCTCTCAACAACCTGGCTCCATCTTATATTACAGACCTTATTGTTCCGTATTTTCCTAACAGAGCACTTCGCTCTCAGACTGCAGGTTTCCTTGTGGTTCGGAGAATTTACAAAAACAGAATGGGATGCAGATCTTTCAGTTATCAGGCTACTCTCTTGTAGAACCAACTTCCAATCTCTGTCTGTGAGACTGACACATTATCCAGTTTTAAAACTATGCTTAATACTTTCCTTTTTGCTAAATTCTATAGTTAGGGTCGGCTTGGGTTTCCTGAGCTGTCTCTTAGTTATGCTGCTGGAGGACAAACTGACCACACTTTTCACTCAGCTACTGTCTTTACTTACTCTGCTCAACCTGTTTTGTATTTGTAATTAATTATTTTTTCTATCCCTAACATGTGTTTTTTTTTTTTTCAGATACACCTGAACCTATACCTGTACCTATTCTGTGTTCGTCTGTCTCTCCTTCCTGTCCTCTCAACCAGCTGGTCAAAGCAGATGGCCGCTTGTCCTGAGCCTGGTTCTGCTGGATGTTTCTTCCTTTTAAAAGGGAGTTTTTCCTTTCCACGGTTGCCACTGTGCTTGCTCAGGATGGGAGACTGCAACGAAGCCAAGATTCAACTTGTCTGCTGGATTCCTTAGATAGAGAACTTTACTAATTGGCTTTTATGTATGTGAATGTTTCTGTAAAGTGTCCTGAGACAACTTTGTTGTGATTTGGCACTATATTAATAAACTGAATGGAATTGAATTGAAAAACTTGTAAAATTAAATGTCTTTACTGTTTCTCTTTCAGATGCTGATGGGGCAGCTGTAACTTTCCCTGGTTCAGTTTCTATAACTGATGCATTAAGGGTGAAGGATGAATCAGCGGGTCCAACAATCTTGCAAATCTCTCAATTAAAATATCAATCTGAGAGAACTGAATTTGAAATACTGTTTGAGGTGGAGAAATTGCAGTTTGCACATGAGCTTGCGGAGCAAAAACTAGTCCTAGAGTAAAAAAGGCTAGCACATGAGCAAGAGGATAAGAGGCTAACATATGAGCTGGAGGTAAAGAAATTATCTCTTGACGATGTGCACCTGAAATTGAGAACTGAGGGACGGTTAAGTGGTGGACCTTTTAATCTGTCCCAAGGTATTGATTTTTTTCTGGACATAACTTAGATAAAATGTTGAAACTCTTACCTAATTTTAATGAACAAGATCCTGATGTGTTTTTCTCTCTGTTCGAGAACATGGCAGAGGACAATGACTAGAGTGATCTAGACTGCACCATTCTATTGCAAAATGTGTTCGTGGGTAAGGCCCCAAAAGCCTATGTCTCATTATCTTCAGCTGAAAGAAAGGTGTATAAATCTGTTAAAGAAGCTGTTCTGAAGGCTTATGAACTGGTTCCTGAACACTATAGACAGCAGTTCAGGAGCTGCAGGAAGATCGAAAAACAGACAAATGGAAAACTGGTGTCTCGCTTACCCAAGTGAGGTAGACACAGGACACGTGCCACGTCGTCACTGCTGCCTTCTCCTCCAACGGGTCTCAAAACTAATCCTATGGCTCAGGTGTTACCCGCAGCTGTTTCCTAGGACAGTTTAAGGGTGCATTCACACCAGCCCTGTTTAGTCAGCTTTAATAGAAATCTAGCTCGTTTTCTTAGAAAGTCTGGTTCGTTTAGGGATGTGTGAACGCGCCATCAAACTCTGTCACAGAACAAAAAGGCGAACTCTGGCCCGGGCTAAAACTTAGGTCTCGGTCCGGTAGAAGAGAACTCAAGCGCGGTTCGAGTACAGTGTGAATGCAAACAGACCGAGCCCCGCTCCGCAGGGTGAACAAACACGCATTTCTCTGACCTTATATGGAGCCGTCAGCTGCCTTGTGTGGAAAAAACAATATTCTCCATGGTCTTCTGTCTCATCTTCTGCTCATACTAAGTCCATTTTTGAAAAATAATAAAATATAACTCTGGACGATGACTGTAGGTTTGCTCCGTTCAGCCCCAGATATTTTCCTTCTGGCAGGCTGTGCTCTTTGAGTTCTTCAATCGTCCTAACTCACTGAAACACCCCAAAACCTCCACAATTTACCCACACTCTCTACCTGCCCCAATACTTTATCTCTCACTACAATGACAAACCTTACGCAACTCCAAGCAATCAAATTTAAGATATAATTGATCTTTCTGTCTGCCAATTTGTAGACCACCGCTCTAATTTGAAATAAATTTTTATTAGGGACAATATTGGTGAAATGTCTTCTTACCATCGCCGTTTTTGTGGAATTCCTTGAAATTTCAGCTCAGTAAGAAGCAAAGTTCCCCATTCACACTTGAATGCGGGCCGTTTCTGGTCTTACAGCTGGTCTGAATTTGAAGAAAAGGGTTCAGGCATATAATCCGGGCTGAAGGAAGAAAATAACTCCAAACAAAGCTTATTCCATCGTATTTGCCCCTGTTCCCCTTCAGCTGGAACCGTCCAAAAACTTGTCCTATAATCCACACGCGTCCGTGGTCCAAACAGTCCTGTTTGTTACATCAACACGAGTCAGTGGTCCCAACAGCCCCGGTTTCACAGAATCATCTGTATTTATAGGGTGAGGTCTTGACTGACACTTCCAAAAAGATCATGCCACCTGCTTAATCCAGCCTTCTTTGGGCTGGACCTGGTTCAGGGTTCTATGCATGTCTCTGGGAATTGCCATGTCATTCCTTATACATATTAAAATCTGAGTGTAACACTTTTCGTCCTGTTCTGTCCGGACATGCCTGAGTCACCATGAGTTGTTTTTCTCACTTGTTTTCCTTATAAGGAGTTGTTTTTTGCTTAGAACTGTTTTTAAGGTTTGCCATTGTACAACACTTTTTGAATAACTATTTTTATACGACAACTGAATATTAATTCTAATAAAACAGTTCACTTCTTAAATTTTCAACATCATGAACAACTTAAAACCAGAATACATTTTAAAATCACAAAGATTATAGTATCACTTTATTATTTTTTACTTGATTCGCTTTTAAATCATCCATTCATTCTTATTTATCTGAAAACTGACAAATTCATTAGGAAAATGTCTAGTTCTTCCTACTTTCATGTGTGTCTTAAGTGTAACTGCATGTGTGAGTGTGTGTCTGTGTAATGTGAGAGTGTGTGCCTACAATCTGTGTGTTTGTGTAGAGTGAGATTATGTGAGTGTGCGAGTGAGTGACTTCATGTATGTGTGTGAGTGTGTGCTCCCAGCATCTGTTTTCAATCAGCTTAGCAGGCCCAGACAGGTACACAGGCCCGACTCATGCCTGCTTCTGAGGAACAGACTGTTTCCACCAAGTGACTTTCATTGACACTCCCTCCGTGGAATCAGACTGTTCCCTCAACCCACACTAAGCTCCAAGCCAGTCTTTATCTTCATCAGCTGTATCCACACTTAAGACGTCTTCTTCGTAATCTAGATCAACCAGATCCTCGTGATACGGCGCTGGGTCTTCTGTGTCACTGGGCTCCAGGCTTTGGGCCTCCTCGTCAGCGGCGTCCCAGTAATCCACTATCGTCAGTTCGCCAGAGTCGACCTCCCGTGAGTCGTCCAGTTGAGATACCGGATCACCGGGGTGACGTGCGTCCTGAAGCGACGGTGGGGCTGTACCAGTGACAGGCTTAGAGGGTGGTGCCTCCACACTCACAGGAGACCCCACAGGAGTGATGGGTTCATAGATGGGCCGCCCTTCGTTCAAATAGACCCATGCATACACCTCCGGCACTTGTTGTAGTTGTTCTTGCGTCGATTCTCGAGGGGCCTTTACTGACTCATCAGGATGAGTTGGGTCTAGATAGGTTCCATCCGGGGTTATCAGGCTTGGTGGGTTGGATTCTTCAGGGCTGGTAGGATCATAAGGAGCAGTGCTTGTGGACATGGTTGGGATAGGTGGACCAACTTCAGTGTTGACAAAATGATCAAGGTAGGTTTCCAATTGATACAGTTCTGGGCACTTCAGGGAGAGAAGGGGTGGTTCAGGAGAGGTTGCCCTCACATCCATGGGCTCATTTTCAGGCTGAGCCCCTGTAGGTTGTGGGTCAGGTCAAGTAACATCTGGTATCTGATGCTGGGTTGTTACTATCAGGGTTGGTGCCAGATGGACGTTAGGCGGGTTTGCATTCTGATCTTGAATTGCTGTCATTGCGGGAGTCGGAACCAGTGGTGGAGTGGTTCCCAGGTATGCCCCTAAGGAGGCCGGCAATGTCAGGGGCAGAGGTTCTGATGATCCCTGCGTAATCCCAAAGGATGGGCCGTGGACCAAGTGTAGCCCTGTGTACAGATGGATTGCCACAAACCTGGTTGCGTTGTTGAGGTGCTCTCACAACTTGGCTAACACCGGGTAGTATGAGGCTCATGGTGGGATAGCTCCCCTTAGCCGATAGGGCACCGAGTTCAGAGCCGAGGTCCAGATGACTTTGCAGGTACGTTCTGTTTCCATGCACACTGCTGCCAATACTTGCAACAGACTATGGAGCTCATCTGAGCCAAGAATTCCATTCATCGCAGTTCTGGCCACCATTCCAGAATGACAGCGCTGGCACCACCAGGACGAACCAACAGCCCAGAGATACTTTGTTTCTGTTAATCCTTTGTGACAGAAACAGCAGGTTACTTCATGCTCCTGTAATGACAAAAGGGGGTAAAACAAGATCTAA
>NC_056515.1:13141112-13156323 GCF_014905685.2 Nematolebias whitei
TTGGTTATAATGATTAAGTTTTCTATCTTCGGTGGATCGGGGGTTCAATCTATGGAGATTCCATGGCCTCCACTCCCCTCCGGTGCAGCAGGTACAAGTTCAGGTCTGGTTTTGAAGATGGCAGCATAAGTCATCATCCAAACTATGATCGGTACTGTAGTACAGAGACCAGTCCAGTATAGAACAGAACAGACTCCCCAGGCCAGACCCCATCTGATTAGGATTGCTATTTTCATGGTCCAACGGTGTCTATTTTGAGGTCACAAGGACAGGGTTTGGTGCAGCATGTGTGCTAACACAGTGATGGCCATGATGCCATCCATTACTGCCGTCATGACTGTTCCAGCTGTGTTCCCACAGTTTGTGATGGGTATAGGTAAGGGGGTGAGTGTGGCCACACACTCAAGAGTCACCGCGATGGAGTCTACTAGTAGCCAAGATGAGATCACTGCTATTTGTCGGAGTGAGAGCTTGACTCTTCCCAGTTTGTAGGTGACAAATAAGTGTGGCATAATTTCAGCTCTTTTCAGTATTACATGGGTCACAATTATCTTAGCATAGGCCTTGACGGCCACAGGGAATCACATTAATCGCCCTCTTCCCCATTCACCCGTGTGGCAGTAGCACATCCATGCAATCATTATTAAAAAATATTCTACCATGCTGTCCTTAAAGGAGGACGGACACCGTGGCCAGGAGGTCTGCGTGGGTATCTGATTCTTCATAGAAGGTACTCACGTCTGTCGGAGTGCTAGTTGTCTGGCAGTCCATGATGATTTTTGAGTTTGAAGATCTCTTGAGTTATGCTGTCTGCTGCTCCGGGGTGGATGTGAGACCGTTTCCTTGATGTCTCAGTTTTGAGCTGAGCCAGCACCCAGTTCTGGTGGGAGTGGCTTGTAGTTCCTCCCACATGGGCGGCACATGGCCTTGAGGCCTTCTTGTATGAGCACATGTCCTAATAAGGCAACAGCTATCACACCAACTAAGCTTGTCAAATAAGACCAGATTTGAAGGAAAAGATCAACTATCCATCCCTCGACTGTTCTTCCGCCTTCCTTGATCACTTCTCCTACTTCATGTATTACTTCCGTGACTTTACGGCCTACTGTGTAACTAACAGTTTCATACCAGGCACAGTTATGTTCTTCCTCTCCCTTGCCACATTTTTTCCAGCTTTCTCCTGAATACTGACATGTGAGATTAGAATAGATTTTGTTTGGGCCTACCCAATCGTAGCCATACAACTCATCGCCAAAGCATAGGCATCGTCTCAGTGCATGTCCTTCGGCCAGAGCAATCATGGAATCAGGGCCAAAGGGGACAATTACTCCTTGAATATTCTTTCTAGTTTTTAGCTGATGCCCTCATATGACGTTGGTGCAACTTGTACCGTCGGGTACAGATCTTCTCCATTTTCCATCATTATACTTCTTCCACACTACCTCAGCTGCATGAGTTGTGAATTCTTCCTTATAATGACTTCGACAGTAAGTTTCCCATCCGGGTAAACCATAACAGGGCCTGGGGGCTAAGCTGACTACACACACATATTTCTTCCTATTACACTTCATATTCCATGGTCTTGGGCTGACATACCTGTCGGGGCGATATAAAGCATTTGACCATATGTCCTGTTCTTTGGAGTAAACTGTAGCTAAGAATTGATACCTAATCCAATAGTTGGAGGAGTGTTTCAAGCAGGGAGCTACCCATTCTCTTATTTCTTCCTCCGGAAATCCCCACCAGGTACGTGAGTCATCTCTATTATGGTATTCATGCCAGGCTTGGAGCAATATTTTAATCGTTTTCTCTTTCTTTAGTTCTGTACAGTTGTAGCACCAGGTGGACATGACTGCTACCTCTGTTTCCCAAAGTCGGCATCTAGGTGATGCCCCACTACTCTCCCACACTGAGTTATTAAGGCTAAGGAAAATTTGTTTGGCTACACATTCGTCAATTTTATTAAAATCGCTTTTTGGTGCACTAAGTAGCTCGTTTGGTTTGGGCAACCTCTGCACATACATATCTGAGTAATATAGTCCCATTAGGCCTGTGTAAGTCCTGATATACCCCTCCACAAAGTCACCTTCAAAGTGGGGCAAACCAGGGACAACCCATACCCATGGTAGTGTCATGTTTAACCAATCTTCGTGCCAGGCGTTAATGGGCTGAAACACAGCTGCCCAACTCCAGTAATAATATCGTTGATTTGCTACTGGGGTTATTGGTAAATAATATTGAGATTTGCACTCACCATACAGGTTCCAAAAGCAGATTGGGAGCTTATTTAATTTGTATTCCTTACAATGCTCTGTCGTGACTGACTCTGCCCCGTCATTAGATTCTATCTTTACCATTTTTATTATATTGTCCGGCTGGGGTGTTTCATAAGACTCAGTGGGTTATTGGTGAGGCGTTCCATCTGTTACATTGGGTTTGAGTACCTTCTTGTGTCTTACAGTGTGAATAATTTTAATTCAGTACGGTTCAGATTTTCCCCAGTCTGGTTTCTTCGGATAAGTGGGGGTATTTTGTCACAATCTAAGTGGATTTTGCCCAAAAACTCCCAATGAGGGAGAATCGCCTGACAGCTTTCGTCTTTTGGTGGAGCGGGATAGATCACTTCACTATCCCAGTGGCCTTGGTGAGCCAACCCTGGCAGTGGTCGGCAGGCCCGATCACATTGCCATTCAGGTGATTCTTTGTCAGGGTGAATCCAATTACATCTTGTTGTTATTTTAACTTGTTTTTTTTCCAAACTGCTATCCAAACTACAACTCCATCTTGCAGGACTAACAGGTCGGTGATGGTCCATGCTACTCCGGTCAGGTTCTCAGTGTCGATAGCTGCTATCCATTCAGGTGTGAGATTCAGCTCTCTCCTCCAGGCTCGATAGCCCGTTCGTTTCACTTGATTCCATGTCAAAGTCTGATTTTGAATGGTCTCATTTTAGTTCCATGGCATGAAGATGTTTCTTCATTTGATGTCCCAGCAGGTCATGTTTGCATACATGGATCTCCCGTGGGAGACCTTCACATGCGTGAGGCTCCATGGTCTAATTCTGGCTTGATACAAAATAGCCAACAACATTATAAAGCCTATTAACACTACGAGTCCCCACAACAAGGTACGTAGACAAGCTGCTTTATCCAAAATCGTAATCCTTAGACAGTCCTTAGGTCGGTCGGGGGTCGCTTCATCATCATAATAGGAGTTGTCTGAATCTTCGCTGTTTGAATCATCGCTGCTCGGGTTTCTGTTTTTCATTTTGGAAAAGGGCCTATGTTGCTCCTAGCTCTTGCCCTTTTCTCAGAGTGTCTGTTGACTGTGGTCACTCGTCCTTTGAGGAGTTATAGATATAGTGGAGAGGGGTGTGGCAATCTAGGTTGCAAACCTTTCCACACCCATTTCCACTGCATCACCAACCAATTTTTGGGTTCGGGTTGGGGTTCACGTCTGTTCCATAATGGCTTGAATGTGGCTTCCCACTTTTTTTGTTTTTTTGTTTTACAGGTCCGAGTTGGTTGATTAGTGAATAATACTCCATTTCCTTTTGGCCCTCTTCTGCTATTACTTCTATTTGAGTTATTAGTGGCTGGCCCTTGTATATCACCCGTACTCTGTATCCTAATCTTGCTCTCAGACTCACCAACCAATTGTAAGGGGTCATCCTTCAATCCCCTACTATTCTAAGGGGCAGGTGCTGGTTTTCTAACACATACCGCTCCGGTTTACATACCTTTCTTGGGATGGCGCTCACCATAGGTGGGCTTGTGGTCTAGATCACCATTTCTCCTACTGAAATTTCGAAGAATTGGCTCTGGTATGGTTCTCTGTAGTTAGGTCCCCACTTAAGTTTGATTCTTAATCCAGATATAATCAAATAGACCACATCGAATATCCATGGGGACTCTGGTGGGCAAGAGCAGATAGGGGTGCTGTATTGGGGGAGCCATGCCAGGCTCTGGTTATATTTCTCTTGAGGTTCATCCAGGCGAGGTCTCCTGATGTACTGGGTTTTTTCATAGAAATAGTTTTTGGAGGGGTTTTTCCATACAGAAAAGTCTTGTTGTGGCTTGTCAAGCCATATCACATCCTTTACGTTTATTATCGCTGGTATCTTTGGGCCTTTTCGATCATATTGAATTAGTACGTTGTCTATAGCAACGTCAATTTGCTTAGAGTGTATAATGTCTTCCTTCCTTACGGGCTTTCTGGCGCGAGGAGGCATGACAGCAGTGGATTACTTTCTACCCGACGGGCCATGAGCATGGATGCTTCACTCTTGACTTCCCCCAGAGTTCCACCCTCTGTTCTTGTCACTCGTTCTTTATAGAGTTCTAGACAGAGGTGATAGGTGTGTCACATTTGGTCGTAATCCTCTCCACACCCACTTCCATTGGTGGATACTCCACACGGTGGGCTCCTGTTGGGGGCCTTCTAGCCCGTTAAAGATGCTGTTGAGCGAGCTTCCTTCCCTGTGGAAACAGTCCGTCGCCTCTTGCATCCTTTCTCTGGAATAGGCGCGTGACTTTGCCTCATACCGTCTGTAAGGCTCGCCCACCTCTATCTGTGAGGTTACCGTGCTGACCAGGGGGTGCCCCCTGTAGGACACTGTCGCCCTGTATGCCGCTTTCGTGGGGTATTCGTTCCAGTGGTTGACAGGCGTAGAAACTCAGTTGTACAGCATTTGCAGGGGTAGCCTAGTATTTTTCAACCACTAACCGATATTTGTCACACTCTCTTTGATAGATCTTCATTCTCAGGGTTGGGCTTGTCACCCAAATTATCAGTTCTCCCACCGAGATTTCACAGTATTGTTTTTGGTGAGGCTCTCCGTAGTTGGGGCCCCACTTGGCCTTAACCTGCCATCCCAACACTCACAGATAAACGACATTAAAGATCCACGGCGTCCCCATCGGGCCGGGATTGTATGGTAACCCCCACTGGTCGCTTATTAACATGAAGCCAGTAACATATGGAGACGCCCTGGTGAGATCTGGTTTTCGGAAGGTTCTTACACTTGAGCTGTAATAATTCTTTGTTTTGTTGGTAAAAATTGAATAATCTTTCTGAGTCTGTCTAATTTTACCAGCTCTCCCCTGACAATCAAGGCTGGCTTGTATGGCCCAGTTCTGGATCTTTGAAATAACAAATTCCATACGTACTCGTAGGGTTGTTCCTTAGTTCTTGGGAGGAAGTCCATTTCGCCCGGCCAAGACACTGGGGCAGTCCTCAACGTAGTTTCGTCCCATGACCAACATTCCTCGATTATTTCAGGTAATTTTATATTATATCTTCCTTTCAGATACGACTAGGGCATCTTATAATACCTCTTAGCAATCATCTTTCTAACCTTTTCTTGCGATGAGATATGTTGATGAGTCTAGCGCCCCTTTGGTCAGTTCTTACTAATTTGCTTTCTTGTCTGTGAGTTTCCATCTCCTCGGGAATGTCAGCACACTTCGTCTTTTGTCCGTTTTACTTGGTTGAGGCTTTTCAGCATTGTTTTTACTGTCTTCGATCGGCTGGATTGTGGCCCCAACGGAGTACACTCCCCTGTATAGTGCAATGATCATCTGCATGAAAACTCTAACCCTCTGGGTGGAGTCTGGCCTTATGGGAGTGTACACCCATTGTGCAGCCGTTCTGGGAATCTGTAGCACTCCTTTCCTCTCCCAGGCTTCCGGGGTCACTAGATACTCAGCTGTTTTTTGCATGGGTCTAGCCCCGTGTATAGCCCATACATCCAGGCTGGTGGTGTGGTAGTATAGATTTGTATGCCTGGTCCCTGCCTCACAAGGAACCTCCGGCAGGTCGATTAATGGGAGATCTTGGTTTAGGATTACCTCTGCTACCAGTTGAGCCCACGTTGTTATCTCCCATGGGCCCTTCCAGCCACCTTTGTGAGCTTCTTCGTTCACTTCATTAGGCAGCTGGTTTACTTCACCACCATCTGTCCCCGACGGGTCCCTGAACATCCTGAAGACCAGTGGAAACTGATTAGTGCTGAGAGGTGCGTTTTTCACTTTTCCCATCGAGGGATTATAGAGCCAGGCTTGCTGCACTGATTGTTCGAGCAAATCTCGAGGGTTCCAACATTTACCTTTCTGTTTAGCCTCTTCCTCCTCATTTGGTTTAACTATCTCTGGATATAAAGGTGGGGCAGAGGGTGTTGCATTCGGCCCTTGGTCATACTGCTGCATTCTTGGGGCTTATTTTGGGGCTTCGGACTTTCTTTCGTCCAACTGGGCTTTAAATGATTTGAGGGGGTCGTAGTATTTCCTTACTTGCCAACCCACTGCCCTTTCTGAGTGTATCAGCTGACCGTCGCATTTCTGCCTGACAGCCCCCGCAGTATTTCACGACGGTTCCATTACACTCACAAGTACAGTCTCTTAGACCTGTGCCGCTCAAATCCCATTGTGTTATTACAATCATCCGACAGGACAGCAACTCTCTATTTCCCACAAATGAATGCATCCATTACTTTTACAGGTTTTACTTGGAAATCTCAGACATGTTGCTTACTTGCTTTAGGTTTGAGGGGTTTCTTCTTCCCTGCTCCTTCCCAAAGAAGGGGCAGACCACTTGGTTCTAGGCAGATCACACAATTGTTTTCTAGCTTGTTCCACTTGATGGTTTCATCTTCTGTTGACTGGTATCCTTTTTTAGCATATTCCAATGTTTTCAGAGCCCTACCTGCCCAAAGCTCTGAAGTTGTTCTTCCTAGGATAACTCCCCCGCTTATAGTGGCCATTGTAATATAGGGAAGCGTGGTACTTGTTTCTTTGGCCATACTCCGGTTTCAACTTAGCTAGTAATTGGCTTCAGTTGCTCTATTCCTTGGATCCCTTTCTTTACTAACTCAACTGTGTTTTTGTCTAACAGTCTCTTCACTCTGTCTGTCGCATTGTATTTGGGCCTTACTGCAACTGCTGACGTGTGATCCTATGCTCTGACCCACACCTTCTACCCCACCTTGAATGAGATTTCAGGGTCTGGCTGTTCCTCCTTATCGTCGGAGCCCCGCCCAGTTTCCTGTGTGGTGAACTGTCGTTGATTAAGCTCCTTTGAGGGGGAGGGTCTACTAGCTTGACACCTGTCATTCAAGGCCTGTCCTATTTCTACAGTTTTAGTAATCCATTCTTTGGTATTGGCATTTTTAGCTATCCAATTTTTTATTAAACCTATGGCTCTTTTGGCCACTCCGTTGGCTTGAGGTGTGTAAGGAGGTGAATACACACGCATTACCCCAAAATTCTGGCACCAGTGATCCACTTGTGAGTTGCGAAAATGCGTTCCATTATCAGTTCTCAGTTCCTTTGGAATGCCTAATGACCCACAGACTTGCTCTAACATGCTAACAACACTGTTGCCGTTAGCTTTCCTTGCTGGCTTCACTACCACATACCCTGACATCAAGTCTGCTAGCACTAAAAGGTATTTTTCTCCCTTCTTGCCCGTGACTCCCATAGGCCCAGCTACATCCATGCATACTGAGCCCCAGGGTATGGTGCTTTTGATAGTTTGCCCATCCACTCGGTGCCCTTGCCGTCCTACATTGTATTGACCACATACTTCGCAGTCCTGCAGCACCGTGCGGACTTGTTTTAAAGGGACCCAGAGCTCCTGGCTCTCCAACTCCTTACGTGTAGGTTGCACGCCTGCATGACCGAGGCCTTCATGCACGCCTCTCACAACCTCTGACACATACTCTTCTGGGACCCTCCGACCTTCGAAGGTTCTGTCCCACTTCTCAATCCCGACCAAAACTATTTTTCTCTGCTGGACATAACGATCGACTTCTTCATTACTGTGGAAAATAATAATTGTTCTAAACTTTAAAAAACTCTTAACAAAAAGAAAACCAGAGACATTTCTCTTTTAGCTCAAAACGGAGCGCGAGGTTTATTCTTTCTGCAGAAAGGAGTTGCTGCCTGCGTGAAGTCAGAAGAAACACACAGAGCATACTGGATTCTTAAAGAGACAGTACATATATTTATACATGTTTCGTGCGTCACAATAACATTCTATCATGATGGGAGGATAAGTTCCTCAGGTTGATACCATACACAAGTTCTTGTTATCAGTACGAGATGATGTTATTCTTCTTGTTGAGTCGTGTTCTGTAACAAGTCTTCTGTCCATGTGACTAGAACATTCTGATAAACATTTGTGGATCTGGTATTTTTTAATTAGATTTGTAACAAGTCTTTGTTCATGAGCTAGAACATTCTGATAAACATTGTGGATCTGGTATTTTTTAATTAGATTTGTAACAAGTCTTTGTTCATGTGGCTAGAATCTCTGAAAAAGAAAAACATATTGATACGAAAAGCGTCCTCAGCCGTTTAGATAAAAGTTCTGTATCTTTGCCTCTCTGCAGGTGGTGGAATACAAGGACGTTTGCTGGAGCAGAGGACAAAAGTTCACATTTACAAGAGTTTACCAGAGTTCACATACACACACCAACTTTGAAAGTCTGCAGAATGAACATGGATTAAATAATATTTAAACAATACATGTTAGTTTATTAATTTTTTTCACAATTTTCCCCCCTTTTGTTCCAAAAGGAACAACAAAATAAGAAAACAAAGTGAATAAAATATATATATATAAGTATAGACTTTGAAAGGGATAAACATCAAGTTCAGTGCATCACTTGTGGTTTGGCACAGGACCATCATAAACTTCAAATGGAAGTTGCAAGAGCTGTTTTTGTGGGTTACAGACCCTGTTTTTAAAAGCTTATATGCGTACAGGTAAGAAACTTCAATTTAATTCAAAACATGAAAATATACAAAGAACTCAAAGGAGGGCATACTGTTTTAGTCAAAAAGTATTAACATAAAATATAAAAAGAAGAAAACATAAAATTTTTATTTAAAAGCATAAAACCAAAATATGAAAGATTAAGAAATGTCTTTAGTTCTGGAAATGTTGTCCAGTGTACTCATGGTCTTCTGGTCTAAGCCTAAGAACACAACTTTGGACGACTAGGACTACTAAATCTAGGAGTTCTAGTCTAGATGGAATGGGTGAAGTTTCAGTCATCAGGGAGTGTCCGCCTCTGTCAAAGTCAATTACAAAGATGTCATCGGTGCAGGATGTGTCAATCTCAAGAATGGATTGATGTTCTCTAACTGTAAAACGAATTTTCATTTTATCTTAAAACAAAAGTGGTGGAAATCCTAGGCGACAGTTCAGTGGATGGGCTGGGCTTTTTGATGTCAATGTCAGAGATGGATGTCGTAACTACTCCTGTAAAGGTCTTGTTTACCATGTTCTTGATGCATGGGACAACACAGGAGAAAAATAAGCAAAACAAAACTAAAAAGACGATGAGAGGGGCGCAAATTCTCAACAGAAGCTGCCACCATGAACCAGAGGTAAGCCATACCCAGAAGTCAAAGGGCTGTGCGCCTTTGGTACCGCTTTCTGCATAGTCTTTTAAGTGGGACAATTCTTCTAGTGCGTCATGGATGGCACCTCCATCGTGTGTTTCATCAGGGATAAATGTACAGCATACTTGACCAATTATCTTACAAACGCCCCCTTGTGAGGCCGTTAAAAGATCAAGGACAACTCTATTTTGGAGAACCATATTCCTAATTGCGTTTAATTCATTTTGAGTTCCTTTTCCTAGCATTTGTGTGGCATTAATCAGGCGGAGAAGTACATATCTATTGATCTCTACATGGTTGCGGACTTCACCTAATCCAACCATAGGGAATACTTGTTGAAAGAATTTTTCACCACCGTTCCAAATTCTGTATTCCCATGGTACTCCCGTGCTAGTGGTAAGCCCTCCCCATCTAGTGACTTTGGGCATAGGTGAACGACGGGGTCTCTTATCGCGTGATTGTGGTGGTTTTCTTAATACGAACATTGGGTTTGTTAGCTGAACCAAAGCACATAATCCACCCCAATTTGGAGGGAGAGCGGTGTATGCCTTGTGGCCGCAAAGAAAATACCAATCTGACAGGACCCTGGAGCCTTTATCTCCGGGAACTGAAACACTACAGCGAGTCACGTTTTGTCTGCCTTTTGTGTGTTTGTGTATGTGAAAAGTTCTTTGTGTTAGTAGTCCCTCACAATTGGTTAAATTGTAACCATCACAAGACGTACCGCTTGCGCGATTTCCGTCTGTGAAGTTTTCTCCCTCTCTGCAAAAGGTGCAGTACAGGTAAGTTGCCTCATTTCCTGTCCTGGGTGGGGGAAGATCACAGAAAGAGTATACTGTCTTACATAGGTTCCATGGGAGGGTATCTACTGAAGTAGTACCATTATTAAATACGCAATTTCCTAGTGTTTCAGGTTTTAAGTTTGTTAACGTGATAATTTCTGGTAGGGTTAGTGGTATTTGGGGCAGGGGCAATACATCAGAGGTTGCAGTACAGTTGCCCTTGGGGAATCGTCCCAACATTAGCTTGGCTTGCAGGGCGAATAAATTCACATTTTTTATTAGTATATGAGACAAAGGTAGTGAGTAATTTCGCGAGTTCCAGTGTTGTAGGCCTGGGTGAATACTCAAGCCATACAGACAAGTCTGTAGGTTGGGGGAGACTGGTTGAGTACGTAGTCCTGAATTGTGTGTGGCATAAGGCATGTGTGCGCATACATAACAATTAGTGGTGTTTCCTTCGTGAGCTGTTCTATTCATCAGTTGCCACCATAAGTTTGTGCTGTAGTCGTGTTGATGTTCATGGTCAGGTTTCAGTAATTGGGATAAGTCGCGTCGGGTGCGTGGGTGTGTTAAGTTCTGTGTGTGACAAGATCCCTTGTCTTGAAAAAAACAAAAGTGTTGTAAGAGGAAAATAAAACCAACAACTAAAACGAAAATGTATGCAAAGAATGCAAAAAGTTTCCACTGGTACCGCATGGAGTTCATGATGGTTGTTTGTCTGTTGGGTATCAAACGTCTATCTGTTCTGCCTGCCTGATCAGTTGGAGGGTCTAGGTACCCCGCCGCCCTCACTGTGAGCCTGAGCTCTATCAGTGGGTGGTGAATGTGAGTGGCGTAGATCCCCCGTGGGTATCAAGCCTTTCAGACTCCGATACTTGTTGCACCCGCGGTGGCACCCAGCTCTTAAGCTCTGGTGCTTCTTTTCCTCTGGGCTAGTTCTCGATATCCTGGTTTCCGTCCGGTTGAAGAGGGGCAATGGGGACGCTGCCTCACCTGGTTTTGACGCCAGTGAGTGTGCTGTCCTGGCTCTGTTAGGTTTGGTCGTGGCCTAACAGACCGCTGCCTCAGCTACCCGTTGGTGCTGAGTGACTCTTCGGGCAGTTGCCCTGGTCTTTCCTGTCCTTTGCTCCTTTGGTCTTCTCCTGATGGTGGAATGATCCCTTTGAACAGCTTACAGTGGGAGGCGTGGACCCAAGTAGTTCTCTCAGCCACCTTCACAGCCGTGTGGGTGGTCAGCAAAACCTGGAATGGTCCAGTCCACCTGGGAGAGTTCCAGCGCCTTCTCCTGAAACATTTAATCATAACAAAGTCTCCAGGAGAAATACAGTGCAATTGCTTTTGCGCAGGTGTAGGGAGTCCTCCCTGCACCTGAGACCTGATGGATGTTAAGTGTTTGGTTAGTTCAATGCAATAGTTCATCATGTTATGATCACAGTGTTTGAGATCTCTGGTGGGATCAGTTGTTGGTCCAACTCCCAGATTGGGAGGAGCTGCAAAAAGGATTTCAAAAGGACTAAGACGAAATTTAGCTCGTCTGCGCATTCTCATATACATAACAGCAATAGGCAAGCATGTGACCCAGTTCTGCTTTGTGTCTTCACAAAGTTTGGCCAGTTTGTTTTTCAAAGTACCATTTTCTCGTTCAACAGCGCCCCCGCTCTGTGGGTGGTAGGCACAGTGTTTTGTCAGGTCAAAATGTAGGGTCGTGGATACTTCACTCATGATCTCATTTGCGAAGTGGGACCCATTATCACTTGAAATTCTCTGGGGGATTCCCCATCGTGGAATGATTTCCGTCAGTAAAATCTTTGCTACTGTGTTTGCTGTTGCATGTTTTGTGGGGAAAACTTCAACCCACTTGGAAAACATATCGACAACAACCAAGCAGTATTTCTTGTTTAAAACAGGCGTTAATTCAATAAAATCAATCATTAGATGTTGAAAAGGAGCAGTCACTGTCTTGTGTGCACCTGGTGCTGTGGTTTTTATTGTTTTTGAAATATTGTGAGTGGCACATATCAGACATGAGTCACAGTACTGTTCAGCAACTTTCAAAAATGTCACAGTAAACCAGTGTGTGTCCATTTCTCTTAACATTCCCCCCTTTGACACATGATCTCCACCATGCGTTAAAACAGCAAAAGAATGAAAGAAATGTCGAGGTAGGCAGGGGTTGTTGTTTGGACCTAGCCAGATACCATCAGTGAACGTGCTTCCAAGGCGTTTCCATTCTGCTCGCTCAGAAGGTGTTGAGAGTTTTTGCATGTCTGTGATGGTGAATGAGTCAGGTGAGGCTGTAGTCTGAGATGATGAGCAGACCATAAGAGGAAGTGGGTGGATCCTTTCAGGAGGTGTGGTAGCAGCAGATTTAGCTGCTATGTCAGCAGCTGCGTTGCCCCTAGAGACATGGTCAGTGTTTCGGGTATGGGCTGCACATTTTACTACAGCAATGTGTTTGGGAAGTGTGATTGCTTCTAGAAGATTAGCAACAAGTTTGTGGTTCAAGATGGGCTGTCCATCTGAACGAAGGAAGTGACGATGTTTCCACAAAGCTCCAAAATCATGTACAACACCAAAAGCATAGCGAGAGTCAGTGAAGATGTTGACAGATTTGTTTTCAGAGAGTTGGCAAGCTCTGGTCAAGGCTATGAGTTCACAGGCCTGAGCTGAACAAGGAGGCAATGAACGAGCCTCAATGGTGGAAGAGGAAGTTACAACTGCATAACCGCTGTGAATAGAGCCAGTGTTAGGATCACGTGAAGATGAGCCATCTACAAAGAGTTCCCAGTCTAGGTGTTCAAGAGGTTCCTGTTGTAAGTCAGGTCTAGGTGTGCAAAGCACTTCAAGTTCAGCTAAACAGTCATGTGGTGTGCCTTCGATAGGTGAAGGTAAGAGTGTAGCTGGATTTAAAACGTTGCAACGTTGGATGGTGATATTTGGCATGTCAAGAAGAGTGGTGTGGTACCTTAACCAACGCGCTGTAGACAAGTGAGCAGTTTTTTGCTCGTTTAGAATGTGAGTGACAGCGTGTGGTACAAGCAAGGTCAAATCAGAGTACCCCACATTGTCTCTACTGGCCAATACAGATTTTTCTGCTGCAGCGACAGCGCGCAAACAAAATGGGAGTCCTGCAGCAACTGGATCAAGTTTTGATGAGAAGTAGGCCACCGGTTTCATGCGGTCACCATGCTTTTGCAACAAAACTGAGGTCATGCATCCCCCCCTTTCATCCACCGCCTGCACAAATGGGCGGGTTGGATCAGGAATTCCTAAGGTGGGGGCTTTCTGCAGCTGTAATTTGAGAGTCTCAAATGCTGACAGTGCAGGTGGTGTCCAAGTCAATTTAGAGCTCATTTGAAGGCCTTTTTCATGACAAACAGCGCGGAGTGGTGTTTCAAGTTCTGCGTAGTTTGGAATGAAATGTCGACAATAACTGCATAACCCTAGGAATGACATGAGCTGCTTTTTTGTTTCAGGAAGAGGAAGAGCAACAATGGCTGTAACACGCGTAGGAGCCAGCTCTCTTCCTTTTGCAGAGATTCTGTGACCCAGAAATGTAACCAGTGGCAACACAAACTGTAGTTTAGACAACGAGGCCTTGTGTCCTTCTGCAGCTAGATACTACAGGAGGTGGATTGTGTGTGTTTTGCATGTTTGTGCATCAGGAGCAGCCAAAAGAAGATCATCAACATATTGAAGAAGTGTACAATCAGGTGGAAGACTGAACCCTGCCAGACTATCTCTCAAAGCCTGGTGGAAAATAGTTGGAGACTCACAATAGCCCTGGCAAAGGCGAGTGTAGTGGACTAGGCCCATGTCAAAAACTAAGTCTAAGGTCAAAAATCTTGACCTTAAGAACCTTGTGGGACAGGAACTGTCATTTTATTGATTTGAATCCAGAAATGCCGGTTCACCCATCCTGAGACTTTCTTTCTCGAAGATTCAAGTGAAAAGAACACTCTCTTTTTATTATCATTACTATTTTACAAATGTTGATAATCAAAGTGTCTTAGTTCAAACCATTTTAGATGTTGCAGTGAACTAATCAATTTTATTAACTGTGTAATGATTTTTTCTCATGCAAAGTTAGAATTCATGTTGAGGTCTGTTACAGATTTTTATGCATTTTCTGATTTCTGCCTTTGAATGAGCAAGTGTAAGTTGGTCCAAGGTTGGAGTCAAACGCAAAACAAGTTGTTAGAACGAACTGTCATGTTTTTAGAATCCTCTCAGACGTAAATATAGAGGTTTTTGGCACCTGTTTCTAAACTCGCCAAAACAAAACTCTCTCTGTCTGTGAGAACATTTCTGATCTGTTTCATAACAATTCTTGCTGTCTTCTAACCTCTTACGTCACAAAACACACCCCGTCTGGTTGTTTCTGACCAATGGGAATACTCCCAAAAGTGAACCGGGAAAGAGCTCTTTAAAATGTCAGTACTTCCTGGTTTACTCAGCTCTGCTCGAGTTCTGTAAACTACACAGTTCTGTTAGAAGTTCTGGGATGGTGCTGAAACAGTTCTGGGACAGTTCTGTTCAGTTCTGATGGAGTGCTGTTGGAGTTCTGCTGGATACACAGTTCAACCAGTTCTGTGAGAGAAGCCCAGTTCTGTGAGAGACGGGATGATCCTGACATGACAACAGAGCTCTTCCGAGTTCCATGGGATTATAACATTTTCACTCGCCACTACTTCTGACGATTCACAGCATCCTAAGGAGACGCTGGACAGGTAGCGTTAACGGAGCTCCATATCTACTGATTAACTTCAGAAAGGTAACGAGTCAAGTTTCCTACCAAGCGTACCGGGGAGAGCTGGGTTCTGACGGAGAGTGTCAATTCTGGTGAACACTTCCCCTCCCATACCATCTTTACTCCCTCTAAACTTCTTTCCCATCTTTAAACTTTCTATCAAGTAGATATATTTCCAGATATTTAGAAATGTCTGTGTAAAATGCTCATCCACATCCGTGTGGGTAAAAGATCATAATTGTACAGTTTCATAAATGTCTGTGGTGAAGCAA
>NC_056515.1:13156423-13159573 GCF_014905685.2 Nematolebias whitei
TCAATGCACGTTTTATTCAGTTCAGAAAAATGAGGAATCCGTGTTAAATGATGAATATATCCGAGCATCTGTTCATCTACATATTGGTGGCCCGCTACGTGCTCATAAATGGACTGTAACCGTGTAAACATTGATTTTACATGTTGGCATGTTAAAAAGTAACAGTTTAACAGCTGTGCTGGAACGCAGCTCATGCTGCGCCGCTGAAGCGAAACGCTGCATGTTTTAGCGTGTTGGTCTGTGGAGCTCAGGAAGCAAACAGGAAGCTGAAATAGTGTCATATGTCTTTGTGAAAGCTGAATTTGTACGCCTGTTATCGTAGCTAAAAAGGTTTTGAGCTGGGTGAAAACGCTCTATTCTGTTTAAAGACGGTCCAGATGCGGTTGTTGGACCGGCTCGGTTCTGGAAAAAGTTCGAGTTGTTTTAAACGGTTTAAAAGACGTTGTGCCACGGAGTAGCAGACTCAGAGTTGATTCGTTACATTTTTTAACAGAAAAAGTGCATTTTGACAGTTTACAAGACAAAAAAGTTGACGCTAATCTAGCATGCTAGTTGCTTTAACGTGATTTGTTGGATATTGCTGGTGTGGAGCGCTCTGATTTGCTGAGAAGGTTGGCTGACGTAGCTACGTCATCTCCCCTCAACCCTGCTGCTTTGTCATTGGTGATTTCAGTCACGTGACCCGGAAATGGAAACTCGTTTTCATAGGGAATGAAATCTGCTTTTTAAAGCTGAAAAGCGCTGTAAAGCTGTGTTCTGAAACGCTGTTTAGGTTCTTCGAAGTCTAATTGCTAAAATTTTGCCACGTTTGTGTAAAGAATTCGTTCAGAAATGTTGATTTTAACCGAGTTTAGCCGAAGCTAACTTTAAGCTAAGCGGCTAACAACAGGATGTCAACCGAACGCCACAGGAAGTTATAGCTCCCCTAGTGGACAACACAAACAGTGTCGGAGTTAAAATTTTTAAGGTTGTACTGACATCTTCTGGAGAAGACGTGGGATCACAGGTTTCACTTCGTTTTTAGGTTATTTTAGTGAAATTAAACGTGTTTTCTTTTTAAAGGCATTTTTGAGTTAATAACCGTTCCTCGAAGATGAATAAACTCTGTTATCTTGCATTTTAAAAGTTATGAAGGTATTTATGCAAAGAGCATTTACCGGATAAATTTTTATTCACTGATAAATCCTTGGGAAATAGGTACAAAATAAAAATTTAGAAACTTTTAAATAAGATACAGTTACAGATATTCACAAAGTTGGAAAAAGTTTACTCATTTGCTAGAAGATAACGCACGTTTAATTGATAAATCACTAAATAAGAGTAAACTTATCAGGAAAAAGAGATTTTTCTGATTTTCTTTTACCACCTAAACATTTACATCTCCTATTTAATTTCTAAATAGCAGATAATGGCGGACGAAGAGGTAAACACTGACCCCTTACAATCCGGAGATGCTGTCCAGACAACTTTACATATTTTAACAAATTCAATTATTGGTAAACAATTAGAGCAATTGCAAGACCTTGATGACGATCAAAGATATGAGGAGCTGCAGAGGCTGTCAAAAGCAGCTAAAGTGAAGGAGGACACAAAATCCAGCCGTGAACGGTTAGCAAAAATTGCTCTGCTTCTGAAGGCGGAATTGGACCGTCTGGTTGAACGAAATGGCTTGCTGTTCAGCGGATATGAGTCTGAAAAGGAGAGGTGTGACGAATTGTTAAATGAATCTGAGTTGCTGAAACAACAAATTCAGACTGATAGGGACCTCTCAAAGACTGAGCTGTCAGAACAGGCTCAATCATATGAGGTGAAGATTGCGGATAAGGAACAAGCGTACCAAGCCGCGTGTGCAGATAACAATATGTTACAAGCACGATTGCAGGCCGGATCAAAGGAGCTGGACGATTGCAAGGCAGACAAGGAGATAATACTCCGAAATTGGCTGAATTTACAAAGTGAAAATCAGACGACACATAAGCGCCTGACAGCTTGTGAAGAGAATTTAGCTACAGCTACAAACCTGATTTCTGACATGGAGCAAGCTGGTTTGAGACTCAGAGACGAACAGGGTCAGCTACAACCACCCCAGACAAATGCTGTTGCGCCTCCTCCCCTTAGCCCCGTTCCAACACCCCCGCCTGGGGGGATAAGGACGGGTCTGCACCCACTTGCACCTCTTCCTCCTAACGCCATGCGGCCACCCCCAACCCCATCTCGGGCGGTGGGGATGGACCTGCACCGATATCAACTCACTGAATCGGTGTACACCATGCAGTCATCTCCATCCCCGTCACAGGTGGTAGGGACAGACCTGCACCAGTGTGCACGTCTTCCTCCTGACACCATGCAGTCCTCTCCACCCCCATCTCGGAGGGTGGGAACAGACCTGCACCAATATGCACCTCCTCCTCCCAACCCTTATCAGCCACCCCCACCCCCACCATGGGCGGTAGGGGCAGGGCTTGACCAGTCTGCACCACCAGTCACACAAGTTAGACCGGTGATACAGTCTCCTTCAATGGATGATTTGCAGAAGGTCTCAAAATATGTACAACGCTTCGTTCCCGGACCGATGGGGTCAGCTGGAACAAAAGCGTATCTCAAAGATCTGGAGTTCAGATCGGGCTCTTATCCTAATGCTACGGTAGAAGATAAGATCAGCCTGATACGGCTCACTTCGGACAGAGAGGTGTTCACCTTCATCGAGCGTCTACCTGATGCAACGAAGAGGGATTACAACCTTCTGTGTGAAGCTTTGATCAGAGAGTACGACCCCTGCACGGGACCTGCTGGTTTCCCGGCTGCAGACAAGGTCACGCAGGGTAAAACTGAACATCCAAAAGTTTATTACAAAAGAATCTTCCAAGCTTATTTTGGTAACAGAAATGAGACCGGAATGGAAGAAGATGATGGTTTTAAGTTTGTTTTCAGCAAAAATCTCCACTCTGATTTTAAAAAATCAGTACAAATGATGGCAAATTTCAGAGAAAAATCCATCAGTGAGATTAAGCAGTGTGCTGTGAATGTGTTTGAAGCATGTTCTCATGCTAAGACGCCCATAGAAGTGTTTCCTAGTGTAAAGGTTAAACCCCTCCCTCTTGAACTAGAAGGACGACGTGCTTCGCCGCCTCCTCCTAAGAAGAAAGAGAG
>NC_056515.1:13159673-13168883 GCF_014905685.2 Nematolebias whitei
ACATCACATGATCTACAGATCTTCTGGAAGAAAGTTCCAGGACACTCCAGAGTCCCAGGCGATGACAAGCACTACAATGACCTTGCAGACTCCCTAGCCAAGGAAGGAGCCGTTGACGGACCCACGTGGTCCTTTGACCCCTCCTGGCTACTCAACACTCAGTCGTCACAAGCTACAACTGAGGTAATGGCAGTCACACGTGCACAAGCTGCAGCTAAACCTGCTGATAACACAGTTTCTGTGCGCCCAATGCTGACTGACCCAGACATCATCCAACTTCAGAAGTTGGATCCTGCAATTAACTCGATGATGCTGTATCTGACTGACCCAGACAAATACACTCCATCGAAAGACGAGCTGGATTCCAATCCAGACCTCAAAGTCCTCTTTCAGCTGCGCAAACAGCTAAAACTACTTAAAGGCATCCTAACTTTCGCTCATGGACGGACGTCCTCACCTGTGTTCGTGGTCCCCCATGACCACAGGGGGGTGATGTTAGTCCATGCACATGACCTTCCGTCCGCAGGACATAAGGGTGACAATGCCACGCTGAAAGCATTGAAACAGATTGCTTATTGGCCTGGAATGAAAAAGGATGTCAAGGACTACATAAAAGGGTGCCTGATCTGTGGCCAGTTTCAACCATCCAGACCACTTCACAGAGCACCACTGCATAGTAGAGGCATTGCATTTCCATGGTCGGACCTCCAGATTGACTGGGTCGGACCACTCACTAAGACCTCTAGAGGAAATAAATATTTTCTCACGGTAACCTGCGCGTTTACCAAATGGGTAGAATGTCTACCAGCCCCTAATGACACAGCACAAACCACTGCTATGTTATTAATGAATCATGTATTTTCAAGGTTTGGACTTCCCCTTAGGGTGAACTCAGACCAAGGTACACACTTCACAGGTGAAGTAATGAAGGAACTGTGGAAGATGCTAGGCGTCAAAGCCAACTTCCATATTGGCTACCACCCACAGGCTTCAGGCCAGGTTGAGAGAGCAAACAGGACTGTGGTGAGTATTTTGAAAAAATACGTAGCCACAAACCACAAGGACTGGGACGTGAAACTCCCTCTGGTCCTCATGGCCATAAGGGCCACTCCACACACGTCGACTGGCATCGCTCCTTTCGAGATGATGACGGGTCGACAAATGACTCTCCCTCTGCACCTGTTGTACCAACCAGGCGATGCTGCCATGGCAACAGCCTACACCACACAACAATACATGAAAGACTTGGAAAGACACCTTAAAAACACTTTTGCTTTCGCACAGAAAAACCTGGAAAAATCAGCTGAAGGACGCAAAGCGTACTACGACCAAAAGGCCTCTCACGAGGAACTCCAAGTGGGAGACAGGGTCTGGTACTACACGTTTGCACCCAAAACTGGGAGAAGAGAGTCCGGGACCGGAACTCTCGCCCGTAAGCTGATGCCCAGATGGACTGGACCCCATCTGATAATCGACAAAGTGTCTCCAATTATCTACCAGATAAAAATCAGTAAAGGCCAAAAAGAGCCAACTGTTAAATGGGTACATCGAAACCAGATTAAACCACACAAGGCGTGCAATAACTCCTCAGGAGACAAAGATCTCACAAAATCTGACCTCGTGGGAATAAGGGTCATCCAAGCAGAAGATAACTAATGGATAAGAAACTTAACCATAGTTTAAATTCACAGGACCTACCCTTGACCATTACGAAGCTAAGACCTATCTCTTTGTGTTTCCATAGGA
Organism: Nematolebias whitei; assembly: GCF_014905685.2. NCBI lineage: Eukaryota > Metazoa > Chordata > Actinopteri > Cyprinodontiformes > Rivulidae > Nematolebias > Nematolebias whitei. Next base: position 13,161,420 of record NC_056515.1, read on the forward strand.
CAATGATGATACCACTACTGGTAATCTTCACCCTCTTGGGTGCCACCCAAGAAATCAAAGCCCTCGTAATAGCGGTAAATGAGTTAGCCCTTAAGGTTGAAGCGGATTACGCTGTCGCACACCTAATGGATAGGATTTTTGCTGACATGCTTAGAGATATCAGTTCGTCGGTAGATACACTAGCCACCGGTAGGATCCCACCGTATCTAGTCTCTCTACAGATGGTGAACGACATCCTCAGCTCCGCTACGCACGAAAAAGTTACGCAAACACAGGCACACCTGGCTTACACTCTCGGTAGCGCAATCCCAATCTACGTCAATCACAAAACATTTGAAATGGCGTTCATTATCAACCTACCGATAATTCCCTCAAACGGCATATATAGACTCAGGGACGTCGTAAATGTTGGCAATTGGCACGGCGAAAACCATGTTCAAATTGACACACCAAGGATGGTTGCGTACCACGACGACAACCCCTCAGTTTACCTAGCTCCAAACCTGCAGATGTGTGTTCTCACTCGGGAGATACACTATCTGTGCCCGAGCAAACCGTTTATGTGGAATAAAACCGCGGGCATATGCGGATTAACACCTATTCCGGAAAATTCTAAGTGCTCAACGACCGTAACGCCTCGACACCTGGCTAAAGATGCAAAAGCGGAAATAATTGGCTCTCGTTGGCTAGTGAACGCTCCTCAAAGAAAGGCGATCATAGCCTACGACCAACCCGGGGCAAATAGACCTTTGACGTTACCGGACAAAACGATGTGGATCAGTGTTCCGCAGGGAACGACCATACACATTGGTGATTTGACGCTCTATCACCTCGATCCGGAACGATGGGACGCGACTCTGGATGACTCAGAGTACCTGGGAAATATGTCTATAGACATAGATCCAGAGACTCTGGGAAGGATCCGTTTTGAAGGCACCCAAGTCGTCGACGTGGAACCAATAAACCGAGTTCTCAAGTCCCTCAGGTCCACAACTAAGAACCCAATCCAACCAATTACCTATGCGTGGTCGAGCGCGGACACATTAATCATAGCCCTGCTAATGACGATAACCCTCGTATTGTGTGGGATACTCGCATCCCTGTTCCGGGGCCAAACGTCACTCCGAGTCGACGTGGATCGCCATGCAGCGCACCTTGATATGATTATGCCTCGCGTAAGCGGGTCTGCAAAGAAGCCACTCACACGGGACAGCGTGACTGAAACTGACAACCAGGGTGAGGGGAAGCAGTGAAACGATGTTTCTAGATGCTTAGTCACTACTCTTGTCGGTGTTGAAACGTTGTTGAATTGGTTTTGGTTGTTTCTGAGGTAAGAATGAATCTTGTGTGTAAGTTAAGTTAGAGACTAAGAGGACTTTAACCATGCCAACATGCAGTTCATTCGCTAAATTGCAATCCTTGCGGAGTCAATGTATATTATTGTTACCTTAAGTACCATAATCTACATTGATCTCACATCGCTTAAGCCGAACCTACTCGAACAATTCTATTCGGGGGGATAGCTAATTCTTTTTGATAAGTCTCGCCATAGACTTCCAAAAACGTTTATGGGGAAACCAAACACCCAATCTCAAGTCGTTCGTCTAAAAGACAACAGACATTTGAACCAAACTATATTTTGCCATGTAAAGCTAACTTAACCCAAGTTAGAAATGGAAAAGTAGTTTGGAACCCTTTTCTATAGGCTTAAACCCCTGTAGTTACCCCTTTTCAGCATGTTCCACCCCTTAACTGGTAGTTGTAGCTGTTCCCATCCATAATAGCTTACACACCAGGTGCATATAGTTTAAGGCCTTATGTAAAATCACCTTCATAAGCCCACCTTAAACCACATAATTGCATGACACATTTGAACCAGAACGACACAGGCTGGACGTCGCTGGAGACAACCTTCGCTGGAGGCGACCTGCAATCCTGACGTTGGTCTCCACTCTTCATCCAGTGGCCGCTTCATCAGTTCAACCCAAGGGTACCCCTCTGTATGCTGATTAATCAACACTTCCAATCGTTGTGGATTTACCATTGTGGATTATATGACTTTTTCCAGTGGATTACAGACTCTGTTTTCAAGGGGTTAAAGCATTGCTACAATGGAATTATCGAGACGATGTGGGATTATAATCAACACAATGGAATTACCAAGAACATTGCTGGATTACTTTTGACTTTTGTTTTCCTTGCTGGATTACTCTTGACTCTGGTTTCTTTGCTGGATTACATCAAGCTTCAAGGACAATCGAAGGCGTAAGTCCATAGTTGGAATTCATCCCCATGGACAGGTGATGATTTACCAATATGTAGATGAACAGATGCTCGGATATATTCATCATTTAACACGGATTCCTCATTTTTCTGAACTGAATAAAACGTGCATTGAATTTAAGGAAATGCAAACGTGAGACGTCATTTATATTTGACCCATCAAAATGAATGCGGTCATTTATTTACAGAATCAAAGTTTAACATCAAACATTTACATTAATTTGGCAAATTATGAAAATAACAACATAAGCAATCAATCAGGAAAAATCATACGGCCATGATTTTTCCGTTGCTTCACCACAGACATTTATGAAACTGTACAATTATGATCTTTTACCCACACGGATGTGGATGAGCATTTTACACAGACATTTCTAAATATCTGGAAATATATCTACTTGATAGAAAGTTTAAAGATGGGAAAGAAGTTTAGAGGGAGTAAAGATGGTATGGGAGGGGAAGTGTTCACCAGAATTGACACTCTCCGTCAGAACCCAGCTCTCCCCGGTACGCTTGGTAGGAAACTTGACTCGTTACCTTTCTGAAGTTAATCAGCAGATATGGAGCTCCGTTAACGCTACCTGTCCAGCATCTCCTTAGGATGCTGTGAATCGTCAGAAGTAGTGGCGAGTGAAAATGTTATAATCCCATGGAACTCGGAAGAGCTCTGTTGTCATGTCAGGATCATCCCGTCTCTCACAGAACTGGGCTTCTCTCACAGAACTGGTTGAACTGTGTATCCAGCAGAACTCCAACAGCACTCCATCAGAACTGAACAGAACTGTCCCAGAACTGTTTCAGCACCATCCCAGAACTTCTAACAGAACTGTGTAGTTTACAGAACTCGAGCAGAGCTGAGTAAACCAGGAAGTACTGACATTTTAAAGAGCTCTTTCCCGGTTCACTTTTGGGAGTATTCCCATTGGTCAGAAACAACCAGACGGGGTGTGTTTTGTGACGTAAGAGGTTAGAAGACAGCAAGAATTGTTATGAAACAGATCAGAAATGTTCTCACAGACAGAGAGAGTTTTGTTTTGGCGAGTTTAGAAACAGGTGCCAAAAACCTCTATATTTACGTCTGAGAGGATTCTAAAAACATGACAGTTCGTTCTAACAACTTGTTTTGCGTTTGACTCCAACCTTGGACCAACTTACACTTGCTCATTCAAAGGCAGAAATCAGAAAATGCATAAAAATCTGTAACAGACCTCAACATGAATTCTAACTTTGCATGAGAAAAAATCATTACACAGTTAATAAAATTGATTAGTTCACTGCAACATCTAAAATGGTTTGAACTAAGACACTTTGATTATCAACATTTGTAAAATAGTAATGATAATAAAAAGAGAGTGTTCTTTTCACTTGAATCTTCGAGAAAGAAAGTCTCAGGATGGGTGAACCGGCATTTCTGGATTCAAATCAATAAAATGACAGTTCCTGTCCCACAAGGTTCTTAAGGTCAAGATTTTTGACCTTAGACTTAGTTTTTGACATGGGCCTAGTCCACTACACGAGTGAAGGTGTAAGACTTCCCTAAAAACTCAAATGCAAACCAGTACTGGCTGTCTGGATGCACAGAGACACTAAAGAAGGCGTTGGCCAGGTCTATGACTGAAAAGTGGGTGGAGCCAGTTGGTATTTGAGACAAGATCACATAAGGATTAGGGACGATCGGTGCACGAGCCTGAACTGCAGCATTTACAGCTCTAAGATCCTGAACAAACCGCCACTCATCAGGAGGAGTGGGGCGGATCTTTTTCACTGGAAAAATTGGAGTTCTCACAGGTGAAGTAGGACAAGGAACGATTACACCTGCTTCCAGAAGAGAGTGAAAAACAGGTGTAATGCCTGAGGCTGCCTCAGGTTTCAGTGGATACTGTGGTATTTTTGGTCGATAAGAAGATTTAGGAGTAATTTGGATGGGCTCCTGACCTTTTATCAGACCTACATCATACTTTGTCTGGGCCCACAATGTGGGTGGAACAGCAGAGAGGTCTGGGTTGTCTGAAGTCATTGTAGGCAGTGTTAGTCATGCAGAGGTGTCAATCACTTCTTTGAATGGGGTGACCGGAAGTGATGAAATAAGTGGTTGTCTGTACATCTCCAGAGCAGGAGAGTAGAAACAAGTGTCAAGTGGTTGCCAGTCAGATGCACAATGGGCTCTCAGTGCTAGAGGGCCTAGAGAGCGCCACTGAGCTTCAGGAGGTTTAGCAAGAGAAACATGAGGAAATGAGTCAGGTACTGTGAAATAGCATGTTTGTGGTGTGACATCATCTGTGAGGCATGTCAACAGGAAACATGTGGTCTTTGTCCAGCAGATATCTGTAGTATGTAAGTCAGTTGGTGGTGTTTGCATGAATGAATCTCCTAGCTGATCAGCTGGGTCTGAAGTAACACGAGCAGTGCAATGCAGCTGTTGTTCATGCATGAATGTGCATGAAGGTGGAAGTCTATCTTTGGCCATAGAGAGCAAGGCTACACGCTGACTCTCATCAGTGAGGGACCATTCAAATACAAACAGCAGATCAGGCACTAGTGTCACCAAAGTGTCCACTGAGTGTGTAGACTTTGACACCACTAGTCCTTCAGGGCTACAATCGATGGACAGGTTGAATTTAAGAATTAGATCTCTGGCCAGAAGATTTATTGGACACGTCTGTGAGAGTAGAAACTGATGCGAGTGGGCAGTGTGATCAAAAGGGTCAATCACATTCAGAGGAGCTGTCATTACCTCTGGGATTGCTACACCAGATGCTCCTGTGGAGTGGATAATCTTGCCACACAGTGGAGCATGTGGGAGACATTTCTTCATTATCAGAGATTGAGTGGCCCCTGAGTCCACTAAGAACTTTAGTGGAACATTGTTTACAAGCATTGTGAGCATGGGTAACTTCAAACATGCTGACTGAGTGTATTTAAAATACGTGGAGGTGCATGTGGTATCAGTAGGTGAAACAGCTGGTGTGTGTGTGCGTGTACTTGCTGTTTGGAGACCTGGACCTTCCTCACCACCCCCTCCTAGTCAGGATGAGTGCCCGCCTCGGTGGCCACGACCCCTGGGTGGACCCTGGCTTCGACCAACCGATTGTTGGGAGCCTGGGTGAAAGTTCTGTTCATGGTTCATGGGCCATGGCTCCCGTGGTGGCATTGGTGCTCGATTCTGGAATGGTCGGCCACGCCCTCGCCATGTGGTGCGTTTTTGTGGACAGTCTCTCATCCAATGGTCAGTCCCTCCACACAGGAAGCATGGCTGTGGCCCTCCTGCGTACCCACGTGGTTGTTGCTGTTGTGAGCCTGGCCAAGGGCCAGGGGGTGGTGGTGGGCGTGGAAAAGCTGGAAGCTGTTGTGGTGGGGCAGTGTTCAAGGTCATCTGTTGTGCAGCTTGAAGAAGAGTCAGCTGAGCATTTTCTGCTTGTTTTGTCTTTTTCTTCAATGTTGCAGTTTCTTCGGCTGTGTGCTGTTCCCAGGCGTGTCTGGCATGACGTAGGAGGTCGTTGAGGCGAATGCCAGCTTTCCAGCCTATGTATGTGTTCTGGACAGACTTGCGGATTGTTGGCAAGAATCCATCCATCACACATTGACACAGGATGGTTTCGAAGGCTGAAGCCTGTGCAGCATCACGCCAGTCGTTGTCCGGAAAAGCGATGCCAGAGTGTGTGCGAAACACAGGGATGAGACGATCGATGTACTCTTGAGGGGGTTCACCACTCTTCTGGACCGTGTCCTTGATCTTTGCATATTGAGGCGTCTGTGGAAATGCTGTCTTAACTCTCCTGACAATGTCACCTACAGCTGTCACAAAGTCTTGGTTATCTGCGTGGGCGTATTCGACACGCATCAGCCGTTGGTTGCCAGGCGGGACCTCAAAGAGCTGTGCGCCTATGGTGCTTACAAAGTTCATACCATAGACAGCTGTGAGAATCATTTTTAGTTCTGGTATGGTGGGGCGGAGAATACGAACCATGTTGGTGATGGCTTCACCCACAGCGTCTCCTCCTTGGGCCATGTCTGGGAGGTGTTGTTTGGCTAGGCTTGTCAGGTCGCTCAGTGGCCAAGTTCTGAACACCAGTTGTGGTCCGTCAGGTCCACCCACCTCCAGCATCGGCATGGTCGTGGAGTTGTGTTCACCATCTGAAGTCATGGGGGAGCTTATGGAACCGTTGTTGTGCTGTGACTGTTGTAGTCTCTGTATTTCAGCCTCCAGCAGTTTTTCTTTTTCTCTGAAAGCTTTAATCCGCTCCTCTTGCTCTGCAGCTTTGGACCGAGTTATGATTGAAGAACCCTCAGAAAATGATGAAAGCGATGGTGAAGAGTTTGAAGATGTTGATGAGGCTGAGCTGATAGCAGGGGATGGTGGTGGTCTGGTTGTAACATCTCTTCCTCCTGCTGCTCCTTGTTCATCCTGTTGCTGAGGGGCAGCTGGCCTTGGTCCAATAAAATCATCGTCTGAAGTGAGGATCCAAGCAGGTTTCAGTCCAGGGCGGGTCTCATGTGCTTCCATCTGTGGTGGGCCATAGGGTGGTGGGTCTTTGAGTTCAGCCAGCGAGGGGTAGATCGAGGTGGAGGGTGCGGTGGGAGGAAGAGGTCCGTGGGTCTCCGGTGCATGTGTGAGAGAGGACAGAGGAAAAAGAGAGGTTTTCAGTTTTTTTTTTTTTTTTCTTTGTCTCGTCTTTGTCTTTTTGAGTCTCTTGTTCTCTGCATTGTTTCTGTAAGTCTTCAACTTTTTGAGACATCTGTAATAATCTGGACTCCGTTTCACCCATCATATTTTTAGACTCATTTTTCCACATTTTAAAAGCTTCCTCATGCTTGTGCATCGTTAAGTAAACCTTTTGAGGTATATTCTTCATCTGAATCATGCTCTGCTTTTGCTGCAATAATTGTTCTTCGAGTTTTTGAATGTCTTCGGTTTCTAAAGATCCATTTTTAGGAAAACCAAATTCGTAATGCCACTGAGAAACGAAACTTAGACAGGAATTTCCGTATAAGCGTTTCATTTTTTCTGCAACCGAACCGTTTGGTATATAATCTAGATTCTTACTTTTTGTCGCTCCCATTTTTATTTTTGTTAGTCACTTTTCTTTAAGAAGAAACTATTTTATTTCCTCAGCCCTCTTTATCAAGACGAGCCTACCTCGGCTTTCCTAATGAAAGCTTACCTCGGCTTTCCTAATGAAA
>NC_056515.1:13168893-13184857 GCF_014905685.2 Nematolebias whitei
GGCTTTCCTAATGAAAGCTTACCTCGGCTTTCCTAATGAAAGCTTACTTATTTTATGAGAGAGCGATCTTTTTGACGGAGTCGTGTCTGTCGCCCGCTTGCTAGCTTAGCGCTTTTTTTATTTTTTATTTTTATTTTTTTATTTACCTTTTCGTAGATGTCTCTGATTTCCTGTTTCGAATACGGCCGGAGTTGATCCCCCCTCCGGAGAACCAGACGTCCTCCCGCTCCCAAAACGTCCTAGTTGGAGGGTCGGAGGTCCGGTGATCAGCCCCGTCGTGGTTCCCCGTCGGCAAGACGAACTCCCAGGCGTATCCCAGCGGTGCCTCCAAACTTTTGTGGAAAATAATAATTGTTCTAAACTTTAAAAAACTCTTAATAAAAAGAAAACCAGAGACATTTCTCTTTTAGCTCAAAACGGAGCGCGAGGTTTATTCTATCTGCAGAAAGGAGTTGCTGCCTGCGTGAAGTCAGAAGAAACACACAGAGCATACTGGATTCTTAAAGAGACAGTACATATATTTATACATGTTTCGTGCATCACAATAACATTCTATCATGATGGGAGGATAAGTTCCTCAGGTTGATACCATACACAAGTTCTTGTTATCAGTACGAGATGATGTTATTCTTCTTGTTGAGTCGTGTTCTGTAACAAGTCTTCTGTCCATGTGACTAGAACATTCTGATAAACATTTGTGGATCTGGTATTTTTTAATTAGATTTGTAACAAGTCTTTGTTCATGAGCTAGAACATTCTGATAAACATTGTGGATCTGGTATTTTTTAATTAGATTTGTAACAAGTCTTTGTTCATGTGGCTAGAATCTCTGAAAAAGAAAAACATATTGATACGAAAAGCGTCCTCAGCCGTTTAGATAAAAGTTCTGTATCTTTGCCTCTCTGCAGGTGGTGGAATACAAGGACGTTTGCTGGAGCAGAGGACAAAAGTTCACATTTACAAGAGTTTACCAGAGTTCACATACACACACCAACTTTGAAAGTCTGCAGAATGAACATGGATTAAATAATATTTAAACAATACATGTTAGTTTATTAATTTTTTTCACATTACCCTGCCAGTATTTTCCTTCTCTAGTGTGGGATTTTGGTACTCTACTTCTAACTGCAGATTTAGCCCGAGTTCAGCTATTTTCTTCCAAAAGTCATGGTGATCCACCACTTTTCCCTTAGCACTCTCAAATCCATTTTCTTCCCAGATGGATAAGTCCTCATTCAGGGCTTGCACACAGTAATGACTGTCAGTCACTACCTTTTGCCATTTTCACTTTTTTGTTTGTCAGTTCCAGCAGTCCTTCGAGTACCACCGTAACTTCTCCTGTTTGTGCACTTCCTGGCACTCTCCCCCTCCTATGACAGCACTCATTACCCTGATATTTGAGGATAAATCTCCAATGTGCCACCTGATCGGATCCCTTCTTGGATCCGTCTGTGTAGAGAGTCCAGTCATGCATTTTTTGTTTTTCAGATGTTTCTTTCGTCGGTTTTCTGCTCACCGGCTGTGCCGGTCCTATCTCCAGATCAGGGTCTAACAAAATGTCTTCCCATCTACCCCACCTTGTGTTGGTAGCTTTGGTACTCTCAATTGTCCCCTTTCTGATATATTTGTGCACTTGGCTTTGTGTTACTACTTTAATAGGCTGTCCTTGAGCCAGATCTTTTAGCGTTCCCCAGTATCTAGCAAGCACTGCTAATTATTTTTCTTCCTGAGGAAACTTTTTCTCGACTGAGGTTAACATGTAACTCCAGAGAGTAACTAAACTCCCTTTTTCATTTTTGACTGTTATCATGGCATCGTCTCCCTCACAGCTAACTTCAGCTACGAGTTTTGTCATCAGGCTTCTTGGTTCTAATCGAACCGCTTCCTGTATTTTTGTTCTGAGTTCTTTCAGGTCATTTTGGTTTTCAGCGGTCCAAATCCAAGCTTTTTTGTTTTTCTGTTCGTTTTCTCCTTCTCTTTTCTTCAGGCAAGCATACAAGGGTTGGGCATACTTTTGATAGTTAGGGATATGATCTCTCACATAATTGCACAGGCCTAAGATCTTTTGCAGCTCGTTTTTGGATTTGTGGGGTTGAATCTGTTCGAGTTTCTCTCTGTAGCCTTCTGAGAGTCCCAGATCGGCTGTCACTTGAAACCCTAGATAGTTCACCTGAAACTGCCCAAACTGACATTTTTTTTCAGGTTCAGCTTCAGCCCTGCTTCTGTGACTCACTGTACCACCTTTGCTAGTCTTTCTAGATGTTCGTCTTCTGTGTCATCCGCGATAAACACATCATCGATGTTTAAACTGTGGCACCTAAGTCTTTAAGTACATCCATTACGGCTGACTGGAACACATTTGGAGAGTTTTTGTATCCCTGTGGTAATCACTGCCAGACGTAGCTTCTCCCTTGATGGGTAAAAGCTGTTTTCCCTTGTGACTGTTTAGCCAGCCTGACTGAGAAGAATCCGTTTGCCAAGTCAATGCAGGATTTGTACTTTTTCGCTTGTATGGTTTTCAAGGTACCCTGTGGATTGATTAGGCTAGCTCGGTTGGCCACTGTTCGTCTGTTAAGTGCCTTAAAATTGATTACTGGTCACCATCCTCCTCCGGCAGACTCAGGTTTCTTTGCTGCCTGGGTGGGGCTGTTAGTAATAGGATTAGCTTCTTCTCTAATAATCCCTGAAGCACTTAATTCCCTTACAATTTTGTTAATTTCTTCAACTGCCCCTGGATTTAGGGGATATTGTTGCACATGTGGATGCACTCCCCCTTCGATTAAGTGTACAAATTTTTGACCCAAATCCCCGCAGTCATTTTTAAATTTGGCTGCTGAGGCCGACTCAATGATTTGTTTTAACTTCTCTTTCCCAGCCCGGGAGAAGTCGCTCTCATCTAATTTTTGCTCTATTACCTCCGGGATATTTACAGGTTTATACCATTCTCCAACTTCTTTTTTTTTCATGAGTTGGCCCTATTTTTACTAACCTGGATTAGAACTTATCCAGTCGTCTATTCAGGGCTCTTCGGTCCCTTCTTGGCTTTCCTAATTCTTTTAAGTCTGTTATTGTCATGAGGTTGTAAGGTCCCTTTATCCATATAATTCCTTGCCATAAGCCAAAAGGTATTTTCTCTACGGTTCCATTAGGCAATTGAATCGTGTGGTATCCTATTGTTTTTAGGTTTCTGTGGGTCATAGACACATCTGCCCCACAGTCTTTCAGGTAAGGTTCTCCACCTAGGTTAGTGTAGATTTCATCCCCATCCCAATAGGCATTCTCCAGGGTGACCCGTGACCTCTCGGCCATTATTTAGCTGGCCCTCGACTCCCTTTTGCATGGGATTCATGGAGGGCCTTCTTTTCTTCTGGGTTGAGCTTTGCATATTCCTCTGGAAGTATATATTTGTCCCACTTCTGGGGTGATAGATTTGTAGCTGGGGCTTGAAATTTCGTTGGTTGTTAGTTTCTATACTGTGATTCTGGCGGCCTTGGGGTTTGCTCTCTGTACTGTGGCTGCTGAGGGGCTTTCTGTGCTGCCTTTGGTTGTTTTGGGCTTTGCCTTATTTCACTTTTCTTTTTCTCTTCCCAGAACTGCTGTTCTATGTCGTAAGGCTTCACTGCCTGATCTATTTGGTCGACAGTAGTGTCATGGGGCATCTTAGCAAACGTGAGTTCTCCCCTTCTCCCTTTTGTTACATTTCTCAAGGCTTTAACATATATTTTGGGGGGAATTACTTGTTTAAGTTGGTACCAAACTGGTGTGAGGCGTTGCCCTTGATCCATGCGTACTTTCGCTCACTGAATCTGAGAGTCCTCGTCGTCCATGTCCTCTAGGACCAGCCTTTCATATTGGCTTTGAGCCGACTCCCCTTTACTCACTGTGTTTGAACTGACATTACCCAGCCACGGCTTTTTTGCTGCATCACACTCAGTGGAGCTAACGACCATGGACCACACATCTTTGATGTATTCCTCAGTGGTCTCTTGGGGTCTTTTTTCTCTCACTAAGGTTGTCATCTTTTTGTACTCACGATAACTGTCCGTGTCCGAGCCGGAGGCTCGGCTTTGCTCCGCCTGCCTTGGTTCAGGGTGTGATTGAGGCACATGGTACGATGGATTTGTTTCGGCCGGGCATGTGTCATCTTCTTCATCAGCCAATATTTCATCTCGCAATTTATTTTCTGTTTCTTGAGCGTATCTGTAGGCAGACTTTTTCATTCTTCTTAGCATCACATCGTGTACTATTCCCAAGTAAGCTGTTCTAAACTTGATGGTTAAGGGTTTGTGGGCTGCTAATGTGGGATATGAGGGCATCATTAAAATGTTGGCCCATTCTCCCAAAGTAACTTTAACAGTCAGTTCCACTGTCTCTTCTGACCTGTCTGCCCACACTGGTGGAATGTCATAATGATTTTGGCCAGCTTCAGGGATGTAGGTTCGGCACCCATCGCTCGCCTGCACCGGACCCCAACTTAAGTCTCTGGCCAACCTTTCTGATACTCTGTGTACATCTAGTATCTCTACCCCCTTCTTCTGTCATTTCCTTTTCCCTATTCTCAATGGTTTGATTAGAGCATCTTATTGACCCTCTATTGATCCTAAGCTGGCACTACCTTCATCATCAGTGCTTTCCTGGCTCATTTCTGCATTTGGTTCCCCCTGAGAGTTCTCTTCATCGCTATCCTCGCTCTGTCCATTCAACAGTTGTATTTTTGAAAGTGTCTTACACCCTAATTGTCCCACTTGTGATTCTGTACCACTTCTCCGTCGTCTTGTGGCTGAACTTTGCAAGTCTTTTTCTGAGGGTGAGGTCAAAGGCGTTTTCAATTCCTGGGGTTTAATCCTTAAAGGATCTTCACTTTTCTTTACCTCTTGTGATGTTGATAGTTTCTCCGCGTCCTCTTTCCCTAGCTTTAGGGGTTCCTCGATTGTTTTTACCTCTGGTTTTGTCATTGAGGCTACAACGCTTGCTTTTCGATCTTCATCTAGATGAGTGGGAGTCACAATGATCAACTCCTTCAGCGCTGCTGCAGCAGGCATCTTTTTTGCTAACCATACAGCTGAATGAATTGCTACACGCTGAACTATTTCCCACTGTAGGTTGTGGGACCGCAACCCGTCTATGCTCATCACTACTTGCCTGAAACCCTGGGTTATAGCTCAGGTGACTGCTTTTTTGAGGGCTCCTAACATTTCCCTCATATATCCTTCATTGTTGGTCGCTTCCTTGTAGCTTATAGTTGGGACATGTATTATGGCATAATTTGGAAGGTCAACATCGCTAGTTAGGCTCACTTTTGGCTTTGAGTCTTTCGCCTACTGTCTTAATTGATCTATCTCTACTTGATACTCACTCCCCGCTAGTTTCTTCATCGTTTTTTCTGAAAGTTGAGTTATGGATTTTATATTTGTGATCGGTGAACACCAACAACCCATCAGCTTCTATTTTCCAAAGGCTTCCCTTCAGCTTACACACTCGGGTCCCGTTTTGGAGTGGTTTAATTTGGGTTTCTTCAGGTAGAGATTTAAGGGGTTTGACCAGAGGAAATTTAGGCCCACCTTTTGCCAACTGCCTAATTTTCTCTTTCAGCCTCGCTTTGGGATTTTTTTCATCTTTTTGATTGGACTTCGGTTCAAGCTTTGGTTCCCGATGTTTCTCTTTACATTCCTTTTTTTCTGGGTGTTTCCTTGGGTATTCCTGAGGAACCCTCTTCCGAGTCCTCTTCCTTATCTCTTTGATTATCACATGGCTCTAACTTTTGTTGTGTCTTCATTTTTCTTAGGGGTCCCATGTCCAACTCCTTTCCGCTCATCCAATGCTGGCTCAGTTTTTCTGCTAGGCTTTGGGCAATGGCGTCTAGACGCTGATCAACCTTTTCTTTTTCTGCCTCATCATCAAAAGACCAGTCATCGACACTTCTTTCAACTTTGGCTACCGATTTTAGGATCTCGCCTTCTGAGTCTAGGTCTGGGTCAGGATTCTTAGTAACTCTATATTGGCTATGGCTTAGGGGGATGCTTCCCGATGGGAAGTTCCAAAATAGGGGGGTTGTATGGGAGGCTGGGTTGTATGCTCCTTTTTCAGGTTTGACAACACTCAGACCTTCCTTTTCTGCCTTAATTGATACAACTATTTCACTTTTGTGTGTGTCCTCTGCTTCCTGTTCCTACTCCGATTCGGACTCCTCCTCTGTGTCTCCCAGAGAGCCCGTTTGTGATGCCCATTATTTTCCTACCTCTGAACTCTGTTGTCTTTGCTGTTCATACATAGCTAATCTCATTAACTCATCTGTACACTCCTTGAACTTAGGGGCTGCTTTTACATTGTAGTTAACCAAGAGCCATCACAATCCTGATGCATTAGCTACAATTTTTATTAGGGGGTCATATTCAATGGAAGGACTGATAACCACCACCAGTAGCTCACCCACTGGTGTTTCTACCATCTGCACCCACCATTGCAGCCACTTTTTGATTTCTGCTTTGGTTTTTATTTTAGCTGAGTCACACATTACTATCTATTGAAGCCCATCCGTGGCCTTGTCGCAATAGTACACACCCTTTTCTCCAATGCACTTGATCAGGTTTTGTTGTATAACTTCTTCATCTTTCTCCAGAATACTGTCTTTGAATTGGAGCTGTCTCTGTTGGTGCCAGGTTCCATAACCATTTCCATATGGGATGATTCCTACCCTCACTCCTATTATTTATTTCTCTGACTCGGGTGTTATTCCTGTCGGATCGTTTGGCTCAGACTGGTTCTCCAGTTCCAGTTCTTCTTCAGCTTTGCCCATTTTTCTGTTTTTGTCGTCTCGAGTGTCTGTTCCGCAGAGCCGCCTGGCTCTTTTCCTTGTACTTCAGATGGGAACAGACTAGCTGCTTAACTTACTACGTGGATTATGGTCAGTAATCCTTCGTAAGCCCTTCTACCCCACCCACTGCCTAGTGGTTAACTAAGGGATACTTGGCCGGTGGCCTGGTCCAGCTGCTCACACCCCCTCAACTCTAGGGGCTATGTTCTTTTTTCGGCACTTGATCAGTCCTCTGATACACGTCTTCTCTTTGGGGGGTCTTCCGCACGCATCCGTGGCACAAACAGTCCTGTTCGTTACATCCACACGAGTCGGTGGTCCCAAGAGCAGTGGTTTCACAGAGTCATCTGTATTTATAGGGTGAGGTTTTGACTGACACTCCCAAAAAGATCATGCCACCGGCACAAATCCAACATTTTTTTGGGTTGGGCTAGTTCCGATTTCCATGCATGTCTATGAGAATTTGCATATCATTCCTCATATATAATAAAATCTGGGTGTGACTCATTCGAATATGCCTGAGTCATTCTGAGTTGCGTTTTTCTGACTTGTTCAGAGCTGTTTTCCAAGGCCTTGTCATTGCAAAATACATTTGCATAATACTTCTGTATAACTCTTTCACTCACAAAATACTTTTAAAAACATTTCTTGAGAACACAGTGTTATTTTCCTAAATTTCCAACATAAGGAGCAAACTTAAATCAGAATACATTTTAAAATCACAAAGATTATAGTATCACTTGATTATTTACTTGTTTTTTTATTATAATAAACAAATCATTTTTATTTATCTGAAACTGACAATTTTATTAGAAAGAAAAGTCTTCTTCTGCTCCTCGATGCCTCTCTCTGCCTGTGTGTGTCCAAGTGTGACTGCATGTGTGTGTATGTGCATGTGTGTTTGTGTAAGTGTGTGCTCCCAGCATCTGTTACCAATCATCTTAGCAGGCTTGGACGAGTACACAGGCCCGAGTTATGCCTGCTCCTGAGGAACAGACTGCTTCTACCAAGTGACTTTTATTGACACTACCTACGATCCTTGCGCCACACCCAAAGTCTCACCTCGTGCCTCGCCCGACCTAGCAGCGGGAGTGGGGACGTTTAGCTCATCTCCTGATTTAGCGTTACAATTGCTATCTGATCTGGCTTTGTTTAGAATCTAGGTATAAGATTCTTGGATGTTGTTTTATAATCAAAGTTACGAAACCTTTTAAAACCTCCCGTGATTTTGTTGTTACATTGAACAAAGTTTTCCACTTCCATGAACAAAGGGGCATTCAAATAAGAATCCAGAATTTTACGTTTTGCTTTGTTTTTTAATCAATGATTTTGCAGGGGGAAAAGCGACATGCACAGTTCAACAATGATTACATTGATTACAAAGAGGATACATAATGATTAATACTCAGAGTTTATGTATATTCCAGATGTTAATCCTTCCTGGGCAAAGCAGTACTCTATTCCTGGGTGGTGGTGGGGGTGGTGGGGGGGAGCTGGAGGATGACTGTAGGTTTGCTCCGTTCAGCCCCAGATATTTTCCTTCTGGGAGGCTGTGCTCTGTGAGTTCTTCGATCGTCCTGATTCACTCAAGCACCCCAAAACCTCCATAATTTACACACACTCTCTACCTGCCGCACTACATTCAGATCTTACCTCACTGACAGATCCTTTTGTGTCTCCATCAAGGATTTTAGTTCCGCAGAGGCAGAGCTTAAATGGGGGGTTCCGCATGGGGTCCATCCTGGGTCCCCTCCTATTCTCTTTATACCTGCTGCCGCTTGGTGCTATTTTCTGGAAACACAACATGCCCTTCCACTTCTATGCCGATGACTGTCAAATTTACTTCCCCCTAAGACACAATGGTACATTCTCTATTCAACCGCTGCTCAACTGCCTGGCTGACATCAGGGACTGGATGACTTTAAATTTCTTGAGTTTCAATGAAAATTAGTCTGAAGTCATTTTGTTCCCTCCGAACAACACGATCACAAACCACTGCATCGACCTTTCCGCTCTAACCCTGTCAGAAAAACAAAGAGTCACTAATCTGGGCGTGATAATGGACCTTTCCCTGAAGCTTAACAATCATGTTTCTTCCAACTGAGGCGGCTGTCTAAACTGAAGCCCATATTGTCCAAAAATAACCTGGAGACAGTAATACACGCATTCATTACATCTAGGCTTGATTACTGCAATTCACTCCTGTTTGGTATCAGTCAGACCTCCATTGCATGACTACAACTGGTCCAGAATGCAGCAGCCCAATTTTTAACCAGTACAGGCAAAAGAGAGCACATTACACCAGTTTTGGCCTCACTGCACTGGTTATCGGTTCACTTTCGAATCCAGTTCAGAATACAATGACGAGTCCTGACCACGAGACAGTGGTCCCAACAGCCCCGGTTCTTCTTGACTCATGCCTGCTTCTGAGGAACAGAATGTTTCTACCAAGTGACTTTTATTGACACTGGTTAGAGAATTAGACACAAAGTTTTACTGCTAGTTATCAGCGGAAGATGTGGATGATTTTGAGTCCCTTTGTGATTTGATGGTGTTGGAACCGTTCAAGAACATTATTCCAGATCGGGTCGCCACATATATTACTTACAGTTACAAAAATGAATGAACCACTTTGAACCATTTGACTTATCACCTGGTTACAATCATCAAATAAATGTACACACACACAAATCACATTTCAAAAGATTTCACACGTGAACAGTTTCATTTCTAGATAAATTGTGCTTTTATTTGTCTTTTAAAAAAGTTCAAAACATTCCATCTCCACTGATTAGAGGTCCTAAGAGTGTGAAAGGGTTGTAACACCTCTTCTTGAAAACCCTTTATCCAAGGAGGTACCAAGTATAAACTAGGCAGACTGAGTTTTTGACAGAACATTTACTGAAAAAAGTCTGAGGTTATAAAATTAGCTGGTCCCTTTATTCTTCACTAATTAACTCAATTAGAAGTTGTTGGGTTATTAAAATTATTTGATAACATTTTATTCTGTTACAGTAAAAATGATGTCTTAGAGTATTAGTGTCCTTTGTACATTCCATCCTTGATGTGTCAGGTGCTTACTTTTGCTGATAGATACACTGAATCTGCCTCACTTACCTAGTTTTGATAATGACAGCAGTCACAAGATAAGTTGATAAATAGAAAACTCACTTAGATGCAAGTTGTAAACAGCTTCTTCTACCATATGAGGGAATCCTCCATCAGATACATGGTAGGAGTGGGTCTTCTTTCAACAGGCCGCTGTCACAACCAGATTGGAATGGATCATGTCCTCAGGAGCTGGGTCCAGCCTGAACGCCAATAAGGGAGGTGTAAGTCTAAACCACAGGTCCTCCAACTGTTTAGGCCAGTCAGATATTGCACATTCACTACATAACTCTGTGTAAAGCTAAAGACAGTACTCTTGCTGGGAGAGTGGCAGCAGCAAGTGAATTACTCACTTGTGAACTGCGGCTTCCTGAACAGAGAGATCCATGTATACGTTAATTTAAATTTATCTAACATCAAATAAATCTACTTGAGTGTAGCTAGGACTTATTTGTTTTATTTTTTCCTGTTAGAATAAATGAACACACTCTGACGAAGTTTCAGAGAAGGTTACAAAAATCACTTGATTGCAAGATTACCTCAATAGGTTGTGCAACAAAAGACTGAGTAACAAGTAGGATTGCCATCCTTTTTGTCAAGGCTATTTGCACTAGTTTGTTTTTCTAAATTATTCTGTTGAATCAAAATTCAAAAGAAATGACTGATTTTTTGTAATTTATTTTTTTCTTTTCTGTTTATTAATTGAGTCAGATTCAAGTTTATTTTATTAACCTTTATGGTTTTGCAGTACTGAAGCCATGTGTCATACCTGACGTAAATATAAAAGAATGCTGCAGGTGATTAATAGACAGTTATAGAGAATCTGTATCTGAATTTGGTAGATTCTCTTGTGAGGAAAATTCTCTTTATTTTCTTCTTTTTCTAAAGGCACCTTTTTTTATTTTTATTTTTTATAAACTTCCCATCAGAGAGCAATATGCTGTTTTTTTACAATTTTATGAGAACTCCCAAAGCTAGTCTTGAATGATTCATTCTTGAATTTTAAAATCTGGGTGAAAGACTTGTTGATTTTACATTTTGTGCAAAGGCGTTTGTGATATGTTCCTGTGTTGTATTTCTCTGTGTACTCAGACTGACACTGAATAATGAAACTGACAGTGAACATTAATAATTCTTAAAAATAGTGTTGGCAATTTCTTCCTCCAGGTATCCTCAATATTGATTCTACCTTTAAATCACAACCCAACATCTACCTGTTTAGGTTAGTTTATTTGCTGTATTGTATTGTCATTTCTACTTGTTTTTGTTTTTTAGTATGCACTTCTGTCGTGGTTTGTAATGCACAGTTTTAAATGTTATAAAGTGTCCTTTGGTATAATGAAAGGCACTAACAAATTGTTGTTGTTGTCGTCGTTGTTTGCAGCTCCTCAGGCTAAAGACGTCTTTTGGATAAAAGACGAAACGTTTCAACAAAGAAGAATCCGTCCAGACGACCTGATTCAACCTTGTTAGATTTATCTATCTGAATTATTGAGTATCAGGATGATACTGATAATAAAATAAAAGTGTCTGCTTCTAAATAAAGCAGACACTTTGGGTTTGTGTGTAGAGTGGTTTATATTTGATTACTGTATATTCTTGACCTCCAGCAGGCCAGAAGTATAAGTTTAAGTGCTATATGTTGTCATCATTTTATGTTCCCATACAATGACAATACTGGTTCTCTGCATTTAACCCATTGTGACTGTGATGCACCCAAATGGGCAGCTATTGAGTGCCTGGGGAGCAATTAGGGATTAGGTGTCTTGCTCTGAGACACCACGACATGTGGGAATGGCTGGAAGTCGAACCACGACTTTCTGGTCTCAAGTTGGCTGCCCTTCCTCTACTCTATCTCGGTCCCCTGTAGGGACTGAGATGATAGACTGCAGGTCAGAAGATGCCCAGGTGTGATATAAATAGTGAAAGGGCATGTCATCAGAGTAATGATAGCAGCTGATGCAGAATGAAACTGATGAAACCGTTCACATAGTTCTTTTTCAGCTCCTCTTTCTCAGCAAGTCAGGATAAAAATCTCATTATTTATTAAAACAATCAGATGTTGTCATGACCAGCTTTAGGCACATACCTTTATAAATCAAATAGCAATACAAGAAGAAAACAATTGTTATTTAATGTCATCTTATTTTAACAATATTTATAATTCAAAAATACAGTTAATTTTTATCTACTTTAACAGAACACTGCTGACACTAGCTGACTAAGCAAGTGAGTGTACGCATTAGTGGACAGTAGTGAGTAGTAACAGTAGTGGTTTGCTTCTATTTCTGAGCTGCCATTTGTGTGAAAAGAACAGATAATATGAACCGGTGAGGCACAATGATTGATCTATAGATTATGTTGGTATGACAGACTGCAACTGTTTCGAATAAATGACCAAACAAATAGAACAAAATGCTTTCCTGATTGCACTTCACTTCATTATCAAAATGTCATTTTACAGTGACATGTCACTTCATAGAGACATTTTAGTAAGACAATATTACATGTTCTTCCATGGAAGAAAATGCTGATCTGCAGCCAAATTCAGGCACATCTTCTCTGCCCCCCATCTTTTCTCAAAACTGATGCTGTCAGCAACATTTCCTGCTACATGACATTTTAAAGACACTAAACCTACATAACTGATTTCATAGCAAGTGTAATTACACATAATTTATTCTCAGTTTTTTGTGGTAATAATGTCAGTTGATGAAGAGACCTGTAATACTTCTGAAGAAATTTTGAGACGTGGCAATGCTGTGACTGATCAAAACTCCAGGCTAAACTTTGAAATAACCTAAGCTAAATATTCCTTACATTTTGGTGTATGAAATATATGAGAATATCCTGATGCATGCTCAATAATCCAGGTAGAAAAATCTAAAAAACTATATATATATATATATATCCAAAAAAGTTCAATCTGGTCCTCTGGACATTCAAAAAAAAACAAAGCAAAAAAATGTAGAAGCGTTTCATCTCTCATCCGAGAGACTTCCTCAGTCTGAGGTGCTGTATTCAGCTCAGTCTCTTAAATAGCACCTTCTCAGAGTGGATCAACCAGTTTGCTGCTGACAACCAAAACCAGCTGCTCACATGATCAAGAAGGACCATCAGCCTAACAATGGATCATTAGCACACTGATGGCATCAGTGTGCTAATGATCCATTGTTAGGCTGATGGTAATAAACTTTATAATTGATTAAAGTTTGAAATTAATCCCAATCTATCATAGCTAAGTGAATTTAGCAAACACAAAAATGGTTATTTCTCTGCCAGTTGTATGGGTAGTGAGTACAAATATGTGGTAGTCGAAACTCAACCCTAATACACACATAGACCTTTGATTTCATAAATGTAACTAACCAAGTCCCAAATGATTATCTGTTATCACACATTCTGCCTCCATATATACTGTACTTGTTTATTCATCCTTTATTTATACAGGTTAGTCACATTGAGCCACGAGGACTCATTTACAAGAGAGACCTGTTGTAAAAAATGAACACAGATGATGTACAGACAACAATAGACAATCATAAAGCGTATACAATGAAAAGTAAATAGACAAAAATATATAAAAAATAAACAAAAACAATCCAATTGGTGAACAGTTAATGATTTATGGCAACTTGGTTAAACCAACACCATTACAATGAGTTTATCATTCACAGACACTTTCATCAAGTGTTCCTTATCCTGGATGTATGATACTTTTTCTGTATCATATCGACACCCAAACTAATGAGCAATGTGAGGTGGTACTGGCTTGCTGAAGGACTTCTCATAGACAGGCTGGATGTTGACCTAACAACCCTCTGATTGGTGGACATTTGCTCAGCCAACTGGCTGTCTGATTGGAATCTGGAGGCCATTTCAACAATGCAGGCTCTGTGTTATTGCTCAATCTTTTCCTGAGCCGTTTTTGATGCTGCAGAGAATATTGTTCCATTGAAGGTTGATTGATCAGCAACAGTGTTGCTAAACTGAATTCAACTGTTGTGACTTATTCAATGTCATTTGAGGGGATTTGACTTTTTCTCCACATGAAGACCTTTTTATCTAATACAGACATGTGCTTCTGGCTGAGGTTCTGTAGACGTTCCAGTATTTTCCCCATTTTAACATGTTCTCTGCCAAAAATAGAAATAGATTACAATACATTAGATTCAGTCTAGTTCATATAAAACACATTATTCTCTGGAATAAAAAACAAACAAACAACAACTTTAAACCAAAAGAGACTTTCAACATCTAAGAGCAGAGATCCACAATGTTCCAAACATTAGCATCAACATGTTCAAGAGGGAAATGTTACAATGTTGCTACCTTACAACTTCAGTGGTAGCTTTGTACCTCACTGTCATTATAGACATAAACCACAAAATTATTCCTGAATAAGGATCAAAGGATGCATTTTGCCTGCTGTGTTACATTCAAGAGTTTTAGACTAAACTGATTTTACTTTGAAAAATGAAAATTATAGCTATTATTTTTTCATTCAACCTTTATTTAGACAGGTTAATCCCATTGAGCCTTGATGACTCATTTGAAATGCCTCTCTCAGCCTGAATAGTAAATGTTAATGAGAAAAAAAAAAAAATAATAATAATAATTTGGGGGGGGTCATACCTTGATGAGGAATGTCATGTTATTTTGCAATATTTCATGCTCAGAGTATGTTTGGTGAAAGACTTTCAGATCAAATATATTTTAAGTTTAATATGTGTTTTTTTTTTTTTTTTGTATTTTTCAAGGTCAGTTAGCTGAGGTCATCATTATGAGTTGGACTGTCTCTAAAAGATAATCATTTGAAAATCATTTCAATTAATGTTATCTTAAAGCTTTATTCAAATCTATCCAATTGAGTGCAAATAATTTGTTTTAAATAAAGATTTTCAAAGATTGTTTAAAGATATTTATTGTTTCTTAAATTTTCTTACAAAGTATTTTGAAAAATATCTTTTATCCAACATCAGTGTTCTGTTGAACTGACATATTATTTTTAAAAATAAATAAATAAACTAATTAAGAAAAAGTATGTAAAAATGAATTTGACCAAATTTAAAAGATATTTAATCCTGAGGTAGTTCCAATAATTTAAACAAATTCTGTTTTCTCTAAAAGTTGACCAGTTTAGGGTGGTGAGTGTCCTAAAAAGTAACATTATTTTTTCTTCAGCTCTGAACACAGAAAAACAAGTTAACTCTTCAATAAACCAACAGTGAATCACAGCTTGAACCAACTCCTTGTTGTCTTTAACTAAAGCAAATGAGCAAGTGGAATCATAAAATAGTATATTTTTTAATAATTTTATGATTCATAGAGGCACCAAAATGCAAAATATACCTAACACTTTCAGCAGATAATTTAAATGATCAACATTTAGTCCTCTGCTGTGTTAGATTATACTTAGCACTAGTTTTTTTTTTTTTTTTTTTAACTGAACATTGAAGCTGAAGTTCATAGCACAGTTTGAGTCTGTGAAACACACAAGAATATAGGACACAATACTTAAATTTTATGTTGGTTTCTTACAAAAAGGGATGTGTACAATCTAAGTAATGAATTACAGATATAATGGTTATATTAATTTCATGGTAACTAGGGTGGGTCATGAAATACTGTTAAAACTAATAATAATAATAATAATAATAATAATAATAATAATAATAATTATTATTATTATTATTATTATTATATTGTTAGAAATTAGTGAAATTAAAAAAAGTTCAAGACAAAAACCACTGGACTTTATTTGTAACAGAAGACGTTTCGCTTCTCATCCGTCTCATCAACCTGCATATGTATGTATGTATCTTACCTCAGCTTTATAACTTGAAGCCCTCACTCATTGTTCTTTGAATTGAGAAAGCTTCTTGGATGAGAAGCGAAACGTCTTCTGTTCCAAATAAAGTCCAGTTGTTTTTGTCCTAAACTTTTTTGAATTTACCATGTCCTGGATAACTGAGAATCTTCACCAGCATAAAGGTGTAAGGTTTCCACTGCCTGCAGCCTTCTCCATGATGGCCGCCAATT
>NC_056515.1:13184867-13192694 GCF_014905685.2 Nematolebias whitei
GCTTATTCCTGGTTTTCGTACTACTCTGGGTTCAGTCTGTTGTGACAGATAATGCTCCAGCCAAGACAGACCCAGAACGAAACCAGGGGTGAGCAAACTCCCTCCCTATCTCAGATGGAACGTATAACTAAACTCGAGGAAATGCTTCAACGAGTCCTGGCCCAACAAGAAGCCATGCAGGAGAATCTAAGGGAGTTAGGAGGTATGGTTTTCTCTCTAAATCAAAGATTTTCACCTTCCCCATCTACAGTTCCTGCTCCTTCCTCCGTGGAGATTACCCCCAGCTTTACGCCTGAGACCGGTGCCTCCAACCTACAGGTAATTACAAGGCCTTCCGAACTATTCTCTGGAGACCCCAATTCGTGTGGCGGATTCCTTCTGCAGTGTAAACTAGCATTCAAGGGCGCTCCTCAACTTTACTCAAATGACGCAGCTAAGATCACATATTTCACAAGTCAATTAAAAGGGAATGCACTTCGTTGGGCAAACTCCTACCTGCAATTTCATGATGTCGATCTTCTCTCTTTTGATACGTTGTTAAAAGAATTCAAGAGAATCTTCGACCGACCACTACAACAACCCAACGCCGTAAAGCGACTTCTGGGACTTCGTCAGGGGAGTCGACCTGTCGCAGAGTATGCCTTGGAGTTCCGAATCCTCGCGGCACAGACTGGATGGAACGACCTCTCGCTTCAAGGTACCTTCTTAAATTCTCTCTCCGATTTCATCAAGGATCAGATCGCTGTTAGAGATGAACCTGGAGATTTCGATGAGCTAATCGATCTAGCAGTGGCTATTGACGAGCGTTTCCGGGAGCGGAGAAGAGAGAAGGACTACAACTCCCACCGTCACTCCACTTCCGGGTTCGCTACGTCATCAGGTGAGCCCCGCGCCTACAAGGACTCGTTTGTCAACTACAAATCCCAGAGAAGCAGAGTTTCCGTTTCACCTCCTCATCAGAAGGTCTCTACTGAACGTTTTTTTACACCTCCAGAACCTGAACCCATGCAAATCGGCCAAGCTCATTTGTCACCTGAAGAGAAACAGAGACGCAGGGATAATAATTCATGCATTTACTGTGCGAGGTCTGGACATTATATAGCTGATTGCCCGTTTCGGGGAAACGAAAACGCCCGCCAATAAAGAGAGAGATATTGGTGGGTACTTCTGCTCTCTCCTCCTCCGGTCGACTTGTGTTGCCTACGCTCATTCAGATCCACCAGAACCGTCTTCCTGTCCCAGCCTTAGTGGACTCTGGTGTGGAACAGAATTTAATTAGTTTAGATCTTGTCCAAGAATTATCTCTTCCTACTCAAGAGATTTCCCCTGTATCTATTGCTGGGGTGACTGGGGAGACTTTAGCCCAGATCAGTCTCAAGACTTCAGGTCTTCATTTAATCATTTCTGGCAATCACCATGAGATTATAGATTTTTTTGTATTCGAGTCTCCTACTCCCCAACTAATTCTTGGTTATCCTTGGCTAAGGGAACACAATCCTACGATTAATTGGAGGTTAGAGAGAATTGAGAGATGGAGTGACAAATGTTTGAAACTATGTCTGCGTTCAGCTGTCTCTAGTCAACCTGTCGAGACTGTACCGCTTGAGGAAATAGATATTTCTGCAATCCCCTCTGTTTATCTGGACTTAGCCCCTGTGTTCAGTAAGCAACGTGCCCTCTCTTTACCCCCTCACCGTCCCTACGATTGTGCAATCGACCTCCTTCCTGGTGCCCCATTACCTGCCAGTCGGTTGTACAACCTGTCGGGACCCGAGAGGGAGTCGATGAGGGAGTACATTGAAGCATCACTTGAGTCTGGTATCATTCGTCCTTCTACTTCTCCTGTTGGAGCTGGATTTTTTTTCGTGGCTAAGAAGGATAAGACCTTACGTCCGTGTATTGATTACAGGGCTCTTAACAGTATAACTGTAAAGAATAAGTATCCCTTACCTTTAATTGATTCTATATATGAACAGCTTCACTCTGCTACCATTTTCTCAAAATTGGATCTCAGGAACGCGTACCATTTGGTGCGAATTAGAGAGGGGGACGAGTGGAAGACCGCTTTCAGAACACCACTCGGACATTTTGAATATTTAGTAATGCCGTTTGGCTTAACTAATGCACCTGCTGTTTTCCAGGCATTGGTCAACGATGTCCTGCGAGATTTTCTTGGTGACTTTGTCTTTGTCTATTTAGATGACATTCTCATTTATTCCCGAGACGAGACAGAACACATTAAACATGTACGCAGGGTTCTTCAGAGACTTTATGAGAATCAGCTATTTGTGAAGGGGGAGAAGTGTGAGTTTCATGTCTCTTCAGTATCCTTTTTGGGATTCATCTTCGAGGGTGGTAGTTACAGAACAGACCCCGAGAAGACCAGGGCGGTGGAGGAGTGGCCGGTTCCAGTGAATAGGAAACAGCTACAACGTTTTCTAGGTTTTGCTAATTTCTATAGGCGATTCATTAGAGACTACAGCCGCATCGCCGCTCCTCTCTCTCAATTAACCTCCATCAACCGAATTTTCAAATGGACCCCTGAGGCAGATGCCGCTTTTAGCAAACTTAAGAAACTTTTTTCCGCTACACCAGTCCTTTGTCATCCTGACCCTAAGCTCCAGTTCATTCTTGAGGTAGATGCCTCAGACACTGGGGTGGGCGCAGTTCTTTCGCAACGTTCTCCCAGTGACAACAAGATCCATCCTTGTGCCTTCTTCTCACGACGGCTGTCTCAGGCTGAGAGAAATTATGACGTTGGCAACCGCGAGTTATTGGCAGTAAAACTGGCTCTGGAGGAATGGCGCCATTGGTTAGAGGGTACTACAATCCCTTTTTTGATATGGACAGATCATAAGAACCTTACCTACCTGAGAGATGCAAGGAGGTTAACCCCCAGACAGGCACGATGGTCTCTCTTTTTCAATCGTTTTCATTTCATTCTGACCTTTAGGCCTGGCTCTAAGAATGCCAAGCCAGATGCCCTTTCTCGTCAGTTCTCTCCCTCAGATGCTCCGGAAACCGAGGAGAACATTATCCCACCAGTCTGTGTCGTGGGAGCTCTCACCTGGGACATTGAAAGGGAAGTCTTGGACGCACAAGAGGAGGAGCCTGACCCCGGCACAGGTCCCTGCGGTAGACTTTTCGTCCCCTCCAACATGAGGAGTAAGGTTTTGGACTGGCTTCATTCTCACAAACTTTCCTGTCACCCTGGTACCTCTCGTATGCGCTCTCTCGTTAAGACTCGTTTTTGGTGGCCCACTCTCAACCGAGATGTCAAGTCATTTGTTTCAGCCTGCCCGACCTGCGCCAGAAATAAGACTGGTAATCAGCCTCCTGCCGGACTCCTTCAACCCTTACCCACACCCAGCCGTCCCTGGTCGCATATTGCTGTAGACTTTGTCACTGGACTGCCTCCCTCGGAAGGTAATACCACCATCCTTACAGTCATCGACCGTTTTTCTAAAGCAGCTCATTTTGTCCCCCTTCCTAAGCTTCCCTCTGCTTTTGAGACGGCTCAACTCCTTATACAACATGTCTTCCGTCTTCATGGTATTCCCTCCGATATAGTTTCGGATCGGGGTCCCCAATTTATCTCTCAGGTCTGGAAGAGTTTCTGTACAACGTTGGGGGCGACTTCCAGTCTCACGTCAGGCTACCATCCCCAATCTAATGGCCAGGCTGAGCGTTGCAACCAGGAGCTCGAGACCGCTCTCCGGTGCGTCGCCGAACGTAACCCCTCGGCCTGGAGCCTACACCTGGTTTGGGTCGAATACGCCCACAACGCTCACAAATCATCTGCCATAGGTATGTCTCCGTTTGAGGCCTCACTTGGATATATTCCTCCCTTATTTCCCAGCCAGGAGATCGAGGTATCAGTCCCGTCTGTCTTGCATCACTTCCGCCGTTGCCGACGAGTCTGGCGTCAAACCAAAGCGGCTCTTTCTCGCACCGCAACCCAGCAGAAGAGGTTTGCTGACCGTCATCGCTCTGCAGCCCCGTCCTATCAGGTGGGTCAGAGAGTCTGGCTTTCCACAAGGGACATTAATATTAAGGACACCCCGAGGAAGATGGCCCCCCGATTCATCGGTCCCTTCCCTATCACAAGGCTCATTGGTCAGTCTGCAGTACGTCTTCAACTCCCTACTTCTATGAGGATACACCCCACGTTTCACGTCTCCCAAGTTAAGCCGGTCTCCGAGAGCCCCTTGTGCCCACCTTCCGACCTCCCTCCGCCCGCCCGACTGATTGACAATCACCCGGCCTTCACTGTCAGGACCATCCTGGACGTTCGTCGCCGAGGCCGGGGATTCCAATATCTGGTCGATTGGGAGGGTTATGGTCCTGAGGAGAGGTCCTGGATTCCTCGTTCCTTTATCCTGGATCCCAGCCTCATCACCAATTTCTTCCGCGCCCACCCGGAGAAGCGCCACAGGTCGCCTGGAGGCGATTCTTGAGGGGGGGGTACTGTAAGGTTTCCACTGCCTGCAGCCTTCTCCATGATGGCCGCCAATTGACACCAGCTGACGGCTATCCACCTGATGAGGAGCAACACTACTTAAGGCTGCAGTCCAGTGTGAACCAGTGCTGGAGCATTGTGCCTCATTTGGTATTTATGCCTTCAGCCTGAAAGAGTGTGAATCTGAGATCACTACTTACCTTGTGATTTTGTGCCTACAGTTTTCTGTGAACTCGTGGATCCTGTTTGCCTGCCAGCTCTGCCTCGTTGCCTCTCGCTTGCCAGTCCTGCCTCGCCTGCCACAGCCTGTTGGACTCATCTGTCCCTCGGTCTGTCCTTTCCCTCTACTCTGGAGTCTGGGTGATACCTCCTGAGTCTTGCTTCTACATCTACACCTGTAAGAGAAAACAAACAAAGTTATCTGCAGCAACGCATCCTTTCTACCAGAACCTCTTCTGATACCGTTCTCTCTTCCAGACGCTCCAGGAACCACAAGTGTACTATTTCACTGTAAATATAATAAACACTGTTACCTTTGCTACTCTGAGTTTGGCTTATTCCTGGTTTTCGTACTACTCTGGGTTCAGTCTGTTGTGACAAAAGGAGTGAAACCCTTTATTTGACTTCCTACCTAAAGAAAATCAGAATGAAATGTTTACTCAAAAAAAAAAAAAAAAAAAAAAAAAGAGTAAATGTTAAATAATTTTGGCACTAAACCATAATGAACAAGTAAGGATCTGAAGATCCAGCTGTCTGAAGGTTCTTCCCACTAACATGCACAGTCATTGACCCAGGCAGGAGGAGCTGAAGGTGAACAATACACATTTGCTGGCTGGACCCCTGTGGATGCATGGAAACCTTGGCACAGCTCCAGGAGGGCATCACTGCTTGCAGGAACAGATGGCTGGATCTTTATACCACAGGGTTCACATTGGTCTGGCATCAGTGTCCCAGAAGTTAAAATCACTCAGAGTTTGTGAAAAGTGATATTCTCAGAAGGAGGTGAATGCACAGAGCATTCTAACAGCTGAAGTGGAGGAAAGGTTCAGCTGTGTCTGGTTTGAACCATCTTAGTTTGGAAAAAAAAATATTTAATCAAGCAACAAAGTTCATATGATTTGTTTTTTTAAGGTCATAAAATATCAAAAAGATTTGTTGGATAAAACAAAGTTTAGACACTGAAAAGATGTAAAGTCCCATCAAGTTGCAATGAGAAAACTGCTGATGCTGACTGCATCTGGGGCTTTTGATAAGTAGGAGATGTGCAGCCTGATCAGATGTACACCGATTCATTGTCTGGAAGACCCTGTAGTGAAGATTCTGTCCCTCTTTTGTAGATTATGTAGAGTATTCATGCATACATGTAAAGCACATATATTGTCTTCTGCTTGTTCAGAAGTCGGTTCGTGGCGGCAGCAGCTTGAGCAGGGAGGTCCAGACATGTCTTTCCACAGCCAGCTCTTCTGGGAGGATTCCTAGGCCAACTGAGAGAAGACATAGTCTCTCCATAATGTCCCGGGTCTTTCCCAGAGTCTCCCAGTAAGACATGCACAAAGCACATCCCTAGGGAGGATGCTCAAACCACTTCAACTGGCTCCTCTTAATGTGGAGGAGCAGTGGATCTACTCTGAGTCTCTCTTGGACAACTGAACCTCTCCTTCTGTCTCTAAGGGAGAGTCCAGCTACTCTGCAGAGGAAACTCATTTCAAGTTCAAGTATCTTTATTGTCATTCGCATCACATGTGGTACATGGGGTGGAATGAAATTGTGTACTCAGGGTTCCAGTTCCACCCAAAATAGCACAAATATAAAGTATAGAAAGAAACAGTATATAAGATCTAATATATACACCAAGAGAAATGCTAAACGAATGCTAAACAATACGCTAACAAATCTAAGATATACGCTAAACACTAATAATGAAGATTTGCTGTTTTAACCTCCTGTATCCACAATGTCATTCCTTGGTCACTACTCAGAGTTTGTAGCCATAGGTGAGAGTAGGAAATTAGATCAACGTATACACATTAAGCTTTGCTTTACAGCTCAGCCCCCCCTTTACCACAATGGACCAGTACAGCGTTCACAATATCTCAACCTGAAGAAAGCAATCCAACCTTTTCCAACAGAGGACCATGGCCTCAGATTTGGAGGAGCAGATTTGGAATGTGGTTCTAAAGGGCCTAAACCTCACACACAAGCTTACACTCCTTACCCACCAAAAATATAGCATATGTCCCAAAACAACACAATATGTGATTCCTAATCTGCTTTGATTTTTGCTACAGGCAGTCTTGAATTTGTTTTTGATAAATAACTTGTTTTTAACATTTATCTTCCTGTTTTGTCATTCCAGAATTAATGAAGTGGAAAACCAGCTGTTGGGAGCAAGCATACTTAAAACCAGTTGTCACCTCTTTCCCATGTCTGTCTCATACAGGTACACACACATACATTTACTCTACAGCATATGAAAAACACACGAGCAAGCCCTATTTTTACAATGCCGTACCAGGCAATGTGTAGAAATTCATCAGTGTTTGTCTCCCACTGAGATACTGAGATGATAGATGGATCTAATGGATTGAGTTAGGACTAGGCTCCCCTTAGTGACTGACTGAATAACTGAGTGAGTCCTGGAGCAAGTAACTTGCCCTGGGATTGGATGGATGTATCTGGTGCAGTTTATCTTCAGTCAAGTTCATCCATCAAACCAACTGATTGTCATGTTAGGAGCTCTCAAGGTTATTGTGCACAGCATGCATTATTATTCCCTAATAATAAATGGATTTGACACTGATTTCACTAATGACTAGTTTATTTTTTACTTTACTGGAAAAAGAGCGGGGCAGCATGGTGGCACAACTGGTAGAGCTGCTGCCTCTCAGCGAGCAGGTCCCTGGTTCAAATCCCAGTCCGGAGACCTTTCTGGGTGGAGTTTGTATGTTCTCTCCGTGCATGTGTGAGTTTTCTCCAGGTACCCCGGTTTCCTCCCACAGACCAAAAACATGCATGTTAGGCTGATTGATAACTCTAAAAATTGTCCCTAGGTGAGAGTGAGAGAGTGAATGGTTGTTTGTCTCATTTGTCTCTTTGTGTCCCTGTGATGGACTGGAGACCCGTCCAGGGTGTACCCCGCCCCTCACAGAGTAATTGCTGGACATGGGCACCTGCGACCCCTGTGAACCAAAATGGAAGAAGCGGGTTAAAGACAATGGATGGATGAATGGAAAAAGAGCCATTATTCTCTGTGGTGAGCCTTGTATAATGTTGAATGTGTTGTGAAATAGTGTTTTAGCTAATTTAATAACTTCCATCTTATTTTGGGATACAGTTAGAAAATGCTGAGTATATATATATATATATAT
>NC_056515.1:13197694-13225496 GCF_014905685.2 Nematolebias whitei
AACACCCAAGTAATGGGAATTAGAAATGGTTTAGAAAGTATTTAAATTAATCTTCTTCTTTCAGCTGTTCCCTGCGTTAGGGGTCGCCACAGCAAACTAAGTCGCACAAAGACTTTGCAATTATTTTTATGCCAGATGCCGTTCTTGATGCAACCACAGACCACCGAGCAACCACATCCCTTTGTGTGGAGCAGAGAGCTGCTATCTAGGACACCCGGAGGAGCAGATGGTGGGGGTTAAGGGCCTTGCTCAAGGGCCCAGAGTGGGAAGAATGAGGGTGGAGACAAATGTAGGTGCTTCACCTACCCCACCCACATTTTTGATGTTGTCGGTATCGGGGCTTGACCGGCGATCTTCTGATCACAGGACCACCTTCTCAAACCTCTGCGCCACCACTCCCCATATATATATATATATATATATATATATATATATACACACGTATATATACAAAGTAAATGCACCTGCTCTGTGATAGTCTCAGGGTTCTGTTCAAAGTGCAGAGAGCATCATGAAGACCAAGGAACACACCAGGCAAGTTCGAGATACTGATGCGGAGAAGTTTAAAGTCTGATTTGGATACAAAAAGATTTCCCAAGTTTTAAACATCCCAAGGAGCACTGTGCAAGCAATCATATTGAAATGGAAGGAGTATCAGACCACTGCAAATCTACCAAGACCCGGCCGTCCCTCTAAACTTTCATCTCGAACAAGGAGAAGACTGATCAGATATGCAGCCAAGAGGCCCATGATCACTCTGGATGAACTGCAGAGATCTACAGCTGAGGTGGGAGAGTCTGTCCATAGGACAACTATCAGTCGTACACTGCACAAACCTGGCCTTTATGGAAGAGTGGCAAGAAGAAAGCCATTTCTCAAAGATATCCATAAAAAGTGTTGTTTAAAGTTTGCCGCAAGCCACCTGGGAGACACACCAAACATGTGGAAGAAGGTGCTCTGGTCAGATGAAACCAAAATCGAACTGTATGGCCACAATGCAAAACAATATGTTTGGCGTAAAAGCAACACAGCTCATTACCCTGAACACACCATCCCCACTGTCAAACATGGTGGTGGCAGCATCATGGTTTGGGCCTTCTTTTCATCAGCAGGGACAGGGAAGATGGTCAGAATTGATGGGAAGATGGATGGGGCCAAATATAGGACCATTCTGGAAGAAAACCTGTTTGAGTCTGCAAGAGACCTGAGACTGGGACAGAGATTTGTCTTCCAACAAGACAATGATCCAAAACATAAAGCCAAATCTACAATGGAATGGTTCGCAAATAAACATATCCAGGTGTTGGAATGGCCAAGTCAAAGTCCAGACCTGAATCCAATCGAGAATCTGTGGAAAGAGCTGAAGACTGCTGTTCACAAACGCTCTCCATCCAACCTCACTGAGCTCGAGCTGTTTTGCAAGGAAGAATGGGCAAGAATTTCAGTCTCTCGATGCGCAAAACTGATAGAGACAAACCCCAAGCAACTTGCAGCTGTAATTGCAGCAAAAGGCGGCGCTACAAAGTATTAACGCAAGGGGGCCGAATAATATTGCACGGCCCACTTTTCAGTTTTTTATTTGTTAAAAAAGTTTAACACATCCAATAAATGTCATTCCACTTCATGATCAGATAGAAAGGCACTATATAAGTACATGACATTTACCATTTACATTCAGCTAGATAAGGAATATAGTGTGCCATGACTTTTGGTATTTGTAACGTTGTCGTCGTTGTCGTCGTTGTCGTGATTGTCATCGTTGGCATCTTTGGTATCTTTGTCATAGTTGTCATCATTGTCTATGTTGTTGGCTGCAGTAGAGTGATGGTCAGTGCTGCAGTCTTGTAATCCTGAAGTTGCATGTTTGAGCCCAGGTAACACCAGGAAATACATCAGGGCAAAGTTTGCAGATGATACAGCGGTGGTTGTGGGAAGCAATACAAACAACAATTAGAGACTCTAATTTTCAGGCGAGCTGGTCTGGGAAGCTCAGTCCTCACCTCCTTCTACAAGTGTGCAGTGGAATGCATCCTGTGCTCCAGCATCAACATGTGTCATGTAGGCTGCACAGCTGCAGAAAGAAAAGCTTTGCAGAGAGTAGTGAAGGCTGCACAGAAGTCTGTCGGAGTCAGCCTCCCCACCATCACAGACATCTACACCTCCAAATACAGGAAGAGGGCCACCTGCATCATGAAGGACCCCACTCACCTAATTTAGTTTTCAATTCAATTAAATTTATTTATATAGTGCCAAATTACAGCTGAGTTGTATCAGGGCACTTTATAGAAACATTCACATACATAGAAAAGCCAATTAGTAAAGTTCTCTATCTAAGGAAGCCAGAAGCAAGCACACACATTTGTTTTGCCCCACTCCCCTCAGGCAGCAGTTTTTAGGATAATTAAGTGTAGAACCAATAGACTGAGGAACAGCATCTACCTTGAAGATGTTAGACTCATAAATCCCTTAACACGATTATCACTGTGAAAAAAAAAATCACTGTAGTGTAACTTTGATTTTTGATATGTACTGCTGATTATCCATGCTGCTGATTATTTCATGTTGATGTGTTCATTCATTCATACTCATCCACCCACAAAGACTCATGTTCATGCTGCTGATGCTCGGTGTATTGCTTTTCACTATTAGTGACTAGCATACCATTTGGCGTTCGTTTAGCGCATATTCGGGATGGGGCGGATCCGATCCAGTATCGGTATCTGGCTCCAATACCAGCATGATTTACATATCGGATTTTCCGATCCAACCTGCCGATATTTCGGATCCATGATGCATGTTTGTGGTTGTGCTGCACGTTGGCTTCAAACTATGGAATGGATTTCCTGAACGGATGTGCGTCTCATGAACCCAGAGTAATAAGACCCGCCTCACATTCAGGAAATCCATTTCATAGTTTGCAGCCAGCTACAACGTGCAGTAGCACTGTGGCTAACAACTAACCAACTTTTCATCTAAACATGTCCGCTGTGTGAAAGTACAAAGTATTTTAAACTAGAAACACCACAAACAAGAC
Organism: Nematolebias whitei; assembly: GCF_014905685.2. Classification (NCBI taxonomy): domain Eukaryota; kingdom Metazoa; phylum Chordata; class Actinopteri; order Cyprinodontiformes; family Rivulidae; genus Nematolebias; species Nematolebias whitei. The sequence goes on from NC_056515.1 coordinate 13,200,729, forward strand.
AGCAACGTGCAATGTCTGCAGAGCCATAGCACCACATTAAACCGCGGTAAAGTTAGTTTTACGATGGACATTTGAGCTCCGGGGCTTCAGCGGTCTGTTATTTTTGTTCAGTCCAGAGAAGGCACTCTGATCTCGGTCAGCCATGCTCAGTCTGACCTGCTCCGCTATACAATCCAACATTTTTCAGTCAGGTCATCTGGACAGTTTCTTTTTTTGTGCTGAAACGTTTCGCCTTTGATACGGAAGGCTTCATCAGTCAAGGAAACACACAACAAAACTGATTCTTCCCCTGACTGAAAAATGTTGGATTGTATACCTGGATTATTGAGCATGGACTTTGTTGTTTTCAACCAGTTTGACAAGACAGTCAACAAGGAAGAGGGCCAGCAATGGAGTAGGCGGCGTACCAAAGAGACCATTTTATCACAAGCAGAACTGGTTTGTTCCACTTTGGATTAAGCTGTTGGGGGAAGAATCAGTTTTGTTGTGTGTTTCCTTGAATGATGAAGCCTTCCGGATCGAAGGCAAAACTTTTCAGCACAAAAAAAGAACCTGTCCAGATGACCTGACTGAAAAATGTTGGATTGTATACCTGGATTATTGAGCATGGGCTTTGTTATTTTCTATTTAAATCCATCAGCAACGGGAGACATAGGAATTTCAGTTGTTAATTTGGCAATTTGCTGAAGTTTTTCTAACAAAGTCATTTAGTAGCATTCACACTGAACTTGTAATGAATTACTATAGGGACCGAGTAATTCAACCACAACAAAAGAGTGAGCAAAAAGAGTTGCTGAAAACTTGTCAGGAAAGAAAGTCTTGAAGGAGTACGCCAGCTGAAACTCTGCACAGACAAATAACAGGTTGGCTACCAGCTGCCTTCCATCTTCTAATGAGGGTTTGCACCATTTAAGGCTGCTTGTATCTACCAGTCTCTGCTGGAACATTGTCCATTCCATGGTATTGCCTTGATCTGCCTCGGGTCTACTCCTGGTCTCTGAACTCTGAGATAAAGGTTCTGGAAGTGCCATCTATGAACAAACCCATAATCACCATCCAAACATCTCTTCAGTCAGCCTCAAGGTCTGTCCTGCCACACTTTTGCATTCTTCTCTTCTAACCTGACCATCTGGTTCTACTTCGCCGCCCTGGAAACCTCCAGCATCCGCCTCCAAGCCTGCAAAGTGAAACAACTTCAATTAAGAAATGCCATATTCTTTGGACAAGACCTTCTTATGACACTGAATACTCACCATATTCCATCTCATACAGCTTTTCCCTGTGCTCCTGTGACTAATTCTTGTAAAATAACACTTAATTGTTTTACAAACTGTTTGGTCTCATGTGTCTCAGTAAAAGCTCTGGTTATTGAAAACACTGACTGTGGTATCACCAAGCAACACCTGCCACTCAGGAGCTGCAAGAGGTGAACACAGACATGAAAATCAGATCTGGAATCCTCACACTAGATTTGACAAAGGTAATTGTGTAAAAGAAGAAAAATAATTGCAAAACAGTTTTCATTAAAAAACATGTATTGACAATGTGTAATAGGGCTAAAATGTATTTTGCTATGTTGTATTTAAAGAAAAATATTAGTTTCTGACACATTTGTGCATTATTTATGATATTGGTCAATATTAATAGCATTTTAATCTGATTATTTTTGCTAATATATGAGCAAAGGGCAGGAGACTGAGACTCAGTTATAAATATTTTCAACTGATCTTGTTTCTTTCTAGCATGCCTTAGAGGGTTTTTTACTGCAAATGGATCTGTTTAAAAGTTCTTTGCCATCTCAATCTGTTAAAAAAAAACAAAAAAAACCCCCACAATAACCCAAAAACAAAGTTGCTTACTGAAAATGGAAACAAATTTGTCACCAGCATTATTCAGCTGCTAATTTGTGAGTCTGGCGGTTTAGACTGATAAAGCTTTCATATGCACAAACTGCTTTCTGCTTTGCATATTTCCAGTCTGCTGAGAAATGTGGCATCATTGTCTTTGTACAACCAGCTGTAGTGAAAAAATAAAGTCAGTCTGAGTGATTCACAAGAGGCCATGAATTAAACATACAGGTGCTCAGCTGGAGGCATGTGGATCAAACCAAGCGTACTCATGAGGAGAAAATTATGTTGATTACCTAATGAAATGTGACAGTATGAACCAATTAAATAACTCAGAGTATTAACATAGGAGCTTATTAAGACTAGAGATGGCTTAATTCCATTAAGTTTAGTTTTTAATTCTTATTTATTATTTAGCCAAAATGCAAGGTCCCTGTACTGCACTTCAAGACTAGTCTCATGAAAACAAGTAGAATGAAAAAAAATATATATATATATATATTACACTTTTTATTTTGAACACAAATGTTATTAGACTTTCTGTCACCAAATTTTTAAAGCATTTTAGCAGGAAGTGTGCTTTGTGTGCTGTGTTTTGGAAATTGGCATCCAACAATGCACATAAATAGACAATGTGTTCAAATGCTGTCAAATGGCATTATGTTTTCTCAACCTTTACCATGTTCTGTCTATCTTTTTAATTTCTAATTTTGACTCTTGTTCATCCAGGGGGAGCTTGGAGTAGTACCACTGCTCTTCGGCAATGAAAGAAGTCACTTGAGTCAAGTTAAGTTTATTGTCACTTGCATCACATGTGGTACTTGAGGTGGAACAAAATTATGTACTCAGGGTCCCAGTTACACCCACAAATAGCAAAAGCATAAAGTATAAAAAGAAACAGTATGTAAGGATCTAGATCCCATCCCAACCAGGCTTTTTAAAGACATATTCCCCTTAATTAATAACCACATTTTAGATCTGTTTAATTTGTGTCTACTAAGTGGTTACATGGCACAGAGCTTTAAGGTTGCTGTAATTAAACCTTTACTTAAGAAATATAACCTTGACTCAGGAATCCTAGCCAACTATAGACCTATATCTAATGTAACTTTCATCTCAAAATTCTAGAGAAGATAGTTGCAGATCAGTTGCGTGAACATCTACAAAGAAATAATCTGTTTGCAGAGTTTCAGTCAGGGTTTAGAACTCATCATAGCACAGAAACAACACTAATAAAAGTAACTAATGGTATTCTCATGGCCTCAGATAATGGACTTTGGTCTATACTGGTCCTGTTAGTCCACTTTGCCACTTGCTCTTTCCGAGATTGGATGCTTCTCCCCTCCCTCTCCGCTTTGCTGCTTTGTCTGTCTGTGAAATTGCTTCTGAGCCTCTCTTGCATTTCTTCTGAACCATAATTATGGACTTTTTGATCAGTTGGTCCCTCAACTCAATTTACAACATTTCTTCGAAAAGAAGACAAGCTTTAGGTGAGACGAATTGCCCTTTTGGCACGCACGCAGCTGGATATCTCATCGACTTGGAAGACTTGATGATGTGTTTATCTCTGCTGCCATTTGTGGATTTTAAGGACACATATTTAATTGGATTTTCAATAACTGGTTCCTGCTTTTTGGATTCAGCTGGTTGCTGGTTTTATCATTCAATCAAGGAAGTCGTCTGCAGCAAATTTGGACCCGATCACACTGCTTGCCTTTATGATGGCTTGGTTCGTGTCTCGAGTACCAAACTCAAATGCTTTGAGCAGAATGGATCAGATCTCTGGGATTTTACTCAGGCACGTTCCATTGGCGTGGCCATGTATTTTGGACATTTCGGAACCGAGTCAACCAACATAGATGTCATTAAATTCTGCCTGTCCCCAAAACAACTGTGTGTTTATCTGAATTTTGCTCCCTTGGCTGGCCTTGAAGGCCATCTTATCTGAATTTGCCTGGAGAAAATGTGATCTGATGCTCACCGCTCCCTCCCTGAGGAATTTCCAACTGATAACCAGATTAAGCCAGCTGAATAAACTTTGTGTCATGATTTCAGGACTCTTGGATTCTCATAGACGTTATCCTTGGCCATTCCTTGACATACCTCGAGAATGTTTATGGATCTCACCGAGGTCATTGACTGATTATTCCATCCTTATCAGAACTCTTACAGTGACCTCGAGAGCATCTATGAACATACTCACTGCTCTCGCCTCCCCCTCTGCAGAATGTCTACATCACTTTGTGCTTGTTTGTGCAAGGTGTTTTTTTTATATTAGAGGTTTTTTTTTTTCTCAGGCAGGAAAAAAAAAAAGTCTGATAGGAATTTTTTTCGGCTCCAACTCCTACATGTGTCCATTTTACCACTTTGTTGTCTGTCCAAACTGATCTCACTTGTAAATTAGTCTTTTAGGCTCAATGTGATTTATCTGTTTAAATAAAGGTTGAACGAAAAAAAAATAGACCTCAGTGCTGCATTTGAGACAATTGATTACAATATTCCACTACAGAGGTTTGCATATGATATTCAAATTACAGGAACGGCTCTAAATTGGTTTAAATCATATCTATCTGATAGAATCCAGTTATTAAATGTAAATGATGGATCTTCATCATACAAAAAAGTTAAACATGGATTTCCTCAGGGATCAGTGGTTGGACCAATACTCTTTACGTTTTATATGCTTCCATTAGGTAAAGTAATTAAACAGCATGGGATCAATTTTCATTGTTATGCTGATGATACACAATTATATTTGTCCATAAAACCCAATGAATCCAATCAGCTACTTAAACGACAACAGTGGTGGAGAAAGTACTCAAACACTGTACTTGAGTAAAAGTACAAATAAACAGACAAAAATGTACTCTAGTAAAGTAGAAGTACCACATTAACATTTTTACTTAAGTAAAAGTAAATTAGTACTTGCTTTTAAAATACTTAAAGTATTAAAAGTAAAAGTACTTTCTGAATGTATTACCTAATGCAATGGTCTACATATCTTTAAGTCAGCCTACCTTATGTATATTTTCTGTAATACATTAATAGTGTTGTGCCATTTTAATGAACAATGCTGCAGATAATACATGTTTTTATTGTGTTTACTCTGTGACACAGTTCACACTTGGACTTGTGATTCTGTGCGTCAGAATTTCAGGGAAGACCTGCAGAGTTAAATATCATTAATCAAAATAAGAAAGGTGAATGATTTTGCCTTTGAAAGTTTCTATTTAACACAAAGCAAAACTAATCTGTCATTTTAACTGTAGAAAACACATTTAAGTAAAAGTTTTCTGCCTGAACAAAAGGATCATTAGACACAACTAACTAAGGAACAGGCTCTGATCATTTCCACTGATATTTCAACTCCAGTTTGTCATCAACTCTAGTTAAAATACTATCTAGTCAACCTTGTAATGGGTCAATAGTGAACAATATTTTAACTTCCTGACACCATTTTTAAAACTTGTACCCGAATGTTGAGCCATTTGGAGATATATCTTGTCTCCTAACATCCCATGAACTGACACATTTTAATATTGCAGCAAGAATTTCTTGTTCAAGTTCAGAAGAAATTGGTTTTCAAAGATTGTTGAGTCCAATCGGGCTCTTTAGGGAGAGATAATCTGTCCTGTTGTACTGAGCAGTCTTTCAATAGTCTTTCAATGAGGCCATGGGTGGTGCGTATCTTCTGGGTGACTCTCTTGCGGTGGAATACATTTTAGGTGTGTTAGTGGTGCTGTGGGTGTACCTAGCTCAGTGACATTAATACTAGAATATATGTGAATGACCCAGCTCTTCTTGAAGGCGGGCCTAACATTACCTGCCCACTTTGCTGTGATTCAATGGACCAACTCCCCTCTCACCATTGGTTACTTTCAAACTAATGAACAAATCAAAAAGCCGCAACATGAATGTAACTTGTAACTCAACACATTAAAGAAATGTAGTGTAGTAGAAAGTACAGATACTTGATGTAAAATGTAGTGGAGTAAAATTACAAGTACCCACATTTAACTCTACTTAAGTAAAGTACAGATACATGAAAAATGTACTTAAGTACAGTAACAAAGTATTTGTACTTAGTTACATCCAACCACTGGACTACAAGCATGTCTTAAAGACATAAAAACTTGGATGACCCTAAAATCTCTGCTTTTGAACACAGACAAGACTGAGGTATTTGAACTGGTGCATTTTAGGAATATTTTTTTCAGTATTTCACCCTCTTTGGATGGCTTTAATCTGGTCTCCAGTTCTAATGTTAAAAATATTGGTGTTATTCTTGATCAGGACATGTTTTTATCCCCCACAATTAAAACGTTACAAGAACCACCTCCACCTGCGTAATATCGCTAAAATTAGAAACATCGTATAAATGATGTAGAAAAACTGGTTCATGCACTTGTCACGTCTAGACTGGACAATTGCAATAGTTTGTTATCTGGGTGTCCAAATACTTCTTTAAAACGTCTTCATTTGATCCAAAATGCTGCTGCCAGAGTCTTAACTGGAGTTAGTAGGAGAGATATCTCTCCAGTTTTAGTTTCTCTCCATTGGCTTCCTGTCAAATCCAGAATTTAATTCAAAATCTTACCTCTAACCTAGACTTTTCAAAAGCAGAATGGGAGGAAGATCTTTCAGTTATCAGGCTCCTCTCTTGTGGAACCAACTTCCAGTTTCTGTCCATAAGGCTGACACATTGTCCAGTTTTAAGACTGGGCTTAAGACTTTCCTTTTTGATAAATCCTATAATTAGGGTTGGCTTATAATGCTGCTATAGGCTTAGACTACTAGAGGATTGACCTCATTTCCTTAAATGATTTGCTAAAATGTAATAGTTTTCATTTGAAACTATTTCTATCTTAACATGTGTAGATGAACAGATGCTGATATATTCATCAATTAAAACGGGTTCACTCATCTTTCTGGACTGGATAAAACGTGCATTGAATTTAACAGAAATGTGGACGTGAGACGTTAATTTTCTTTGACCCATCAAAATGAATGCGGTCATTTATTTTACAGAATCAAAGTTTAACATCAAACATTTACATTAATTTGGCAAAATATGAAAACAACAACATATAATTAATCAGTTTTACAACCAGGAAACCATACGGCCATGGTTTTCCGTTGCTTCACCACAGACATTAATGAAAACATCTGGATTAATTTTCTAGCAGAAAGGAGAGTTTAAAGATGGAAAATTGAGATTTATCTTACAGAGAGATGTGTGAGGGAATTTATCTGTTTTAACCAGAACGTGCACGCTCCTTCGGAACTCAGCTTGTCCCAAACAGTACACTTTTGGTGAAGGTCGACTTTTACCTTTTCTGAAGATAGATCAGTTCCGGTGTGGAGTCTCACTTCCAACCACTGTTCAGCGTCTCAGTGAGAACAGCCAAATACCTAGAGAGCCGTGCGAGGTTATCCTAACAGAAGTTATAATTCCCAAAATCGTCTCTGGTTCAGCTTGTTTGGTTTAGCAGCATCCATGAATGCCTGCGTTTTGCATTCATGAACTCCCAAACTCTCTGCATTCTGGATCCCAACACTCCTGAACTCTTCTGTTGAACTGGGAAGTTGCCACATTTAAACGGGCTATACTTCCGGTTTGTTTGAGAGCCTCTGATTGGTGGATGGACCAGAACAGAGGTGTGGTTTGTGATGTAAGGTGTTATGGAAAGTCAAGGATAGAGATTAAGATTGTTTAAGAACAGACAGAAAGATTGTTGGAGAAAACCAGTCTTCGTGGTGCCACCTCTCCTGTATATTGCTGTAAAAGTTAAACATGACATTTCTTTTCAGTAAACTTTCTAGTTGACCGAAGCTTGAACTTTAACACGCTTACAAATTTGCTCACTTTCAAAGCAGACGATCAAGAAATTGAATCATTACTCTGTAATGTACTCTAACTTGATTTCACTTTGAATTGAGGAATAAAAATCATTACTACTGTTTAAGTAAATAAAAATGAGTAGTTCACTTCAACATGTAAACATTGTTTGAACTAACACAATTTGATTATCAAAACATTTGTAAAATAGTAATGATCATAGAGAATTGTCTTTTTCACTTGATTAATTCAAGAAAGAAAGTCTCAGGATGGATCAAACTGTATTTCTGGATTCAAATCAATGAAATGACAGTTTCTGTCCATCTGGTCAGTTTTGACATCAGGCTTAGTCCACTACACATGCGATTCTTGACCTGCCATTGTGTATTTGTTCCTACCAAGCCCAGCCAGTTGAAGCAGATGGTTGCTTGTCCTGAGCCTGATTCTGCTAAAGGTTTCTTCCTCAGGGAGTTTTTCCTTTCCACTGTCGCCTTCATGAGAGTTCTGCAATGGAGTTAAATTCAAAGCAGCCTGCTCCTCAGATAATTAGTGTTAACTTCTTATTTTCATATATGAATGTTACTGGTCAGTGCCCCGAGATGACTCTTGTTGTGACTTGGCGTTATATAAATAAACTGAATTGAATAAATCTAAGACATACATTAAGATATGTGCTAAATGAACGCTAAATGGTACCCTAAAAGATCTAAGATATACGCTAAATACTAATATTGTAAAACAATACGGCATAACAACAGCAGCCCGAACATGAGTCTGTGGTGAGCAGATGGGTATGAATGAATACAGCAGCATGAGATAATCAGTTGGTGGTTCTGGCATATGATTACGAGGGTCCTGTTGCCACCGAGACCCAACTACAGACATATGGTAGAAGATCGAAGTTAATCTTGGGCTTTGTAGTGTGTAACGTTAACTAGGTACTTTGAAATGTGTGAAATAGCAACACACACACATTTTCAAATAATCTTATTTTAAAATGTAAATAATTCAGACACAACCTAAGTGTGATATTGCTTGTTGATATATGTGCTTAGGTGTGTGATCAATGGAGAAACTTCATTGCCATTTTTGAATGGTTTTAATGGTGCTCTCCCACTTTTGGGTGAGCTAAAACAACAAACAACCACACATGCCATTCATGCAAACATGCACTCACTCCTGACATTTCAAGATCAACTCATCAAGATCTTGAGTGTCAGAATTACTTGTTTATGTACTCATTTGTATTAAAATAAATGGCAAAATCTGGATCTACCTTGTCTAAGTTAAAAAAAAAAAAAAAAAAATGAAAAGGAAAAAAAAAAAAACGTCCTGAAAGATTGAATATAAAAACTGTCCAGAATAAACACTTGGAATCAAGCAGTCGTCAGATGTTTAAAAAAATAATAATAATACATATATAATTGTTTTGGGTTGATACATTGTACAATCAATAGTTTTAGGAAAAAGTCCAAATATGCAATAGTTTTGGCATTTCTGTGCATTTAAAAATACTTGTTTTTATTCATGTAAATACCAATTTATCATCAGAAAGTCAAATCCGACCAGCTAGACCATGTGCAAACACCCCATTTCCCCTGTGTGCATGTTGGGCAACCACAAAACCCAGGGAGACCAACCATGACAGGTTTTGTTTGCTGAAGACAATAAGCTGTGGCAACATTGTGAATCAGGAATCAGGCTGACTCCAAAACTTATTCAGTTGTAGATACGCATCTAATGACAAATTTAGGATTCTTTTTTATTAAACTATTTCCAATATTTCTTGAGATGTTTTGATAACACAACAAAACCAACGTAATAATACACACAGGCACAAACACAATCATATATTTTGAGTGATAATATCACAGAATAGTGTAAAAAGAAAAATTTTGGGCGATGCAATGGTATTTTGGAGCATCACATGCAGACGCTAAAGTCGAAGACCACAAGGAGGGAAACGTGCCAGGAGACAGAGGGAGAAGAGGAAAGTCAAGAACAAGAATGTTGGACTGAGGATTGCAACTCTAAATGTGGGGACAATGACAGGCAAAGGTACAGAGCTGGCTGATATGATGCAGAGAAGGAAGGTAGATGTTTTATGTGTCCAAGAGACCAAGTGGAAGGGCTACAAGGTTTACATCATAGGAACAGGGTTCAAACTGTTTTACCATGGTGTGGATAGAAAGAGGAATGGAGTAGGAGTGGTCCTGAAGGAGGGGTTGGTAAAGAATGTAGTAGAGGTGAAAAGAGTGTTGAATAGGGTGATGTGCCTGTAGGTGAAAGTAGAAGGTCTGCTGCTAAACATTGTCAGTGGTTATGCTCCACAGGTTGGATGTGGTGGAGAAGAGAAAGATACATTTTGGAAGGATCTGGATGAAGTGATAGAGAGTATTCCCAGGGAGGAAAGAGTGATGATCAGAGCAGACCTGAATGGACACGTTGGTGAAGGAAGCAGAGGGGATGAGGAAGCGATGGGTAAGTTTGGTGTCAAGGAAAGAAACCAGGAAAGACAGATGGTGGTGGATTTGGCAAAGAGAAAGGACATGCCTGTAATCAACACTTATTTTCAAAAGAGAGATGAACATAGAGTGACCTATAAGAGAGGAGGAAGGCATACGCAGGTCAACTGCATTCTGTGCAGAAGAGGAAACCTGACGGAGATTGGGGACTGTAAGGCTGTGGCAGGGGAGAGTGTGACCAGACAGCATGGGATGGTTGTGTGTACTGTAGAATGACTGTTGTTGTGAAGAAGAGAAAAATAATAAAATCAGAGAAGAAGACCAAATAGTGGAAGCTGAAGAAGAAGAAAGTTGTGAGAAATTCAGAGAGGATCTGTTAAAGGCTTTGGGTGGTAAGAAAGAACTTCCAAATCTGGTCATCTGGACAGAGAATCGATAAGGAAACCTGGTAGTGAAGTGTAGTACGCCATTCAAAGAAAGAGGTTAGCCAAGAAGAAATATGACAGTGAGAGAACTGAAGAGAGGAGACAGGAAAATAAAGAGATGGGATGTAGAGCAAAGAGAGATGTAGCTAAAGCAAAGCAGAAGGCGTATGATGAGCTGTATGGGAGGCTGGACACTGAAGAGAAGGACTTGTACCAATTGGCGATCAGGCTGGAAAGGATGTGCAGCAGGGTAGGATTGTTAAAGATAGGAATGGTAATGTTCTAACAAGGGAGGAGGATGTGACAACAAGATGGAAGGAGTACTTTGAGGAGCCAATGAATGAATATAATGAAAAAGAAAGAAGAATAGAGGTCATAGAAACTGTGGACCAGGAAGTGAGAAAGAGGTGCCACTTTACTATAAGGCTCCCTGTATAGATGGCTAATAAATAGTTTACAAATACATTAAAAATTCCTCTAAAAACACTTTATAAATCATTAATAACTGCTAATTATGCAACGATTAAGGGTGACAGGGACAAAAATGACCAGTTTCTTGCCAAGAAGTGAGACAAATCTGTTCCCCTATATATTTCATCTAGAGTAGTTATATTAAACATTTCTTAGTAAGTTACTACCTTGTAAGCACAATAAGCATTTGTAAACCTATTTTTATCATATAATATTGTACTTTATCACTGCATTATACACATCTACAACTAATATTATATCCTAAAAAACATGGTTTACAAATGTTTATTGTACTTACAAGGTAGTAACTTAGTCTGAAATGTTTAATATAACAACTCAAGATGAAATATATAGGTGGCAGATTTGGCACACTATTTGGCAAGAAACTGGTCAGTTTTGTCATTCTCTCACCTTAATTAATGCAAAATAAACAATTAGTAATGATTTATAAAGTGTTTATAAAGGAATTAATAATGTATCTATAAACTATTTATTAGCCATCTATAAGGGGAGCCTTACTGTAATGTGGTACCGTGAAGGATTAGTGAGAGTGAAGCTCTGAAAAGAATGAAGAAGGGGAAGGCAGTAAGACCTGATGACATATCAGTGGAGGTTTGGAAATGTCTTGGAGAGATGACAGTGAGGTTTTTGACTCATAAATTCAATGGCATATTTGAGGGTGAGAAAATGCCTGAGGAATGGAGAATAAGTGTGCTGGTGCCCATTTTTAAGAACAAGGGGAATTTACACAGTCGTAGCAACTACAGGGGAATTAAGTTGATGAGCCACACGATGAAGATCTGGGAGAGAGTTGTGGAAGCAAGACTTAGACCAGATGACTTTGTGAGCAGCAGTATGGTTTCATGCTAAGAAAGAGCACCACAGATGCCATATTTGCTTTGAGAATGCTGATGCAGAAGTACAGAGAGGATCAGAAAGAACTCCATTGTGTCATTGCATATTTAGAAAAAGCATAAGACAGGGTGATGAGGGAGGGGGTGTGGTATTGCATCAGAAAATCTGGAGTGGCAAAGAAGTATGTTAGACTGGTACAGGACATGTTTGAGGACAGCAGGACAGTGGTGAGATGTGCTGTAGGAGTAACGGATAGCTTCAAGGTGGAGGTGGGATTGCATCAAAGATCGGCTCTGAGCCCCTTCTTGTTTGCTCTGGTGATGGAATGACTAACAGATGAGGTCAGGCAGGAATCCCCATGGACTATGATGTTTGCAGATGACATTGTGATCTGGGGTGAGAACAGGAAACAGGTGGAAGAGAACTTGGAGAGGTGGAGGTATGCACTTGGAAGGAGAGGAATGAAAGTCAACCATAATAAGACAGAGTATGTGTGAATGAGAGGGGGGGCGGTGGAACAGTGAGGCTACAAGGAGCAGAGGTCACAAAGGTACAGGACTTCAATTACTTGGGGTCCACTGTCCATGAAAATGGAGTATATAGTAAAGAGGTGACAAAGAGAGTCCAGGCAGGATGGACTGGACGGAGAAAAGTTTCAGGAGTGATTTGCAACAAAATGGTGTCAGCAAAGGTCAAAGGAAAAGTTTACAAGACAGTGGTAAGACCAGCTATGTTGTATGGTCTGGAGATAGTGGCATTGACAAAAAAACATGAGAAAGAACTGGAAGTGGCAGAAATGAAAATGTGGAGGTTCTCCTTAAGAGTGGCAAGGTTGAATAAGATTTTGAATGAGATCATCAGAGGTACAGCACAAGTTGTACAACTGGGAAATAAAGTTAGAGAGGTCAGACTGAGATGGTTTAGATATGTCAAGAGGAGGGACAGTGGGGATATTGGTAGAAAGATTTTAGAAATGCAGCTGCCAGGAAAAAAATACAAAGAATAAGGCCAAAGAGGAGATATATTGATGCAGTTAGAGAGGACATGGAGGTTGTTGGAGTGAGGACAGAGGATGCAGAAGACAGAGTGAGATGGAGAAGAATGACTCGCTGTGGCCACCTCTGAAGAGAGAAAAGCCGAAAGAAGAAGATGCAGACAAGTTCATAAACATTGTAAATTAAGTCTCTTTATGCTGCTATTATAATGGCATCAGCCTTGAGCCGTGCAGCTTTGCTAGCCACCACTGAGGATTATTGAGGTACAAGGACATCCAAACTCAACTCAACAAAAATTGAAGTGAAGTTCTGGTTGTCAAGCTTTGATAACAAACATTTATATTTCAATCAACCTTTATTTATACAGGTAAATCCCATTGAGCCTCGAGGACTCATTTACAAGAGAGACCTGATTTCAACAAAGAAAGATGACAACAATGGACAACAACAACAACAATAAGCAATTATAAAAACTCATACTACAGTTTTTTTTTTTTTTTTTTTTTTTAACAAATAGGATGGCTAAAAGGAAAAAGGTAACAAAACCAAAAAAACAGCTAGATTCCAAGACAAATGTATAAAACTAAAAACAGGAACATGTCAGCATTGGACCCTGCCAGGAGTCCAACAGATTCTTAAAGCCACTTAGAGAGGTCAAGGTCGAGAGCTTCAAATCTTTTTGTAAGATATTCCAGGAAACAGGAGCGGAGTAGGAGAAGGCCCTTTTGCCTAGTTCAGTCCTCACTGAGGGAACACTGCAGGTAATGATGTCCTGAGAGCGCACGCTGTAGCTGCACTCACGCAGAGACATGTAGGAGGAGATGTATGAAGGCAGCAGACCAAGAAGTGATTTAAAGATGAAAATGTACCAGTGAGAGAGTCTGCGTGAAGTTAATGATGTCCAGTTAACCAGTGAATACAGGGTGCAGTGGTGGGTACGATAATCACAGCCAGTTATGAATCTTAGTGCACCATGATAGACAGCATCCAACATCTGCAGGGTTCTTGTAGGAGCGTTCATGTAAATAATATCACCAAAATCAATTGAGGGAAGGAAAGTCACAGATACAAGGCGTTTTCTAGCATTCAGGGTTAGACAGGATCTGTTTCTGAAAAAGAAACCCAGTTTAATTTTCAGTTTCTTTACCAAGTTTTCCACATGGAGCTTAAAAGAAAGATGTGAGTCGACCAAGATACCCAAATATTTATAGGAATCAACAAACTCAATGGGGACACCATTTGAGGATAAAATCGGAGGAAGAACTGCTGGGACCAACTTCCTATTTGAAAAAAGCATCCCTTTGGTTTTTTCGGCATTTAGGACAAGTTTGAGGTGAAACAAATCAGTCTGGATGTAGTTAAATGCAGATTTCAGAAGCTGGAAAGCCTTAGCAACAGTTTTAGCTCGACAATAAACAACTGTGTCATCAGCATAGAAATGTATGGATGCATTAGGGATGTTTTTACCTACATTATGTATGTAGATTGTAAAGAGGGTGGGTCCTAAGACTATATATTATACTATATATTTACCCGTATTTTCCGCCGTACATGTCGCTCTTCCCTATAAGTTGCATTAGTCCAAATAATTCAATTCAGTTTATTTATATAGCGCCAAATCACAACAAAGTTGTCCCAGGGCACTTTACAGGAACATTCAAATACATACAAATATGGCTAAAAACAGTGGAAACATCCATAAATATGTCGCTTTTCCGTATATGTTGCACCTATTATGTGTCACCGCTGTCACATTGCGCTTGTTACGAATCACCACTGACAACCCGGACATGTGGCCAAACCGGAAATGTAGGCCGGTGTTGTGCCAAAAATCGATGGGCTGCCAAATGGCGGCCATGTGAGCGTGCATGGGAGGACTTTAACAAGATTAACACTTAAAAACAATTATTTGTTTGCTCAAAATTATAGTAAAGGTGTGTCTCAGTCTACCTTTTGCTTAATAAATGCACTTTGACAATCAAATCAGTTGTATTTCAGAAGCCGATATTCAGAAGTAAATAAATGCTGTGTCATTGTGCAAATTTAGTAAGATAAATACCTTAAAATAATTATTTGTTTGCTCGAAATTATAGTAAAGGTGTGTCTCAGTCTAACTTTTGCTTAATAAATGCGCTTTGAATGTCAAATTAATCTAAGAAACTTTGTTAATTGGATAATCTGTTTTATAAGGCAAACGCAAATGTCATTTAACATACAACTGTGTTCAACAGAACTTGCTTTTAACATATTCTGAGATGTGCTTGAGCTGACCTGTACTTGTTTAAAAGTACCAGGAATTTCTGGGCGTAAGATCAACCGCTTGTATAAGACCGTTTTCCATCAGAACTGTTTTAACAACTAGAGTATTTATGTCAATGTAGTGATGTAGGGACAGCTTTGCTGTAGACACACTACTAGTTAATTATTCTTAAAGCTAGTTCAAGCACAAAGAATATTAATTATTTTATTACAACGGATTCTTTCTTTTTTTAGTTAAATTTCTGCCATGTGACCGAGATAACTGTGAAGATTGTTTAATCAGTGACATGAGACGCCATTTTATTTTTATTTTATTTTTTTATTTTAATTTATTTATTCATTTCAAATTAAAAACACTAACAATTTCAAAACAAGAGAGTAAAATACAAAACATAAAACGAAAGGCAGCAGAAGAAGAAAAAAAATCTTATTATTTCTGTGCCTTCTTAAACAAAATCAATTCAAACAATCAATTCAATCAATAATCATCTATAAATAATACAACAAAATTACATAACTGATCACAATTTTTCCATTTATATTTCGTTTGATATTAACTAACTTAAATCTATATGTATCTATTCAACAATATGTTCTTAATCTTTTTTCTTAAATATAAACATTGACTTTGATTTTTTTACATCATCATCCAATCTATTCCAAAAACCTATTCCCTGTACTGAAGTAGACCTACCCCTTAAACTAGTCCTATACTTTGGTTTCACAAAAATATCTGTTCCCTTTAGATAATAACAACTTTTCCTTTTCACAAAATATGCTTGAATGTTCGAGGGTAGTATATAATTCTGAGCTTTATACATAAGTAAGAGAATATTATAATCCACCAGATCATAAAACTTAAGTAATTTCAATTTATAAAATAAAGTAGTTGTAGGATAACAGTAATGTTTTCTTGTTATAATTCTTATAGCTCTTTTCTGTAACACAAAAATAGGCTTAGTTATAGTTTTACAAGCTGTTCCCCAAACATCAACACAGTAAATTAACTGCGGGACTATAAAAGTATTGTACAGCAAACACAAAGCATTATCATTCAAAAGATCCCTTACTTTATACAGTACTGCCATGGACTTAGATATTTTAGTTTTTACAAAATTTATATGTTGTTTCCATGACAGTTTATCATCAATAATTACACCCAAAAACCTTACCTCATTCACTCTACATATCTCAACACCATCAATTTTGAAAGGAAAATCCAGTTATCTTTTTTTTTAACTAAATATCATAAAATTAGTTTTAGCAACATTCAATGATAATTTGTTTAATTTAAACCAAGTTTGTATTTTAACAAACTCCATCTTCATCAACTCAAACATCTGTTCCAAGTTTTTACCCAAACAAAAGAATGTGGTATCATCAGCAAATAAAACACCTTTCAGGATACCAGACACCTCAATTAAATCATTTACGTATAAAATAAACAACTTAGGTCCAAAAACTGAACCGTGAGGTACTCCATATGAGATACTGCATAGATTAGAGCATACATCATCAATCTGTACAAATTGTTTTCTGTCCCTCAGATAACTAGATATCCACTGTAGAGCTGGACCTCTAATACCATACTGTTTCAATTTTTCAAGTAGAATGGTGTGGTCAATGGTGTCAAATGCTTTTTTTAAATCAACAAATATACTTATACAATGTTGTTTTTCATCTATCGCTGTAGTAACTTGTTCTATCAACTCCATAAGAGCCATGGATGTTGAATTTTTTGATCTAAAACCACACTGACTATTACTTAAAATATTATGTTTATCAAGAAATGTATCTAATCTGGACACAAATAACTTTTCAAGAATTTTTGAAAATTGTGGCAACAAAGATATAGGTCTATAGTTGCTAAATATACATTTTTCACCATTTTTAAAAAGAGGAACTACCTTAGCTATTTTCATTCTGTCAGGGAATATTCCTTTTGAAAATGATAAATTACAGATATATGTGAATGGCTCAATAACATGACCCATTATTTCTTTCACAACCATCATATCCATGTCTTCACAATCTTTAGATCTTTTGTCAGTAAATTTTTGAACTACCTTCATTATTTCTTCTTTATCAGTTCCATGTAGAAACATACTGTTTACACAACCATTGATTAAATAACTCACGTTTTTATCCACTTTAGGAATTGAAGCTGCAACATTAGACCCAACATTTACAAAATAATTATTAAATCCATTAACGATTTCATTTTCATCATGAATTTCCACATTATTTTCCACAAAATGTTGTGAAAGTCCCATATTATCCTTGTGTTTTTTTATAACATTGTTCATTACTCGCCATGTTGCCCTCATGTCACCACTACATTTGTGTAATAATTCACTATAATATTCTCTCTTATGTTTCCTTATAATCCCTACTAATTTGTTTTTATACTTTTTATATTTATCTTCAGCCTCTTGAGTTCTGGATTTCAGGAAACAAGAATACAGATAATTCTTTTTTTTACATGCGTTTCTCAATCCTTTAGTCATCCATGGATGATCAACTGTATTTTTCTTTATATAATTTTTTTGCACACAATTTTTTTTATACAATACTTCAAGAACCTTCATAAACTTATCATAAGATTTGTTTACATCATCTGTATACACTTCTCCCCAATTTTGTTTAGCTAAGTCATCTTTAAATTTATCTAATGCTTTTTTGGATGTGTTTATTATTTTATTCTTTCTTATAAGTGTTTTTGATATGCTGACATCGTTTTTATAAATAGTGAACACAGGTAAATGATCACTAATATCAGTCATCAAAATACCACTCACCATATCACCATCTGTTATATTTGTGAAGATATTATCAATTATTGTTGCACTTTGAGTTGTGATTCTTGTTGGATTTGATATTAACGGATACAAATTTGAACTATACATTGAATTTATGAATGTACTGATGTTATTTGAATCAGTTTTATTTCCTAAATCAATATTGAAGTCTCCACATAAAAAAACTTTTTTATTTCTGCTCTTTACTAGTAACTCCAATATTTTATCGGTAAACATTTCTATCTTTGAGCATGGTGATCGATATACACAACTTATTATAATGTTTTTTCCATTTTTATTGTTTATTTCTATTGTTATCATTTCCATCATATTATCAACAATTGTAGACATTTCACTGATTACTTTACATTTTATTTCCTTATCTATGAATAGAGCCACTCCTCCACCTTTTTTATTTTTTGTTCATATGATGTAATTCATACCCTTCAACATATGCACTATCCATATTCTCATCATTAAGCCAAGTTTCAGATAATGCTATTATTTTAAAAGTTTTATTTAATCCTTTGAAATAATCTAATATGTAGGATATATTTGCATTTAAACTTCTACAATTCAGGTGAACAATAGAAAGACCTTCATCTGCCATGTTTACATCGTTAAACTGTTCTTCATTATAATATTTACTGTCTTTATTAACTGGAAAAAAAATTATATCTATCACCTCTTCAACATTATATATTTTGAATTCTGATTTATCGTACGTCATCATAATTCAGTGTATTTGTTCATCAGGTTATTCACTGTATCTACTTTAATGTGGAGAATCTTTGAAGACCAATAATTAGTCATCTTCTAGACGCATCTAAACGTTTCTAAATCCTTCAGTTCTTTTATTAGTTTTGCTTGCGATCCTTCTTGTGCTTTAATCCAGATTTTTCCATTTCTTGTCCATGTCGCAACTATTTTTTTTTTTGTTTTTTTTAACAACCTAGCTTCACGGGCAATATTCCCATTTCTTTTTGTTAAATGTTCGTTTATGTAAACTTTTGTTCCCTTTAGTTTTTTTGCTTGCATGATTACACTATTTCTTGATTTCCTGCTAATGAATTTTACAACAACAACCAGTTTAGATTTTTCAGATTTGCTGGGTAAGGTGTGACACAAAGAAATATCTTCATGATTTATATCAATCTCCCTGTCTTGTAAAAAGGAGACCACCTGTTCTTCTAAAGTCATCTGTTCCATTGGAGTTGCATCTTCAGTGATTCCTTCACCAGCAGCGACTTTTACATATGAATGATTTTTAATCTCCAGTCCAGTTATAACGAGGTTGTCTTGTCTAGAGTTCTGTTCCAAGTCGTCAATCTTTTGTTCGAGTTCCACTATTTTTTTTATCTTTGAGATTTATTTGTAATTTCAATTTTTTGACTTCTTCAAACAAACCCATCAAGAGTTCCTGTTGTGATGTTAGTTTCACAAGTTCTGAACTCATAAAGTTCAGAGATTTCCGTATTTCTTCCATATCGTCAGAGTTTTGTTCAGTCAAATCATGTTTTCTTAGTTTGGATTTTGCCATTACTCACAAAACCACCTGCCCGATGGCCGTGGTTTATCAAGTCGTTAGCCAAGAGCCAATGTCAGATCACGGATCCAACCAGCGCCTCGATTTCCACCGCAGCCCAGCGACCTCCGGACGTCCGACTCCAGGAAATCAGACACCGCAGCCCCAGACTCTCCCAGGATCCACGGCGGTAACTCTGCTCCGATCAGGAACGTGGATCCAACGGCGACAGTCTCCCACACCGCCGCACTTCCTCACAACAGCAGCAGCCCCAGACTCGACAGCCGAAAGCCGACACACAGCACCCAGGTCCACCAGGCTCTCGAAGGCAGGCCGTCAACCAGCAGCCACCGCCCACAGACCCGACGCCAGAAGATCGGCCTCACGGCTTCAACAGTCCTCAGAGCCAACGACACAACACCGCATCACCCCCGAGCAACGAAAGCGTGTCGATAATCAGCTATATTAATTTGGCCCATTAGATTTTGAATTGGTTGTTTGAAAAATGTATAGCTCCCGTGCAGCGCAGCGCTCATCCGCTCCATGACTCTTTGACCCATCAGAATAAATGCGGTCATTTATTTAACAGAATCAAAATTTAACATCAAGACATGTACACATTGATTTGCTGATCTGTTTCTGATTAATAAAAACTTGGCACGCTTTACTAACAAGACAACAGAACATTACTGATTGAGGCTGATTCACCTCTGAAGGCATCTGGATTACTGGCAAATAGAAAAATTTAAGGGAAGGGATAGATTTAAAAGGAAGATGGATGAAGGAAGATGTATGTTTGTTGACCAGAATTAGCCCGCTCCTTTAAACACCAGCTCAACCTTCCAGTACACTTCAGGACGTGCAGAGACTTTGTGACCTTAGATGGGGGGATACCTCCACTTCGGAACAGAAGTGCATTAGTATGATCCCTTTACAGCGTCTCCGGTTAAAGAGGCTGGTCATCGTCAGAAGTCGTGTGGTTTACTCCGTTAAACAGAACAAGCTTTCTTCGAAGTTATAGGGCGTTATGCCCGGGTGAGTTCACAGCGAGGCGCTGTGACTCCGCTGGGCTGGACGGACCCCCGTCTCACGGTCAAATCCATCAGCTATTGATTAAATCTGAAAGTTCCTTAGGAACTCTAAGGAAGACCCCAGTCAGAGATTCCACTCAGAAGTAGAAGACTGCAAGAAGACTCCATAGTCCCAAGAAAGACTTTAAAAAGACTGAGGAAAACTGCAGGAAGGCTGAAGGAACACCCAAGGAAGACTGACTAGTCCCAGGAAGTGTTGACTTTTTAAAGAGTACTCACTTCCTGTCAATTGGTACTTCCTGATTGGTTGAAACAACCAGCAGGGGCGGTGTTTCAGTGATGTCAGAGGGTTATTAGGAGTCAAAAAGACAGCAGGGATGTTTACGAACGGTTAGTACAGACAGAGGAATGTTATGGCGAAGTGAGACAAACACAGATGCCAGTTGAGGTTGTTTACTGTCTGCTAGGTTTAAAAACAAGACACTTCGTTCTAATAACTTGCTTTCTGACTTTTGACCGACATCCCTGACTTCTGACCGACATCAAATCCACTCATTCAGACAGAAGATCAAAATGCACAATTACTTTGTAAATAGACATTTAACTTGATTTCTAAGTCTAATGAGGTTTAAAAAGCATTAATACTGTTTCACAGTTGATTTAAATGAGTGGTTCACTTCAACATTTCGAAATGATATGAACTAAACACACTTTGATTATCAAGATATTCTAAAATAGTAGTGGTAATGTAAAAAGAAGAGTGTTCTTTCAATTGATTAATTCAGGATACAATTAAATAGTCTCTTGATGAGATAATTTGTATTTCTGGATTCAAATCAATGAAATAACAGTTCCTGTCCCATGAGGGTCTTCAGAGACAGGTTGAGGTCGGAGGCCTAGATCATTACAGCAAGCTGACCTAAGAAGAATTTGTTATTCTCAAGCGTTTTCCTAAATTGGGAAAGGACTGATAAAGTGTTATACAACCTTCTGACTTCTGACGTCAATGAAAGGCATAAATAAGAACAGAACTATGTTGAGACAGGGGTTCTGTCTTTGAGGTCCCGAGGTATTTCTGGCTGTTCCGCCTTAGTGGCTAAGCTTCAAATAAAAACCCCATTTTGCTGTCAAACAGAACCAAGGTGTCTACTGTTTTATTTAAAGAACCCAAGAGTATTAATGTAGTAGATACCATTACAAAATCAACTGTATTTCAAAACCCAATTCGAGTTAGCGTGCACATGCCGAGGGACGAGCTACTGTTCATTTCTTCAAATCTTAACAAGATAAACACCTAAAAACAATTATTTGTTTGCTCAACTTTATAGTAAAGGTGTATCTCAATCTCACGTTAGCTTAATAAAAGGGCTTTAATGGTCAAATTAGCTGTATTTCAAAAGTATCTTGCTGCCTCAGTTCTCCGGGATCGTGCAGAGGGGGGGAAACAGGAAGGAGGAATGCTGCTTGTTTCTTTGAAATTTAACAAGAAAATCACCTAAAACAATTATTTGTTTGCTCATAATTACAGCAAAGGTGCGTCTTAGTTGAACTTTTACTAAAGAAATGTACTTTAATGGTCAAATCAGCTGCATTTCTCCAGGGCGGTGCAGCTGGTTTGACGGTTGCTCCAAGCAGCAAGCAGAACAAAAGTGGGGGCAAGCTGATTGTGTCATTAATAGCTGGTGAAGATTCTCAGTCATCCAGGACATGGTAAATTCAACAAAGTGCCAGACAAAAACAATAAAGTATAAAGTATAATAAATTTGTCCTAAATGCCGACAAAACCAAAGGGATGCTTTTTTTCAAATAGGAAGTTGGTCCCAGCAGTTCATCCTCTGATTTCATCCTCAAATGGTGTCCCGGTTGAGTTTGTTGATTCCTATAAATATTTGGGTATCTTATTCGATTCGCATCTCTCTTTTAAGCTCCATGTGGAAAACTTGGTAAAGAAACTGAAAGTCAAACTGGGTTTCTTTTTCAGAAACAAATCCTGTCTAACTCTGAATGCTAGGAAACGCCTTGTATCTGTGACTTTCCTTCCCTCCATTGATTATGGTGACATTATTTACATGAACGCTCCTACAAGCACTCTGCAGATGTTGGATGCTGTCTATCATGGTGCACTAAGATTCGTAACTGGCTGTGATTATTGTTCCCACCACTTACCCTGTATTCACTGGTTAACTGGACATTATTAACTTCACGCAGACTCTCTCACTGGTACATTTTCATCTTTAAATCACTTCTTGGTCTGCTGCCTTCATACATCTCTTCCTCTGTGTGAGTGCAGCTACAGCGTTCGCTCTCAGGACATTTTTACCTGCAGTGTTCCCTCAGTGCAGACTGAAATAGGCAAATGGGCCTTCTCCTACTCTGCTCCTGTTTCCTCGAATATCTTGCAAAAAGATCTGAAGCTCTCGACCTTGACCTTTTTAAGTAGCTTTAAGAATCTGTTGGACTCCTGGCAAGGACCAATGCAGACACGTTCCTGTTTTTTTTTCTACATTCACCTTAGAATCTTGCTGTTTTTAATTACTTTTTTTTTTTTTGCCATCCTATTTGTTAAAAAAAAAAAAAAATCTGTATGACTTTTTATAATTGTTGTTGCTGTTGTCCATTGTTGTCATCATTCTTTGTTGAAATCAGGTCTCTCTTGTAAATGAGTCCTCGAGGCTCAATGGCATTTACCTGTCTAAATAAAGGTTGAATGAATGAAAAATAAAGTTCAGCTGTCTTTGTCTTGAACTTTTTTGACTTTGTCATTATAGTCACTTTTACATGATACAATGGCATGCCTTACTACTACTACTACTACTACTACTACTACTACTACTACTACTCTGCCATCTAGTGGCTGATAATGTAAATGTTCAATTTTTTTTCAGTCAAAATGAATGAAAATGGTCATATCCCAGACAAAAATTGGTTTACAAATATGGGGAAAAATCTACAAATACATTGCTTTGGCCTATAAGTCGCAGGGCATGCAAATTATGCAAAAAAGAAAAAAAAAACACGACTTATAGGTCAAAAAATATGGTAGCTTAAAAAGAAAAACCAAGAAACATGAATATTACCAATCAAGATTTAACCCCAGGTTGTCTGATTCCCAGCATATTCTAAAACCAACTAGATCAGACAGAGACTGGCTAGCAGTCCAACACCACAGAAAACATTTCTGTGGTGTAGCCAGATTCACAGGTTGTATTCATATTTTTAGTTTGAAGAATAAAATTCTAAAATAAACATAACAGTGGAGAATCATCAGGGTATTCTAGGTATTCAGTGAAGGCCCTGAATAAACCTAATAATATAAATGGGCAGTACTTATATAGCGCCTTTCTATCTTATCGAGATATTCAAAGTGCTTTACACTTCAATCTGTGTCCTCATTAACCCATTCATACAGCACTCTACTAGATTTCTACAAAGCTAATTGAACAAATCATTCTAAAGAGACTAACCAGTGTTTTATCACATTCATACACCAATGGGACACACACCGGAGGCATCGAGGGGTTCATTGTCTTGCCCTGAGACACTTGGGCATGTGACTGCAGGTGGATTCAAACCCCCAACTCTTGCATTGGAGGATGACTACTCTAACCACTCAGCCACAGCCACGAATATAAAAAAGTCAAAAAGTTGAGCAATATTTTTCTTATCACTTTTATTAATATGGATTAATGATCTTTGGCTTGCTTGTCTAAAATATAAAACAATGTAACAAAAGCTTATTTTTCTATTTTTTGTTGGAATTGCTACACTGTAAATTGTTCATGTATCTGGTAAAAAAAAAAATCCTTTGTGCTGTCTCTGGGCAGATGTTCTTATACAAATGGTGTTTAGTATATCGATCAGAATTCCCAGATGAAACAACACAAATGAGAGAGTAAGTGAGAGTGGACAGTTTGATCAACCAATCATATTTACCTATACACACTTAGGTAATCTAGCTGATGTTGTGGCTATTTAAAGTGGGTGGAGCTTCAACTGGTCCACTGTCCTGAACTATGCTGAAGATGGAAACTGAAACTGACTTTTTTCTTTGCTGATAAAAACCCCTAATATTGAAAAAACACCTCGCACAAACAAGCACATATTTACGTAGACAGTTTTGTTTCTTTAAAATGAATGAGTAAATGAATAAAATTAAATATTAAAAGGCTTTAAACATCTAAGTTCATCGCATAAACCAACATACATGTTCCTGTTTTTAGTTGTTTACATCACTTTATAATGTAGCTGTTTTTGTATA
>NC_056515.1:13225896-13249560 GCF_014905685.2 Nematolebias whitei
TTAATTGTCTTCACCCTCACTCCAGCTGTCGGCTCTTCATCTGCTCATTAAGGAGCCAAACAAAGAGAGTGTGCAGTAAAACAGCCTTTAATGACCATCATCACCTGCTGAGAAAGTCTGTCCTTTGGGCTACACCTTTACTGAGCGTGCATGTTTAATTTAGACACAGAGAATAATTTTTCTTAAAAATAAATAAATAATAATAACAGACCTTTGAAGCCCTGGAGCGCGAATGTCCATTGTAAAAATAGCTTTACTGCGATTTAATGTGGTGCTATGGCTCCGCAGACATTGCACGTTGCTGCCTTACTTTGTATTGTTTCTAGTGTAAAATACTTCCACATATCAGACAGGTTTAGATTAAAAGTTTGTCAGCTGTTAGCCACAGTGCTGCTTACTTAGTCCTCACGTTGTAGCTGGCTGCAAACTATGAAATGGATTATCTGAATGTGAGGCGGGTCTTATTAATCTGGGTTCATGAGACACGCCTCTGTTCAGGAAATCCATTCCATAGTTTGAAGCCAACGTGCAGCACAACCACAGACATGCATCATGGATCGGAAATATCGGCAGGTTGGATCGGAAAATCCGATACGTAAATTATGCTGGTATTGGAGCCCGATACCGATAATGGATCGGATCGGCCGCATCCCTAGTTCAAACACACCTATTGTTCTTACTCTTCTCAACAAGTAATAGGCCCCACCCACATCCCAAAGCACATATGCAGCAGTCCCTTCCACCTGCAGTCAGAGCAGATGTTCTATTTTGTATAGGCTTCGCCCTTTAAGAGCTATCGCTGGTGGGTTTATCCCATCATGCAAAGCATCGCACTGAAAAGTTTAGTCCACGCCCACCTGTTGTGTGAGCCCCACCCGGTCCATATAAATTATGTTAAGAGCGGGTAATCGGCTCCCATTTTTTTTTAGCAAGCTAATAGCTCTCAGCTTCAAACAACGAGATGTCCAGCACCAACATCATCCACCTGTATCCATCCTACAAGACCAGCTAAATGCTGAGTTTTGACCAGCACGACATCTGCGAAGGATGCCTGGGTCCCCGCCATGCCGACCTCGCCTCCTCCTGCCACCTCTGTGACCTCCTCCCCACGGAGGAGAGGCAGAGGCAAGCAGCCTTGTTCAAGGCTGACGTCGAGGAGTACCTCTCTGTGGAGGGGATTGTTCCCTTGACGATGCCATCTACTTTTTTAACGCCGACTCTCGGAGTGAATCGGATGGTTCCTCTGGGACAGGCGACGTCAGCAGCAGACCCGCTGCTCACTCCCTCCTGAAGAGTGTAATGTCGGAACGAGGGGGGCCGAGCAGATGTTCACCCCCCCCAGCCCTTTCCGCATCAGCGACCACACCGCTCCCAGCCGTCGGTGCCCTCCTCTCGGAGCTGCCCGGCATAATCCAGGAGGCGGCTGACACGAAGGGACTTTCCGTCCCTCTCCTCCCCCCGCCCAGATCGGATGATCTAGAGGGAAGGTTTGGCTCCACCCGGCTCATCGTCCTGATCCCATCTGGCCTCGTTTCCCAGAAGTGACGTCCTACTGGAACGAGGCTGCAGCTGGACCTGGTAGACTGAGAGCGCCGGTGCCCACATTTGCTCCCATCACCAGAGTGGAGGGGTTTACTTAGCGGAATTTTCCCTTGGTGCCCCTACAGCGCCAAGCCTGGCGGAGGCTATTGGAGCAAAGATGTCCAGGTTGGACCAGTGTCCTGTACCTCCGGGGAAGCATGACCAGATGGTGACGTCGCTCTCCAACCGAGCTCACCAGTGTGCGTTCCAGGCGGCCACAGCGAACAACAACGTTGCGTTGCTGGCGTACAGGCTCTCAAAGAGGCTGGAGGAAACAGACCTGCCTGAGGAGATGAAGAGCCCCCTCTGCAAGGCGTCTGACATCATCCTCAACCTTTGCGCCTCCTCTGTTGTCTGCCTGTCTCGCATCGCAGCCTGGATGATGATGATCTAGAGGTCCACCGGGCTCCGTCACTCCCCCTCCCTGTCAAAGGAGCTGCAGAAGGATTTGTTGGAGGGCCCCATCACGACGGACGTCTGATGCGCCATCTGATCAAGCCGCACTCCTCCTCTCGCCCCTCGCCCACTGGAGAGAGCGCCGTGGCCAGAGGCAGCAGCAAAGACGCTCCACAGCTGCAGCAGCGTCTTCTAGCTCCGCTCTGCCACCAGCCCCTCCCATCAGAGAACAGCCCTCCTCCTCCCGGCAACCAGTGGTGCAGCGTTTCCCCAGTGACCGCCAACAGGCGCCGTCCTGGAACAACCAGCCACATGGGCTCACGGGGGAGAAGATTCAAAAAATGACTCCTTGAGGAGGATGTGTGTGCACAATGATGGCTTGAGTTTTGAAATAAAACGTAAACATCATTCAGAAATTAAATTGTCTGATTTCAGCCTGACTGTCAGTTTGAATGATCTCACAGCAGCTTCTCCTCATACATCCTCCACACAAAGTGAGCCGGTGTCCTCAAAACAGGTTGTTAAAAATCACTGCAGCTCGAGAAAACACACAAAATGCTTGCGTGACACAGCAGCCAAAAGTGAATGTTTTCAGCAGACCGAATCCAGTGGCAAACCTCGCTCTCAGCCCAGGCTGTGCGCTGCCTCCTCTGACCGCAGCGGTGACAAATAAGCACACCCGCGGCAGCGGCAACCCTCACCTAAACGGCACCGCTTGGCCAAGGTCGTGCACGCCTCCCCTCAGCGCACGCCAGCTCACATCAGCATGGATGTGAGCCCGCAGCCTGAGCACAGCACAGAGGTGCCTTCAGGGCCCTTTCGAGGAAGCCTCCCCTTGGGGGAGCTCGGAGTACGCCTCCGCAGCACATGACAGCGGTGGAGGCTGTAACTTGGTTGGCATCCGTAAAAAACATGACGCAGTACAAAAACACATGCCCGCTCCCCGAACGTTACGCGGAGTGACAGTGAGCGTGCGCTCTGGACAGATGGATGAACCGTCTTATCAGCAAGAGATACACGCTACAGTTTGTAGCTTAACCCCCCCCCCCCCCCCCCATTTGGAGGAATTTTAGAGATGGTTCTGTCATCTCTAGAACAGATCTCGTTCCTCCATGCAGAGGTTCAGGAACTTCTGGTAAAAAATATAATTTCCACGGTTCCAGACGGAGAAGAAAACACAGGGTTTTACTCTCGTTACTTCCTGGTCCCAAAACGGACCGGAGGGATGAGACCCATCTTGGATTTGTCAATTTTCAACAAGTTGATCATGGAGAGACATTTTCACATGTTGACAACCAGACAACTGTTAGACAACATTCAGCAAAACGACTTGTTTATCTCCATCGTTCTGAAAGACGCCTACTTCCACATTCCAATCATTACAAAGCACAAAAATCCCTGCGCTTCTCCTTTCAAGGGACCCAGTATCAATACAACAGACTTCCGTTCGGGTATTCCCTCACGCCACTCACATTTTCAAAATGTGTGGAGTCGGCTCTGCAGCCGCTACACAGAGCAGAGATGAGAATTCTGTTTTATCTGGACAATCTGTTGCTGCTGACGTGTTCCAGACAGGAGGCAGCAGTGCAAATTCAGACGCTGACGTCACACCTACAAAATCTGGGCTTCACCATAAACTGGGATAAAAGCTCAGTTCACCTGGCCCAGACAATTGTTTATCTGAGAGTGGAGCTAAACTCGGTCACAATGAGGGCTCGTTTATCTCAGACGAGAACCGAAGCTCTAAAGGATCATCTCCACCACGTGAAGCTCAGCAGAGTGGTAACAGCTGTTTCTGCCATGAAGTTATTAGGGACAATGTCGTCTGCTCACACAATGATTCCGTTGGACCTACTCCACATGCAACGCCTCCAGAGGTGGTTCGCTCGTTTGCGTGTGGACCCGGTGAGGCAGAAGAGACAGTTGATTGCTGTGCCCCCCTCTGTGAGAATCAACCTGAGACACTGGGGAAACCCTCTTGTTCTGTCGGAGGGAGTTCCTGTCAGCAGACCTACGTCACACTTCTCAGTTTTCACATACACAACCCTGTCAGACTGGGGAGGCACATGCATGTCCCAAGCTATGGGGGCGCTGTGGCCACCCCACACAGCAGCTCATATAAATGTTTTGGAATGTCGCATGGTTTTGAATGTGAGTCAACATTTTGCTCCTGTGATGCGGAATCAACATGTTCTGATTCATACAGACAACAAAGTGACTATAGCATACATAAACCGGCAGAGGGGTGTGCGCTCAGCCCAAATGTTACATATTGCGAGACAGCTGCTGTGTTAGGCACACCAAAATCTGCTCTCCATCAGAGCAGTGTCCATCCCCGGCGTTCTGAACAGTGGAGTGAATGTGATGTCCAGGGGCAGTTCGTGTCACGGGGACTGGAGCCTCCATCCCAAGCTGATGGCTCAGACGTGGCAGAAATTTGGCAGAGCGGCTATGGACCTGTTTGCTACACGAGAGAACGCTCAGTGTCAACTATGGTTCTCACTGAGCCAACGGGACAAACCACCGCTAGGGGTGGACACGTTTTCTCACAGCCCGTGGTCCAAAATGCTTCTTTGTGCATTTCTCCCACTCCCTCTGATATCACGGTTTTTGAACCGAGTTCGAGAGGAGGGACTGATAGCCCTCCTGGTGGCTCCCAAGCGCGTGAACGCCCCGTGGTTCGCAAATCTACGACGCCTGTTATCGGATCGCCCGTGGAAACTGCAATGGAGGGAGGATGCTCTCTTCCAGGTGGGAGGAGCGATCAGGAGTTACCCAGAAATAGGCCAGCACCTTTGGGTCTGGTCGCTGAGCAGATCCCTTTAGAGAGGATGGGTCTCTCTCAAGATGTAGTGCGCACGATCCAGGATTCATATGCTGCCTCCACCACAGTGCTGTACACATCAAAGTGGACAGCTTTTCAGCGCTGGTGTACGGAGAAAGGTGTAGAGGCCACCTCATGTCCACTAGGTGGCGTGCTGTCCTTTCTACAGCAGCTGATGGACAGAAATATGGCGTTCAGCATGATTAAAACGTATGCTGCAGCCATCTCCTCTTGTCACGAAGGTTTCGGTGACAGAACAGCTTTTAATCATCCACTGATGAAGCGTTTTTTAAAAGGTGTACAGAGGTGCAGGCCTGTATCACGCCCACTTTCTCCACAGTGGGATTTAATGCTGGTTCTGTGAGCCCTGATCAAAGCTCCATTCGAGCCACTAGATCAGGTTCCGATTAAATTCTTGTCTCTTAAAACAGCCCTGCTGTTGGCTTTAACATCCGCAAAGAGGGTGAGTGATTTAACTGCCCTCTCTGTCTCTCAGTCATGTCTCAGAATTCAGGCTGATGGTAGCTCAGCTGATCTGAGCCCTAACCCAGCGTTTATGCCTGAAAACATCACAAGCTCATTTAAATCAAGAGTGATATCGTTGGAGGGATTTTCTCTTCCTCCCCACAAATCAAAAGAAGAAGCATCTTTCCATCCTCTCTGCCCTGTCCTTGCGTTGTCGTGTTATGTAACACGCATGGCTGCACTGCGTCAGACTCAACATTTGTTTGTGCACTATAGAGACGCATCTGTAGGTCTCCCGTTATCCACCCAGCGCCTGTCACACTGGCTGTGTGAGGTCATTTCTGAAGCCTACAGAGCATCAGATTTAGAGCCTCCTGACAACCTCAGGGCGTGCTCGACCAGAGGTATAACATCTTTGACTGCTTTGCCTAATGGTATGACAATGCAGGATATTTACACTGCAGCCGCGTGGTCAACACCCTGTTCATTTATTTGCTTTTATTTACATGACGTGTCGGCTTGTTCCATGACACATTCTGTCCTTAGTGCCTTAACAGAATGAATATTGTTGTTTCATGGAATCTCGTTTAAACTCACATCTGACTGCATGCATTTACAGTGTGAGATGTTGTTATCAGTCACAGGTTATGACTGTTGTTCTTGTTCTATGGTCACTAATCAGTTCATGACTTCTGTCATTAATCAATTCATTTGATTAATAATCAGTTCACTTATTATTAATCTGTTCATGTTGAAGAGCCGTGGATCTGCTCTGTTCGCAGCCCTTTTCAGCCTCTCCTCTTTCCCGTTGAAAACTTTTTCCGGGCGTTCATGCAGTCATAACGCGTAAACTACGCAGCACACATCTGTACATGGTAGGTGTAATTACGCAACGTGTATTTACGCACATGGAGAGCTGAGTGACAAGATATTTTTGGGCAAGCGGGCACTTCTTATGATGTTTGAATGGACCAGTGAGGCGGGGAACACATTATGCTTCGCCCTTAACCCACCAGCGACATCTCTTAAAGGGCGAAGCCTATACGAAATAGAATGTTGGCTACATACTGTAACCCCAGATTCTATGAGTATAGGCGTAGCCCTTTAAGCGTCGGGCCTCACTGGCTCCTAAATGGCTGAAGAAAATGCTATTTGGGAGCCGATTACCCTCTCTTAACGAAATTTATACGGACCAGGTGGGGCCCACACAACAGGTGGGCATGGACTAAACTTTTCAGTGCGATGCTTTGCATGATGGGATAAACCCACCAGTGACAGCTCTTAAAGGGCTACAACTATACTCATAGAATCTGGAGTTACAGTACGTAACTAGGGCATTAACAGAGTTCTCGAGTAATCTACACATTGATTGCTAGGACATCGATCGAGGTTAAAAATGTAACGTCGGGTATCCGTAGTGACGTCATATTATGTGACCACCGTATGACCGTAGGGGGCTGTTCTATGAAATTATCTTAAACAAAATACAGGGTCGGGTGAATGGTCGGATCAATGAATAAACACTCACAGGCTGTTTCTGCTAGAATAATAATGTATCATTTTATTACACCGCCACAGATACAGCAAAGCACAAGTACATTCAGTACAAATCAGATATTGATGTAAAAAGCCCCTCACCATGACACCAGATCGGGAAGCCGTTTCAGTCCGAGTAAAAAGGTAACATCAATTGGCTGTGTATCGGATCAGGATCCACAGCAGACTTCAACTCTAATTCTGAGTGTCACACTTTAATACTCTCTGCATTACATGGGAACATCTCCCAGTAAAAAGAACATGCCCACCTGGACTTAAAGTCTGTGAAAAACCCTTGAGATAGCGTGAGAGCGTTAGAAGCTTAAAAAACCTCTAGATAACGAGAGAGCGTGAGAAGCTAGGGTGAGAAACCTCTAGATAGCGTGCGGAAGGAGGCGGGCCGGGCCTCCTCCTCAGGCCTCTGGGTAACTCACAACAACATGCACAAAAAACACTTTATATCGCAGGTTAAATAGTCAGAAAAACAACATTTTATTAAACTCTCAACTCAGGGGCAGTGTTGCACTGTTGCAGGTCACAGAGTATGGTGTAACACCGGGTCCAATCCATCGAACCAGAACCAGTTTTGGTTTAAGTTTCGTTTTTGATGTGCTGCATGTTTCTTCACGTTTGCAGTTTAATAATAATAACTAATAGTTTAGTTTTTCCTGTGACTTATTTGCAGTATGATAAATGGTAGGAGCATAATATACGCTCCCAATGTTTTGTTGGTCTTTTTTTTTTTGTAAATAATTACCTTTTATTTTTGTATCTTGAGATCTATGACATCATCAAATACTTGAGTTCTACTCGGGTTTTATTATGTTAATGTCAATTTTAAAAATTATATACTCGTTCAACCCCTATACGTAACTAAAGTTTCATGTCCAGAATGCAAACACATCGTGCATGTGAAAACTGCAAAGTCACCACTGGTTGACCTCACTCTGCCTTATAGTTGAAGCAGGATGTAAATGAATTTTGTTAATTAATTTGTTTATTTGTCTAACATAAATCAACACACTAACTTAACTTCAAGTGTCTTTAGAAGAGGCATGTCTTTCAGGTCACTTTTGCTGGTTCCAAGCACATTGTAGGAAATTTCACTAAGTGTTGTTGCTAGTTGTTCTAGTCTGGGTAAGAGTCTAGAAACTTCGGTGTGAGTTTAAAATATGTCACTCTAAAGCTGAATTAAAACTGCATAACATTTTTTTTTTCTCTTCTGGCACAAAAAAAAAAAAAAAAAAAAGTGCTGTGGTTGTGGGCACAAATCATTTGATTCAGATTTCAAGCTGTCAACACGGTGCAGCTGTGAGAACAAGTTGTCATGTGTGTACAGAAAAGAAATAACACATTTTGATTTGGTGTTACTTGCACCTAATCCATGTGTTCACACGCCCACAGGAGGCCAGATACATCAATGAACCAAGAACAAGCTGTACGAGATATAGTGTCAATGACTTTTAGATATAAACTCATTGGTTGAAGTTTGAGGCTAAACTGAAAACTGGAGTGAAGTCAGTGCTTCTCAATTATTTTCTGTAACGACCCCCCCCCGCCCCCCAGGAAGAAGTAAAAATTGTGCGTCCCCCAACTCTCTGCCGTGATGTAAATAGTATAATTTGTCTGTAAAATTGTTATAAGTACACCTCTGCATAACATTGTGTCCTTATTAACATTAAATATTTTTTTTAGATCAACTTACAACGAAGAATAACTTTATTAACATTGTTTTATTTTAGTCTGTAACAGAAAGTACTCAAAGTGCATACATTTTCCTGGAAATAAAAACTTAAATACTTATTTAAACTGTAAACATTTTTGACCATTTGATACTGAAAAATAAAATTAAATATAATCAATAAAAAATAATAAATTCAAATTGATCCGTAACATTTTAACTCAGGAGTGTTATATAAAACACTTTGACCTACAAAACAAAAATGAATAAAACAATTTGTGCTGATTTTTTAAATCAAAATGAGGAAGTCAGGATCAATGAGCACACTCATCGATAAAACTAAAAAAATTCTGTCAACGCGAAAGAGGAAAGAGGGGCAGGTAACCCTCTTGCTTTTAGTTTACTCTTTGTTGCCTGGTCCAGAGCATTAAAAAAAACAGCAGTTTAACTGAGGAGGCAAATATATTTGTTAGCAAAGAATAAAGCCCTAACTTTTATTAAACATTACATTGGTAAATTGTGCTTTGACAAACTCATCAATAAAACTAAATAATTTTATCAATGCGAACGAGGAAAGAGGGGGCAGGTGTCGCTCTCACTTTGAGTTTACTCTTTGTTGCACATGTGCTGTGGGCGATGTCCAGAGCGCATGGACATAAAACACATGCTGCGGAGGTGTCGGAGTCATTTATCGTCTCAGCCATAGAGGGGAGCGACACGGTTCATGCATGGCTCCCCAAACGACAAGGCAGCAATATTTGCTTATAACTTTGTTATTAGTAAGTCTGAGAGATACAAACAAAGAGCTGCCAGAATGCACAAAATGAGATTGGAGAAGAAAAAAAACAAACAAAAAAAACAACTCCCTGAGGCAAAAAAAGCATATTCCCCGGGGTCACATGCACCCCACCCCCAGGGGGGCGCGCCCCACTATTTGAGAAGGACTGTAAGTAAACATGTTGTCTGTGTGATACATTCTGTTCACTTTTTTGTGAATATTTAACTTAAAAGCAGATAAAGTCAAGTAAATGTGCTTTCAGTATTACTAAATATGTATACCTCAAGTATTTTCCAAGGCCTTGTGTATTGACATCCTTGACATGAAAAAAAAACTGTGTAGATTTGTCTTTGTTTGCTTTAACAGCAATACATTTGACATTTTAATAATATTAGTAGCACATTTAAACATTATTTTACTTGCACATTTTATTTACTAAGCATGTAGCTTTTCTCACTGCAGTGTATACAGTAGGGCTTTTCAAAGAACATCTCCAGAGCTTCTTGGTATTAAAAAAGCTGATTCTTTTTGAGTGGGTTGTAACATTCTGTGTAGCTAATTTGATAAATCATCAAATATGAAGACTAATATACCATTCACGCACTGATTCTGTCTGTTATGTTTTTCTAGTTTGCCTGTGTTATTACCAATTATGTAGATTTTAATGCTCATGTACTTTTAGTGGCAACTAAGTCCAGAAGTTTGCATTTTCAAATCTAACTATTCTCATAATGCCAATGACAAAACTCCTAAAGCTTGGTGATAAAGGTGTTATTTATTTATTTATTTATTTTGGCATTTGTGTAACTGTTATATTCTAAATGGTGATATCACAGGTGGTACTTTTCACAGGACAACCCCCGCCCCCCCTCTCAAAATGGCCATCTTTTATTTGCCAAACCAACATATTTATGACTTGAAACTGATCCTGACTTATTCCCTTACAAGAAATGAAGTATTTCTGCCTTAAAATTATAATTTAATTCAAATTTAAAGATCTCTGCTCATGTGGTCATTTCTGACTGTTTTATTTTTCATATAATTGAATTACATTTATCAGAGTACAGTTACGTCACAGTCCATTTCTAAATAAAAGCAAGCTTATCATGTCCAAAATGCTAATGCTGCATTCACATTACTTTAACCTTATGCAGAAATTAAATTAGCTGATTTTCATGATAAACAACAAATTCTTAAAACTGACAGTCTCACAGAGAAAACATCATCAGATTTTGGGGGAAAGGAAAGCCAAACAAAAACACACATTTGTCATGATCTTGGGCATACAAAAATATTTTTTGTGTTAATAATGTTTAATTTCAAGAACTAAAGCAGCAGAAACAATAAGTTACACTGAGAGAGACACTCAACCAGCTGTGTGTCGTTCCTCCATGGCCGATCCCTCCACAACGCTTTTTCTTTGCAGATGTTTGGTAACTTTTGCAATTTGGACAATTCTGTAATAATGATGCTCCAGAGGTTTTGGCATTTAATACAATGTGACATTTTAGATACAAAAGGTGGATGGATGTTGACTTTGGCATCTTCCCCAGCCACGTCAACTGGTCACATGCAAACACAAACAGATGTATTTTATTTACTATTTGCCATGACCTTCATGGGGTGGAGGGCTGTTTTGTTGTGGGACGGGGGTTCCCCTTTGAAAATGTGAGGGGAAACACTGGTGTCCCGTACATTTTTGGTGCAATAAAAAAAAAAAGAGTGTAAATATATTTTTATAGCCATGCACTATTACATAGTAGAGATTATGGTTGTTTATTGACCTCAGTTTTGTTTTTTAATTGATTTTTTTTTTCACTTTATGCTGTTTCAGACAGAAAGAACTTGTGTTTTCTGTTACACCATTCAAGTCAACCATTAAAATATTTTTCTGTTTTTTTTTTTTTTTCTCCACTGTCCAATTCAAGAACTATTTGCTTCTGACCTTGATGTTTCTATGAAGGTAGTTTTGAAGCAATCTGAGAGGAAAACATATCAATCTCAGAAATAAAGATTTACGACAAAACAAAGAAATCAGGACATTTTTTTATTGTCCTTTACTGAAGGTGTGATGACGCTGAAAGGACAAATGAATATGATGGTGGGCGACGGATAATGTTTTTGCTCATATCTGTGTCTGTTAGCAATAAATTTCATGAACACAAAACATATTCCAATAAAGCTCTCAAAATTTAAACATTGTATGTACATAAAAAGGTTAAATCATTTCATCTGGACCAGAAACACAGCAATGAAGGCTACGTATGGGACATATCTGGTTGGCAGGCCACAGACTGATGAAGTCTTCCGTATGGAAAACGAAACGTTTCTCCCTTAAAGAAACTAGTCCAGATGAAATAATTTAACCTTTTTGTGTTATCTACCTGGATGACTGAGCCTACAAACCATTGTATGTACATCTACAACTGATTACATTTTCAAATAAACCTGCTCTAGAATGGCTGCCATTAGTAAGCACAAATTCATAAATACAAAAAAGGTTTATAACAGTTAATTTTACAGTTATTGAGATGAAATTTGGTTTGGGTGTAGTCGAGAGCATTTCAAAATACTTAGTCCAAGCATTGACACATTGCGTAACATATTTGCTTAAAACCTTTCTGTTAACATTTGGTATCAATCTTTGACTGTTAGCGTTAAATCGTATAAACCATTAGATATAGTTTAATTAAACTCTGAGAAAGTATTCATCTTATACAACTCATAAATACTTGGAGTTAACCCACTTCAAGATGGCTGCCATAACCAATGAACCGCAGCAAATACAATATTGACTATAACTCAGATTTAGTAGCTGAGAGACATTTACAAAACGTTGAATTCTAACCAATCACAGGAGATTTTGCAGTATGAGATCATGCATAACATAATTCATAAGGTTTTACTCTGTGCTTTCTCATCATGAGATGATCTTAGACTAACACACTGGTATAAAAGGCAGCATGTGATTTGCATACCTTCAAGGACTGCTAGGTCTTTAATTCAAGTAGCTGAATTTAGGTGCAGATTAGGCTTAGATTGAAGTACAGTGCAGTTGCAAGCAAGCATTGACTTTAAGCACTGATCAAGAATTTCAAAGATAATGCATTACTGATGGTAAGAAAATATTGTTCGGAAAAACCACAATGTCCTGTGACAAAAGAATATAGCAAATTGTATTTTGTGTTCATGTTATGACCTGCAACAAATTCACATAAAGATTTGAAATAATGTTGTGCGTGGGTTAACCCGCAGACAGAAAGCCATTTTTAGAGTTGGTGGATAACGAACAAATGCATGTAGATTAGGGTGAATTTTGAGTCAAGGATAACATCAACATGCTAAAACACTCTTATCCAGTCTCAAATTGCCACTCACATTTCTGGATTACCCAAAAGCCCTTTTTAAAACTTTTCACACACTTTCAGCCGTGGCTAACATGACCAATAATTTGAAATCTCCACATGTACTCAGAAATAAATGGCTTTACAGTTTTCACTCCAGGAATGGTGCATGGTGGAGGAGAGAGGCTTTCTTTCATAGCCTGGTGTTCTGGTAAGATCAAGCTGCTCACGCTCTAATGTCAGTGTTTCAAATCTGGACATTTTCACACAGATTTTTTAACGGGAATTTTCACATTTTCTTAAATGTTATTACATCTTGCTCATTAAAAAAATGTACACTGCCTTTCAATAAGATAAATTGCCATTTCATGTAAATAAAATATAAATGAAGAAAAACAATTGTTCTCCTTTCCAGTGGCATGCAGAAGGTGCTATTGAATATTGAAATCTTACTAGAAAACCGTATTTATAGTAGATCTGTTTTCTACAACAGAGCTTTAGTGCCACGCAGAAACAAACAAAAGCAAAATTACATTACTACGGTAAGAAAAAAAAAAAAAGCCATAAAATTACAAGAATAAAGTCGTAGTATAATGAGAACAAAGTTGTACAAGATTTTTTTACAGCTTTCGTTTATTTTTATTTTTTTTCCACCAGTCGGATCCACAACACGACCTGTCAATCAATCCAGTAGACGTGTCAGCAAATGACAAATCCAAAGCTAAATGAGTCATAATATTATCCGAACTCCAGACACGATAAAGCAGGGTTTATTGCATTTTAACTGTGGTAAAATGAAGAATGTTGAGCATCTTGTTAAATTTTACTCTGGTACTGGTTTTACAAATAAGGAGATACTTAATCTGTCAGCACATCAGCATGTTATCTGTTTCAGGACTTTGAACCCGCTTACTGTAAGGTGGTACGCTCTGATGGGCTGTGGCGCAGCTCTCTGCAGGTAAGGAGCATTTACCTTCGGCTTGATCATTTGCTGAAATGCCTACTGGATTGATTGACAGGTCGTGTCGTGGATCCGACTCGTGTAAAAAATTAAATAAATAAACGAGAGCTGTTTAAAAAAAAAAGTTTTGTACAACTTTATTCTTTTAATATTTAGATCTTATTCAACTTTATTCTTGTAATACTATGACTTTATTCTCATATTTGTATGGCTTTTAATTTTTTCTCTTAGCATGACAATATATTTTTTTAGAATGGCCCTAAAGCTCAGTCGTAGTTTTCACTGTCAATCAAAATAGAGAACACAAAATTATTTGATAATATATATGTTAAAAAGTCATCACTTTTGAATTATTCTCTTGACAGTAGAATAACAGGACAAAAACAAGCAATCGAAAACAATACTTAACCAGTGGGTGTTGCAGCGTTGTATTGTTGGACACACTTCTGAAACACTACAAACTTAATGGGGCAGTTCCCATAAAGTGGCAGTCTGGGGTGGTGGTACCCATCTATAAGAAAGAGAACCAGAGAGTGTGTTCCATAACACTCCTCAACCTTCCTAGAAGGTGGGGTGGGGAGGTGGGGTGGGGGTGTCCAGTCAACAGCTAAAACGCTAACTAAAGAGGATCCATGAGGGTTTTCTCTTGGTCATGGAAGCATGGACCGGCTCTTTACGTTTGAGTGCTAGAGTGAGCAAAGGAGTTTGACCAACCAGGTTTGGATATTTGCAAAAAACTTATCAGACATCTGGGAGTGGCTCAGAATGGAACTATTACTCCAACACATTGAGAGGAGCCATGTGAGGTTGTTTGGACATGTGTTCAGTGTACGAGTTGTGCTTTCCCTGGTTTCTGTCTCTCTCTAGTGTTCTATATTTGTCTGCCCCCCCCCCCCCCCCCCCCCAATGTCTGCACTTGTGATGTTTCACAGGTGTTCTGTGTTAGTCTCATTAGTGTGTGTGTATTTAAGTCTGTTTGCCTCCGTCCCTCATTGTCCGGTCATTGTCTCACTGTGATGCCTGTCCTGCTCCTCGTGTCCTGCTCCTCGTGTCCTGCTCCTCGTGTCCTACGTCTTGTCCCATGATTCATGTAAGTTTGCTGCCCCGTCAGCCATCTTTATTTTGTAAAGAATAAATTATTTATTTATATTCCTTGAGAAGGCGTTCGACCGCGTCCCTCAGGGGGCCCTGTGGGGGGTACTCTGGGAGTATGGGGTACCGGGCCCTTTGATACGGGCTGTTAGGTCCCTATATGACCGGTGTCAGAGCCTGGTCCGCATTGCCGGCAGTAAGTCGGGCTTGTTCCCGGTGAGAGTTGGACTCCGCCAAGGTTGCCCTTTGTCACCGATTCTGTTCATAACTTTTATGGACAGAATTTCTAGGCGCAGCCAAGGTGTTGAGGGGATCCGTTTTGGTGGCCTTAGGATTGCGTCTCTGCTTTTTGCAGATGATGTGGTCTTATTGGCTTCATCAGATCGTGATCTACAGCTTTCGCTAGAGCGGTTCGCAGCCGAATGCGATGTGGCCGGGATGAAGATCAGTCCCTCCAAATCCGAGGCCATGGTCTTGAGCCGGAAAAGGGTAGAGTGCCCTCTCCGGGTCAGGGAGGAGGTCCTACCCCAAGTGGAGGAGTTCAAGTATCTTGGGGTCTTGTTCACGAATGAGGGAAAAATGGAGCGTGAGATTGATAGGCGGATAGATGCAGCGTCTGCAGTGAAGCGGGCGCTGTACAGGTCTGTCGTGGTGAAGAGAGAGCTGAGTCAAAAGGCGAAGCTCTCAATTTACCAATCGATCTACGTTCCCACCCTCATCTATGGTCACGAGCTTTGGGTTGTGACCGAAAGAATGAGATCTCGGATACAAGCGGCCGAAATGAGTTTTCTCCGCAGGGTGTCTGGGCTCTCCCTTAGAGACAGGGTGAGAAGCTCGATCATCCGGGAGGGACTCGTAGTAGAGCCGCTTCTTCTCCACATCGAGAGGAGCCAGTTGAGGTGGCTTAGGCATCTGTTTAGGATGCCTTCTGGACACCTCCCTGGTGAGGTGTTCTGGACACGTCCCACCGGAAGGAGGCCCAGAGGAAGACCCAGGACACACTGGAGGGACTATGTTTCTCGGCTGGCCTGGGAACGCCTCAGGATTCCCCCGGAAGAGCTGGCCCAAGTGGCTGGGGAGAGGGAAGTCTGGGCCTTCCTACTTAGGCTGCTACCCCCGCGACCCAACCCCGGATAAGTGGAAGAAAATGGATGGATGGATGGATATATTCCTTGAGTCTTGCCTGCCTGCCTGCACCAAATGGGTCTCCTGCCTAGAAATCATCACAGAATTACCAGACCAAACCAAGACCCAACAGGCAGCCCGACTCTCAATGCTCTGTCCCTGGAAGACAAGCTGCGGGGTCCTTTTAGAGACTCTGAACCTCCAGCTACACCCCCGGCGCATCCTCGGTTCCTGCTCCTGAGGTCCTCACAGCTACAGCCCCTGTGGTCGCTCGGATGCCTACTACAGTTTCTATAGTTTTTTTCCATCTCCTGAAGCCTCTGCATCATCCATGCTGTGTGAGGATCCCACCTGTCCTGAGCCCACAGACCCAGACACGTCTTCTCCAGATCCTGTCGCTGCACGCAGCCCCCGAGGTGGATCCCACGCTGCACGCAGCCCCCGAGGTGGATCCCACGCTGCATGCAGCCCCCATGGTGGATCCCACACTGCTCCTGCTTTGCCCACTGAGGTCCTCGCTGCAGCTCCGAGGGGGTCCCGGTGGACGCTCCTCACTTCTCCTGTTCCGAGGGGGTCCCGGTGGACGCTCCTCACTTCTCCTGTTCCGAGGGGGTCCCGGCGGACGCTCCTCATTTCTCCTGTTCCGAGGGGGTCCCGACAGTCGCTCCTCACTTCTCCTGCTCTGTGGGGGTCCAGAAGGACTTCGCTCCTCACTTCTCCTGCTCCGTGGGGGTCCAGAAGGACTTCGCTCCTCACTTCTCCTGTTC
The DNA here is from genome assembly GCF_014905685.2 of Nematolebias whitei. NCBI lineage: Eukaryota > Metazoa > Chordata > Actinopteri > Cyprinodontiformes > Rivulidae > Nematolebias > Nematolebias whitei. The sequence continues at coordinate 13,242,447 of NC_056515.1, forward strand.
CGTGGGGGTCCAGACGGACTCTGCTCTTCACTACTCCTGCTCCGTGGGGGTCCAGACGGACTCCGCTCTGCACTTCTCCTGCTTCGTGGGGGTCCAGACGGACTCCGCTCCTCACTTCTCCTGCTCTGTGGGGGTCCAGACGGACTCCGCTCCTCACTTCTCCTGCTCCGTAGGGGTCCAGACGGACTCCGCTCCTCACTTCTCCTGTTCCGTAGGGGTCCAGACGGACTCCGCTCCTCACTTCTCCTGCTCCGTGGGGGTCCAGACGGACTCCGCTCCTGCTCCAGATACTACCGCCGAAGATACAGCTGCAGAAGATCTCCTCGCTGCTGAGATCCTCGCCGCTGACCCGCCTGCTGAGGTCCTCACTCCTGCTCTGCCCGACCTGTTTCCTGCTTTTTGGACAATATCACAGTTCCCTACCTGAACTCTGACCTCCTTTTGTTTCCATGTGGTGTACCTTACCCCTGGTGTACCCTGTCCAGTTCTTCGTTCCCCTCGTGTCTTTTTTTTTCTAGTGCCCTCCTCCTTGTTGGCTTCCCCCCTCTTCCCACCCATGTTGTGGGGGTGTGGGGGTCTCGGAGACGTCAAGGGACGTCCTTGGGGGGGAGGTACTGTAGGAGTTGTGCTTTCCCTGGTCTCTGTCTCCCTCTAGTGTTCTATATTTGTCTGCTCTCCCTCTGATGTCTGCACTTTTTCTACCTAGATTATTGAGGATGCATCAGGATGCACTTATGATGTTTCACATGTGTTCTGTGTTAGTCTTGTTAGTGTGTGTGTATTTAAGTCTGTTTACCTGCGTCCGTCATTGTCTCACTGTGATGCCTGTTATGCTCCTCATGTCCTTCTCCTCGTATCCTGCGTCTTGTCTCATGATTCATGTAAGTTTGCTGCCCCGTCAGCCATCTTTATTTTGTAAAGAATAAATTATTTTTTTATATTCCTTGAGTCTTGCCTGCCTGCCTGCACCAAATGGGTCTCCTGCCTAGAAATCATCACATTCAGGATACCTCCTGGATGGCTCGCTGCGGAGGTGCTTAAGTTATGGCCTATCAGGAGGAAACCCAAGGACTCTGAAGGAGTGATTATACCTCACAAAACATCCTGAAAAATCTCAAACACCCTGGAGCTAAAGGTACGAGTCGAACAAACTGTAGCCGTGAGAAACGACATCATTCTTGGAACAGTGGGCCACCGGCTTCCTTCATGCATCCATTGTGGTATTGAAAGATAAAACATTTTCCATCTGATGACAGGACCACAAAACTGTGCCAACCAAATTTGTTTAGATAATTTAATTCACGAATCTGAGATAAACACCTAAATTTTAACGTTAAGAGCTAGATCTTTGACCAAATTGAAGCAAAACCCCTTCTCTAAGTCCTCAGATGTATGCCATTTACTTTCTAAAATAATATTATTGGTTTCCTGATGCATGCTCAATAATCCAGCTAGAAAAATCCAAAAATGTTCAATCTGGTCCTCTGGACATTTAAAAAAAAAAAAAAAACGCAAAACAAAGCAAAAAAATGTAGATACGTTTCATCTCTCATCCGAAAGACTTCCTCAGTCTGAAGTGATGTATTCAGCTCAGTCTCTTAAATAACACCTTCTCAGAGTGGATCAACCAGTTTGCTGCTGACAACCAAAACCAGCTGCTCACATGGTCAAGAAGGACCATCAGCCTAACAATGGATCATTAGCACACTGATGGCTGTTTACTATTCACAGGGGGTTGAGTGATATTAGCAATAACAGCAGTGTAAGAGGGGGACAGTTGAACCCGGAGGCCTCCACCCCTGTTTAATGATGGATGATTTCTTTTCACAAAGATGGCCTCCTTTACTCCTCTCTCAAACCATTGTTCCTCTCTGTCCAGTATGTGAACATCTTCATCCCTGAAAGAGCGACCGCTGGCCTCAAGATGAGTGTAGACCGCAGAATCCTGGCCAGATGATGTTGATCTTATATATACACACACAAAGTACACAGTGGGGCAAAAAACTATTTAGTCAGTCACTGATTGTGCAAGTTCTTCCACATAGAAATCATGGAGGGGTCTGAAATGTTCATTTTAGGTGCATGTCCACTGTGAGAGACATATTCTAAAAAAAAAAAAAAAAAAATCCAGAAATCACAATGTATGATTTTTTAAAATAATTTATTTGTGTGTTACTGCTGCAAATAAATATTTGAACACCCGTGAAAATAAATGTTAATATTTGGTTCAGTAGCCTTTGTTTGCAGTTACAGAGGTCAAAGGTTTTATGTAGTTTTACACCAGGTTTGTACACACTGCAGCAGGGATTTTGGCCCAGTCCTCCACACAGATCTTCTCTAGATCAGCCAGGTTTCTAGGCTGTCGCTGAGAAACATGGAGTTTGAGCTCCCTCCAAAGATGTTCTATAGGGTTTAGGTCTGGAGACTGGCTAGGCCACTCCACAACCTTGATATGCTTCTTATGGAGCCACTCTTTGGTTATCCTGGCTGTGTGCTTCAGGTCATTGTCATGTTGGAAGACCCAGCCATGACCCATCTTCAATGCTCTAACTGAGGTGAGTGGAATTAAGACCATACAGTTCTATTTTGGTCTCATCTGACCACATAACTTTCTCCAATGACTCCTCTGGATCATCCAAATGGTCATGGGCAAACATAAGACGGGCCTGGACGTGTGCTGATTTAAGCAGGGGAACCTTCCGTGCCATGCATGATTTTAAACTATGACGTCTTAGTGTATTACCCACAGTAACCTTTGAACCAGTGGTGCCAGCTCTCTTCAGATCATTGACCAGCTTCTCCCATGTAGTTCTGGGCTGATTCCTCACCTTTCTTAGAATCATTGATATGTCACGAGGTGAGATCTTGCATGGAGCCCCAGGCCGAGAGAGATTGACAGTCATGTTTGGCTTCTTCCATTTTCTAATAATTGCTCCAACAGTTGATCTTTTTTCACCAAGCTGCTTGGCAATTGCCCCGTAACCCTTTCCAGCCTTGTGGAGGTCTACAATTTTGTCTCTGGTGTCTTTGGACAGCTCTTTGGTCTTAGCCATGTTAGTAGTTGGAGTCTTACTTATTGTGTGGGGTGGACAGGTGTCTTTATGCAGCTAATAACCTCAGACAGGTGCTTCTAATTTAGAATATGTGGAGTAGAGGTGGACTTTTTAGAGGCGGACTAACAGGTCTTTGAGGGCCAGAATTGTTGCTGATTGGAAGGTGTTCAAATACTTTTGCAGCAGTAACACACAAATAAATTATTTTTAAAAATCCTACATTATGATTTTTTTTTAAAGATTATGTTTCTCACTGTGGACATGCACCCAAGATGAAAATTTCAGACCCCTCCATGATTTCTAAGTGGGAGAACTTACAAAGTCGCACGGCGTTCAAATACAAAGTACTTATTTTCTTCACTATATATATTTATATATTTGTTATAACACACTTCAAAATCCCAAATTTTCAATCCTACATTTGTCTTTTACTTTCTAAAAATTACAAACCGATTCTGTTTCTCCTTAAATGAGGACAGGTTTGGAGTGGTGGAGGTGTAAAATATTGCTAGTTTTTCATTGCATCAAGTGACAATCATTACAGTATTTTGGGAATACAAAATGCAAACGTAAATGGTAATGGTAAATGGACTGCACTTATATAGCACCTTTCTATCTTATTTCAAGATACTCAAAGTGCTTTACACTACAATCCGTGTCCTCATTTACTCATTCATATAGCACTCTACTAGATCTCTACAAAGCTAATTGAACAAATTATTCTAATGAGACTAATCAGTGCTTTATTACATTCATACACCGATGGGACACACATCGGAGGCGAGGGGTTCAGTGTCTTGCCCAGGGACACTTCGGCATGTGACTGCTGGTGGATTCGAACCCCCAACTCTTGAATTGGAGGACGACTGCTCTAACCAGATGCCCGAGCCACCTCAACTGGCTCCTCTCGATGTGGAGAAGCAGCAGCTCTACTCTGAGTCCCTCCCAGATGACCGAGCTTCTAACCGTGTCTCTAAGGGAGAGCCCAGACACCCTGCGAAGAAAACTCATTTCGGCCGCTTGTATCCGAGATCTCGTTCTTTTGGTCACAACCCAAAGCTCATGACGATAGATGAGGGTAGGAACATAGATCGACCGGTAAATTGAGAGCTTTGCCTTTTGACTTAGCTTTCTCTTCACCATGACAGACCTGTACAGCGCCCGCTTCTTCGATTGGAGGGTCAATTAAAAGTAAAACTGTTAATTGGAAGAAGTTCATGTAGAAAACTCTGACATGCATTAAAGCTGGACCTCATATGGGATCCTAGAAGTTGAAGGTGGAGTAAAAGTATCTCACATGATGACTAAAAATTAATTTTAAATATATTTTCAGGTGTCACATCTTTTTAATTAACATACAAATAGTACTTACCTTTCCTCTTTATGTAAAAATATAAATTTTATAACACATTTTGCTGTAAATAGGTATTTCATGCTTAAAAGAAAGCTCATGTAACACCATGCTTGTATGCAGGGAAATAGGGAGGACTTAATATTCCACATCGCTAGTGCCATGTTGTGTTTTCAGAACCACTAGACTGATTCTAAAAATTACCACATGGCAGCTTCCATTAACGGTGTTCTGCTCATGTCAAATCCCAGCATGAGAGAGTGTGGGAACATTTGGTCTAGACAGGTAACAACATAAATACTAGTTGCACAGTCCACCTTGAGGAGGTTCTGAAAATAAAATATCAGATTAAATAATTTTTAATCTTTATTTAAATATGAGAGAATTAGAAAATTAAAATGTATCCATCCAGCCATTATCTTTACCCACTTCTTCCATTTTGGGGCACAGGGATCACTGGTGCCCATATCCAGCCATTACTGTGTGAGAGGTGGGGGACACCCTGGACAGGTCTCCAGTCCATCACAGGGACACATAGAGACAAACAAGACAAACAACCATTCACTCTCGCACTCACACCTAGAGACAATTTAGAGTTACCAATCAGACTAACGTGCATGTTTTTGTTCTGTGGGAGGAAACTGGAGTACCCGGAGAAAACCCACACATACACAGAGAGAACATGCAAACTCCACCCAGAAAGGTCCCTGGCCAGGTTTCCATCTAGCAACCTTCTTGGTTAGAGGCAACAGCTCTACCAACTGCACCACCGTGCCACCCCAAGTAAAATACAAGTAATATGAAATATTTTACAAAATCTAACTATATCAACCGGTTGTTTTATGTCATCCAAAGTCTGGGATCACCCCCCCCCCCCCCCCACCACCACCACCACCATCCCAACCCCAACCCCTACTACACTGTGCTATTTCTACAATTGTAATATTTGTTTTCCCCAAAATGGCGTTAAAAAGAACTATGGAAGGTATCACACATTGAAAGCTTGTACAAACAACTCCACTGCACTCCTGACATCACTCTTTGCTCACCCCATATGCCGAGCACTAGTGCATTTGTGGATTAAGGAAGGCAGTAAGACCCAATATATGTAAATATTTTACCACACATATTCGCAGTTCACGACCATTCACTCTGCAGTTACCATATCAGTGATGCTATCTATGGTGCCTTGGTGAAAGGTATTAATTCGAGAGGAGAGTATTTGTTGGATGAGAAAGATAAAAATGAATCTCATATATAAGCAAATGTTTGTTTGCCATTGACATTACATACCAACCCCTCTGCCTTAGACCTGTCATTAACCACCTTTTCCACATTTCAACAGAAGGAAGGTAAACATTCTTCCAGCATCGCACAATCATTCTTCCTGCCTCTAGAAGTCACTTTGCCCTTCCCTAAGAAAGAAAGCCTGACTGATTGAGGTGGACATGTGACTATTCAACTTTCAGCTAGAGCCACTCCCAACCCTCTCTCTGCTATTCCTGCTCAAGGTTGAAGTTGTAAGGTGTAGGGTATTACTCCCAGAGATACAATTCACAGCAGCAAATGAACGAAACCCCTGAGCTGTCAAGCGGTTACTTAAGACTTTACATTTACATTACATATACATACATATACATAAACATATGTATGTATACCACTGTATTTACTCTTTTTTACAAGTTTGAAGTAACTCAACTGAAATTATTCATCTGTATAAATGGTAAATGGTCTGTACTTATATAGTGCTTTGTCTATCTTATCAAGATAGTCAAAGCACTTTACAACACAATCTGTGCCCTCATTTACCCATTTATACAGCACTCTACTAGATCTATAATCAGTGTTTTAACATATTCATACACTGCTGGGACACACATCAGAAGCAATGAGGGGTACAGTGTCATGTCCAGGGACACTTCAGCATGTGATTGCTGGTAAAATCGAACCCTCAACTCTTGCATTGAAGGATAACTGCTCTGACCACTCATTCATTCAACCTTTATTTATACAGGTTAGTCTCATTGAGTCATGAGGACTCATTTACAAGAGAGACCTGTTTTAAACAAAGAAGACAGATAAGGTGCATTCATCATTAGCCAATCATATAAAAGTGTATAAAATGAAAAGTTAATAGAATAAATTATATAAAAAATGAAACAAAAGCAGCTACATCATTAAAAAGCTATGTAAAATACTAGAAACAGGAACATGTCTGTGTTAGGTTTTGCCATGAATTCAACAGTAGTTTAAAATCCCTTAGAGAAGTCAGGGTCGAGAGCTTCAGATCTTTTTGCAAGATATTCCAGGAAACAGGAGCGGAGTAGGAGAAGACCCTTTTGCCAAGTTCAGTCCTCACTGAGGGAACACTGCAGGTAATAATGTCCTGAGAGCGCATGCTGTAGCTGCACTCACAAAGTGACATGTGGGAGGATGTATTTGGGGGATATTTGGGGGAGTGGTGGCACAATGGTTAGAGAAGATGGGCCTGTGATCAGAAAGTCACAGGTTCAACTCCCAGTACCGTCAACATCAAAATGTGGGTGGAAAAGGTGAAAGACCCACACCTGCCTCCACCCTCATTCGCCCCACTCTGGGCCCCTGAGCAAGGCCCTTAACCCCCGCCATCTGCTCCCTAAACAAGTCTCTCTTGAAAATGAGTTCTTGTGACTCAATGAGACTACCTGTATAAATAAAGGGTAAATGAAAA
>NC_056515.1:13249660-13252731 GCF_014905685.2 Nematolebias whitei
GAAGGCAGCAGACCAAGAAGTGATTTGAAGATGAAAATGTACCAGTGTGAGACTTAATGATGTCCAGTTAACCAGTGAATACAGGGTGCAATGATGGGTATGATACTTACAGCCAGTTATGAATCTTACCGCACCTTGATAGACAGCGTCCAACATCTGCAGGGTGCTTGTAGGAGCATTCATGTAAATGTCATCATAGTCAATGGAGGAAGGAAAGTTGCAGTTACAAGGCATTTCCTCGCATTCAGAGTTAGACAGGATCCATTTCTCAAAAAAAAAAAAAAAACAGTTTTACTTTCAATTTCTTTACCAAGTTTTACTTGGTACTCAGCCACAGCTGCCCTACTGTGAAAATACATTTCCTCATATATTCAGAAAAAAAAAAAAAGTCTGATAGAATGTGTTCATGCATCATCCAGATTCAGCAGTTACTTATGCCCTTTGCAAAGAGTTGAACTATTTATTAAAAGGATAAAGTCGTGTGTCAAAAAGTCTCATTAGTTATGCACAATCCAATGTTCAATGTGGAAAAAGTGTTATATTTTTGTTTCTGTGTCTATACTGTTTTCTTCTCATAAATATTGCATTTCAAAGCAGAAACTCATGATTCTTTATATAACAGATTGCTGTGTTTGTTATGAAACGAGGGTAAATTAAAAGCTGTGTGGTTGAGAAGAATAAACAGGTAATTGGTCTCAGAGGATGCCATACATAAACTGAACTTTGTTCTCATATAACTCCATGCAGTTTTAAGATCAAAACTGTTGGCAGGCATCCCAGTTCACAGCCCACCCCCCACCCCTTCATAGTTTTGTAACTCTGCAACTGAAAAACTCAACAACCCAACTGTGTTAACATTGATGTAGCTCATGAAAAATAGAACATATTTTGAACACTTTGGATTTAGTTTCTCTTTTCGCATAAAGTAAAACTAGTTTTTCTGTCATCTTTAGTCCTTTTTTTTCTATTTCAAAATATTTTGTTGTTGTTTTGTGCTTCCAGCTGTATACCTGGATCCATGTTGAAGCCTTACCTTTCCATACATTAAACAATCAAATGATCTGAGAAAGGCTTTCAGTATTGTTGCCTGGGAGTGTTGGAAGGAAAGGCGCTTGAATTAGTTTTAGTATATACTTATTTTTAATTGTTAAAAGCAAAAAACTCATGCACAATAGTTTATTTTCAGACATTAATAACTGTTACTTTTTACAATTTATTCTTGACCTGCCTTAATAACCAGAACTTTGAGCATAGTCTGCAGCATCTCAACATTTCCACTTATATACAGAATATTTGAATTCTGTTCAGTTGACCATTAGACCAAATGGAGGTAATTATGACATGGCATATTTGATCAGATGGATGGATGGATGGATGGATGGATGGATGGATGGATGGATGGATGGATGGATGGATGGATGGATGGATGGATGGATGGATGGATAGATAGGTAGATAGGTAGATAGATAGATAGATAGATAGATAGATAGATAGATAGATAGATAGATAGATAGATAGATAGATAGATGGGCACAGACAGCACAGTTGGAGCGAAGTTGTGGCACTACAGAGAGTTCGTCTTCACTTTGAACTGACAGTCACAACCTAGGTGAGAGTTTTGGGGGAATCTATTTAGATGAATTAAGTTACACGAGATGGAGCATATTTCTGCAAAATAGCTGAAGATGATTAATTTTTCCACAATATGAGGTACATTCTTCTACTGAGCTGTGGATCTCTTAGCTGTCAAAAAACAAAAATCAGGGAACACTTTTTTAATTGTTCTACATCAAAACAGATGACTTTTTTTGTTCAAACAGAATTGAGTCTACACCATTTTGAAATGAATGCCAAACATGTATTTAAGCATTTCAGATGCAATCATCAAGCAACACAGATGTTGTACATTTACTCTATTGACCTTGTTTTTTTGCTGAAACCCCATCACTTCATTAAATGTTTTAAATAATTGCTTAAATGTTAGCCACATTCATTTTTTTTAACCAAGCTGATAACATTTTCACTCATTGTTTGCCAAAAAATACATTTAAGACATTGTTCCCAAATTATAATTAAAACATCATGATCTGATGCTGTCAAACAGTTGCATAGTCATCCATAGAAGAAACAATAAGCTTTTACTAGTGTTTACAACTAAACAAACAGAATGACATGTTGTTTTAATGTTTGTTCTTCGTATTGATGGCAAACACAAATACCAAGACAATTTCTGAAAACTTTATTTTCTGAATTTACTGTCAGGAGGCTCCAGAGACGGGCAGAGAAAGTGTGTGTGTGCTTATGTGTGCTTATATATATATATATATATATATATATACTGTATGTATATATATATATAATATTGTGCAGCTATGTTGAATAGTGCTGTATTGATTAGAGATTCTCAAGAGAAAGCAAACAGGTAATTCCAAGGAGTCACTGAGGAAGCTGCAGACAACAGGTACAATTGGAGCAATGGTTTTCTGAAAGAGCAGGGGCTGTCAGTTAATCACCATTTGGCAATGAACAACTCAGTGAAGAGTCATGATTTCACTCAGTCTTAAGTAGGGCTATAATCAGCTGTCCTGAGAAACAGCTGAGTACAACGTGCACCGCCCACCATCAGCATCTGCAGAACAAGGAAAGGGAAACAAAGGGAGCCAAAACCACAGAATCCTAAAAATCCAAGGGGGTAGTGCATGTGTGGGTTTTCTCCGGGTTCTCCGGTTTCCTCCCACAGACCAAAAACATGCATGTTAGGCTGATTGGTAACTGAATTGTCTCTAGGTGTGAGTGAGAGATTGAATGGTTGTTTTTCTCGTTTGTCTCTATGTGACCTTCTGATGAACTTGCGACCTGTCCAGGGTGTACCCCGCCCCTCGCACAGTAATTGCTGAACATGGGCACCAGCGACGCCCGTGACCCAAAATGAAAGAAGTCGGTATAAGATAATGGATGGAATGGATATCTATTTATCTATCTATCTATCTATCTATCTATCTATCTATCTATCTATCTATCTATCTATCTATCTATCTATCTATCTATCTATCTATCTATCTATCTATATA
>NC_056515.1:13252831-13260184 GCF_014905685.2 Nematolebias whitei
TTGCAGATTTCCTAAGTGCCTTTTCAAGGAATACTGAAAAACTATACAACTACTGTTCCTTGAAAGCATGTATTTCACCCACAGCTTTGATCAAGGCTTTTAAACAATCTGCTAGCTCTCTAAGTATGTGTTAAAGGTGAATCTTAATATCTACCACACCAGATTATGGCTCAAAGTATGTTATCTATGACTGTTTTGCTAAAAATAATTAATTGTGGCAGCCATCTTGAGTTTAGTTGATTGTGTTGTTTGTAGATGTACATCTAAATATTATGTTTTGAAAATTTCATTAAAATCCATCTAGCTGTTTATAGATATTTTGTTTACAGAGAAACAATTATGCTTTTAAAATTGCCCATCTTTTGTGATATTGAGTGACAGTTTTTCAAATACACATTGCATGAAAATAATTTAATCTAACCAGGATATGAGGTCGTATGGTTTGGATTTGAAAGCATGCATTTTATCAGGGACAAAGCCAGTTATACTCACCTAATAATCGTGTATATCGTGTAAATTAAATAATGATGAACTGTTTTTTTCAACACTCATTTAGTCAGTGTGCATTGGAAAGAAAGTCCTTCATACTGCTCTCTCCTGCTGTGTCCTTGTGTGAAGAATGTTCCAGCATCCACTATGAAAAATGTTGCCTAGGAGCATGTCTTTGGGCCTGAGTCTTTTTTGTGCAGTTTGATGCTCTTAAATGATGGTGCAGTATCTGGATCATATAAAAACAATGCAATCTTAGCCTTTTGTGAGACATTTTGTATTTGCTTATTTATTTGTTGGAAAATCTTTTAATGGTCACTGGCAGGTGTTTCTATGTAACTCCATCATGTTTGTGCCATTACAATGAGCCAGTCAGTTCAGATATGTGAAGATATTTGTAATTAAACAAATAGACCTTTTCAGCTACCTGCTCACATACACCAATTCATTAATTCAGTCTTGTCCTGTGGCCATCACCCAGCCAAAGGTGTATGACAAACAAAGGCAGAGAAAGACCTTCACACTAACTTTCTACCTTTTTGTCCTTATGTGTGGAGAACCATGAGCATCAACAACAAAAACTGTTGCCTGTGAGGTTGTCCCCTGGGTCTGATTAGCTCTATGGACCCCAGCAACACACCAATAGCATTTTGAGGCTAGAGCCCAGCAGTGACTCTTTGTGTTGTCCCTGGGGTATCCTGCTTCTATAACAGTGCACAGCGACAAACAGAGCTAATACACTTATAATACATGGGTCCTCTTCTTCTTAGACCTTGGAAGTGACATGCAGCTCGCTAATCATTTTTTACTTTAAAGAAGAAGGCGACACGCTATCTGCCCAAGGCCTGAACTGATAAATACAATAAAAGAAAGCCCACTCAGTGTCTATTAACCATCACAACCACATCCATCATTTGACCTTACATTTTAAATATCATTCAGAGGGAAGTTTTCTATTTGTAACCTTTTTGTGGCAATGAAGGGTTTTGCCACTTAGGGTCATGGACAAAAAAAAAATATATAATTATGTTTCAAGAAGGATTAGGGTTTGGGTTAAAAAATATCCCAAATGTGTTAGAACAGTAATACCTTAGTTAAGAATTTGCATAAGCTTAAGTGTTAATTTTAGCTTTCTATTTGACCCATCTCTCCACCCTAACTTGCTCCTTCTTGTAGTGCGATCTGTTTGGACAGATAATAAAAAGTGGTGAAAAATAACACATAGGGTTTGGAGACAAAAAAATATTGCTAACATGCTTGTAATCATTGGCTGAAGGTTAACAGCATGATAATGAAAAAGAAAACTTGCACATGAGGACATAATGACACTGACATTCTGCATTGTGTGTGTGTGTGTGTGTGTGTGTGTGTGGTGTGTGTGTGTGGGGGGGGGGGGGGGGGGGGGGGGGTGGGGGGGGGGCGGGGGAGGAGCGAACGCAAGGGCGGTGAGCATATCCAAAGACAACACACTGCAGAGTTCAGATGAAATTGCTCAGTTTAAATAGTTCCCTCTGGAAGATCCGTAAACAGTCAGGGGGTGCTGAGGAGGCCAAGGATGAATCCAATGTGTCCAGAAATTATGACAGGATGTTTATTCAGCTTGACTCCTCTGAATGATCTGTAGACTTCCTCGGTAGGAGGGGAGGGAGATTTAGAGCATCAGGTTTGAAAAACTTCCAGGTGAATTAAGATAAGATTGCCTGTCAAGGCAGTCAGGGAGCCGCATTCAGATAAACACGATTGTTTTCGGGACAGGCAGAACTTTAATGACATCTTCCTTGAGTCTGTGTTGGTCCACTTGGTTCCGAAATGTCCAAATTAAATGGCCACACCAATGGACCGTGCCTGACAGTAATCCCCGAGATTTGATCCATTCAGCCAAAACCTTTTGAATCTGGGTGCTTGGGACATGAACCAAGCCATCATATAAGGCAGGCAGTCTGACCAAGGCCAAATTTGCTGCAGACGACTTCCTTGATTGCAGATAAACCAGGAACCAGATGGATCCAAAAAGTAGGAACCAGTTATCATAAATCCAATTAAATATGCCCTTAACACCCATGAATGACAGCAGAGATAGGCACGTCATCAAGTCTTCCAAGTCGATGAGATTTCCAGCTGCGTGCGTGCCAACAGGGCAAATTGGTTCACCTAGAGCCTGTCTTCTCTTCAAAGAAATTTTATCAATTGCATTGAGGGACCAGCTGACCAAATTCAAAGCCATAAATTATGATTTGATGTAACATTGATATAAATTAAACAGTTTTCAGCTGTGATGATTTGTTATTTTCATTTTGACAATTAGTCTTGAATGCTGAGTATTTCCATGGACCAAAATCAAATATTTTACACACCACAAAAGTGATAATGGAACAGAGTTTCAGAATTTCAGATACTCAGGTGGCTGAGATGAGCTAGCTGGTCTGGGAAGCTCAGTCCTCACCTCCTTCTACAGGTGTGCATTGGAGAGCATCCTGTACTCCAGCATCAACGTGCGGCATGGAGGCTGCACAGCTGCAGAAAGAAAAGCTCTGCAGAGAGTGGTGAAGTCTGCACAGAAGACTGTTGGAATCATCTATCACAGACATCTACTCCTCCAGATGCAAGAAGAGGGCCACCTGCATCATGAAGGACCCTACTCACCTAGCACACACACTTTTTCCCTCTCTCCCCTCAAGCAGGAGGTTGAGGAGCATTAAGTGTAGAACCACTAGACTGAGGAACAGCTTCTAAGCTGTTAGACTCCATCCATTATCTTACACCCGCTTCTTCCATTTTGGGTCACGGGGGTCGCCGGAGCCCATGTCCAGCAATCACTGTGCGAGGGGTGGGGTACACCCTGGACAGGTTGCAAGTCCATCACAGGGACACATAGAGACAAACGAGACAAACAACCATTCACTCTCTCACTCACACCTAGGGACAATTTAGAGTTACCAATCAGCCTAACATGCATGTTTTTGGTCTGTGGGAGGAAACCAGAGTACCCGGAGAAAACTCACGCATGCACGGAGAGAATGTGCAAACTCCACCCAGAAAGGCCACCGGACCGGGGTTTGAACCGGGGAACTGCTCGCTCAGAGGCAGCAGCTCTACCAGTTGCGCCACCATGCTGCCGCTGTTAGACTCATGAATCCCTAATCAGGATTATCACTGTGAAAAAAAAAATCACTGTAATGTCATTTGATTGTTAATATATGCTGTTGATCTTATGGTGCTGATTTATTTCTTGCCACTGTGTTCATTTGTATGCATCTGCTCAAACAGACTCAAGTTCGTACTGCTGTTGTTCTGCGTAATGTGTTTGTACTAAAGTGCTTAGCGTATTTTTAGTTTAATGTTTTTCTTAGTTCATATCTTAGATCTTATTTATGTTTTTCCTTTACAATTTACTGTTTTGTTGGACCTTGGTAACTGGGACCCCACGTATACAATTTCATTCCACCCCATGTACCACATGGGGTGGAATGAGAAATAAGAAAAAAAATATTTTAACTTTGACTTTGAATTTAAGGAATATCAGTATTTGTTTGAAAAGGCGAGTAGTGGCACAGAGGTTAGAGAAGGTGGGCCTGTGATTGGAAGATCACCGGTTCAACTTCCGATACTGGCAACATCGAAATGTAGGTGGGATAGGTGAAACACCAAAAACTGCCACCACCTTACAGAACTCTACGGACCCATTCAGTTCTGCGGGGAAAACCTTGGATGTTTTCTGTCTGCCAGACCCTGTTCTGGAGGGCAGCTGCTGCGGTCATTATTATCATCAAGCTGCTAGCGGGACCTGCTAACAAGACCTGCTAACACTGCTAACAAAACCACCCCGCTATCAGAACAGAACCATTCTGCCGAAAGAACCTCATTGCTAAAAGAACCACACTGTAGCTGTATTTCTTTTTCACGTTTGGCGCTTTGTCTTTTTTGCATTTTTGCATGTTTTGATATTTCTTGTTGCTGTTTCTTTTTTAGCGAGTTGAGATGGTTCTTCTCATCCTAAGCATTTCATTGCATCTTTGACCTTGTGTTGATTTTTGCACATGACAAATAAACCAGGGCAGCACGGTGGCGCAACTGGTAGAGCTGCTGCCTCTCAGCGAGCAGGTCCTTGGTTCAAACCCCGGTCCAGGGGCCTTTCTGGGTGGAGTTTGCATGTTATCTCCGTGCATGCGTGGGTTTTCTCCGGTTACTCTGGTTTCCTCCCACAGACCAAAAACATGCATGTTAGGCTGATTGGTAACTCTAAATTGTCCCTAGGTGTGAGTGGGAGAGTGAATGGTTGTTTGTCTTGTTTGTCTCTATGTGGCCCTGTGATGGACTTGCGGCCCGTCCAGGGTGTACCCCGCCCCTCGCACAGTGATTGCTGGACATGGGCACCAGCGACTCCCGTGACCCAAAATGGAATAAGCGGGTAAAGATAATGGATGGATGGATGGACAAATAAACCAAACCTGAACCTTCATTTGTCCCACTCTGGGCCCTTGTGCAAGGCCCTTAACCCCCACCATCTGCCCCTTCAGGCACCTTAGATAGCAGCTCTCTGCTCCACACAGAGGGCTGTGGTAGCTCGGTGGTCTGTGGTTGTGTCAGGAAGAACATCTGGCGTCAAAATTATTGCCAAGTCTTCATGTGACTAGTCTGCTGTGGCGACCCCTCAAGAAGGGAGAAGCCGAAAGAAGAAGAAAGATTTGTTTGAATGTCTTTCTATATTTGTTTATTTGAGTAAGATTATTTAAAAAGAAAGAATCATATCTATGAAAGCTTTCTAAGTCTTACAGACATTTTTTTTTTTCTCAAGGAAAAACTACATTTTATAATATTTATTATCTGACGTTTGCATTCATGCTGCAGAGTTTGAAGGTTTGTATTAAGCAATTTTGACTCAGTCACTTTCCAAAACTATAAATATTAGTTTTTCAATTTTGACAACAGTAAAACTGCAAAATGCAAACAGCACTGAATTGGATTATTCAGGTAATTGGAACTGATTTACAGTTAATGCACAAGTAAACGAGAATTTTTTACTTAACTATTTTTCATTAAGATAATGTAATGACTATTAAAATATATCAAAAGTAAATCTAAAGTATATCTAAAGTGAAATAGTACTACAGTTTATATCCTTGCATACAGAAAACCAAAGCAGCAGAGAGCCATCTTGTTTTTGTTTACAAGGCAGCAAACAGAACACAGCTGGTTGTGTCCCTATAAACAAAAAGCACTTTTAGAGCAGACGAGATGGAAACATTAACATGTCCTTGCCGTTTTCTCTTGCACTCTGTTGGCCTCCAGGCAAAAACTGTTGAACAAAATAAAGACTTAAGCACAGGAGTTGAGTGGGAGGTTTTAGTTGAGAAAAGTTTTGTTTACCTTGTCCAACACAAAAGCAGTTTTTAGAACAAAAGTGTAAAGTCCACGATTTAACAAAAGACTTGCTTATTTTATAAACAAGAAAAGAAACACAGTTTGTCCAAATAAACTGCAGACAAAACAAAAATAATCTTAAAACTTAATAACACAGCAATAAAAAAATCTATTAAGTTGTATTTTTTTGTTTCTGTGGTCTGCACAGTAGTTAAAATGGCTTCCTCACATCAAGAAGCTTTCTAAATAAAATTTAGACGGAGGCCTTTCTGTTGGGTGTTTGCTTGTTTTTCATTTTTCACTTTAAATAATTCAGTTTCCACCACAATCCAAGAACAAACAAAAAAATAGCTGTGCTTCCCAATTGTGCTTAGTTGTGAGTGTATACGTATTGTAAAAGACTGTCTCAGTTTTTGTCCTTTATTATTTAGGACTTATGACTTGTTCAGGGTATACTCCATCGACCTGCTAAAAGGACTTAATTTGTAAATTAAACAATGTTGAATGCAAATAGCAGGCTGGTGGGAGGGAGTAGGGGGGTGTAGGGTATGGGGTTCCTCCCCCAGATAATTTTGAATAAAGCAGATGCCATTTCCTGCATTCAGGTGTATTTTACAAAGGTTTATTACAGTCGATTAACATGAAACAAAAGATGTAAACAATTATTATTAAAATCTCTGATCGCAAAGCATTTGTAATGCAACTCCATTGCAACTCTGCAGGTAAGGGCGTTCACTTCAGGTCAAGTTGAGGTTACTGATTGTTCAGTTGCTGACAAGCCTACTGGATTGATTGACAGGTGGCTTGAGGCTCTGACTACAGCAAAAAAAAAAAAAAATCATAGATTTTACTGGCCCGTCATTTATTCCATATTCATTCAATATTTTGGTGAATCTAAGGTGGGGTCAGTCTATGTTGAAGCACAGACAGAGCGACTCGACCTTGATCTGTCCACAGAGTACACCTGCATCCTCGGACCAGTACTGTGGATAAAGAACCTGCAGCTCCTCAGTAAAATGATCATAGGGTTTTTGTTGGGCAGGTGCCCACCCTAGGACAACAAGCGCCGCTCTAAGTGTTTGGTCACATTTAGAAAAAAACTGCCTGATATTTAACAAAGTCCATGCTCAATAATCCAGGTATACAATCCAACAATCATTGTCTCTTTTTTGGGGGGGTTCAAATAACTCCTGTAGTGATTCTCACATCAGATTGTTCACAGAAGCACAGGAACTTACACCTAGTGCAATTTTTTTTATTATGTTTTTGTTTTTTTAATCAAATTGCACATGACTGAAGTTTTAGGGACTGATTATTTTAAGAGCAGAAGCTGAATTGCGAAGCGACAGCTCTGATCTGATATTCGGAAGCTTGTTATGTTTTAAAATGTGTTTATGTAAATTTTTTTTCAGATTACATATCCAATATAAGTTTTATTCATTCAAGGCAGTCAAATTGTTAGGAGTGCGCGGGGAACCCAGATGATATGAGACCCAGAACGAG
>NC_056515.1:13260284-13262496 GCF_014905685.2 Nematolebias whitei
ATGGAGAGGCTCATCAGGCTGATGGCCGCCAGGTGTTGGTAATCAGCGGCCATCAGCAGGGCAGGCTGCAGGCAGTGGGATCCTTACAGTATCCCCCCCTCAAGAATCGCCACCTGGCGACCTGAGGCGCTTCTCGGGGTGGTCTCTGTAAAACCTGGAAATTAAACTGGGGTCAAGGATAAAGGACCTGGGGATCCACGACCTCTCCTCAGGACCATACCCCTCCCAATCGACCAGGTACTGGAAACCCCTGCCCCTGCGCCTCACGTCCAAGATGGAACGGACGGAGAACGCAGGGTGGTTGTTGATCAGGCGGGGCGGCGGAGGGAGGTCACATGGGGGACACAGGGGACTGAGGGAGACAGGTTTTACTTGGGAAACGTGGAACATGGGATGGATGCGCATGGCCCTGGGGAGCTGGAGGCGGACCGCAGAGGGGTTGATGATGCGGGTGATGGGAAAAGGACCAATGAAGCGGGGGGCCAGTTTGCGAGGTGTGTCCCGCAGCTTAATGTCCTTGGTGGACAACCAAACTTGCTGGCCGACCTGGTAGGCGGGTGTCTCTGAACGGTGGCGGTCAGCAAACCGTTTTGCCTGGGCTGCGGTCCTAAGGAGGGCTGCTTTGGCCTGGCGCCAGATACGACGGCAACGCCTGAAGTGGTGCTGGACGGATGGGACCAAACAGTCTGTTTCTGAGTCAGGGAACAAAGGAGGATGGTAGCCTAAGGAGGCTTCAAAGGGGGACATGCCGGTGGCAGAGGAGCGGAGGGAGTTATGTGCGTACTCCACCCAAACCAAGTGCTGGCTCCAGGACGAAGGGTTAGACTCGACCAGGCAACGCAGTGTGGACTCCAGCTCCTGATTGCAGCGCTCGGCTTGTCCGTTAGCCTGGGGATGGTAACCAGAGGTGAGGCTAACGGACGCCCCGAGCGACTTGCAAAAGGAGTGCCAGACCTGGGAGATGAACTGCGGGCCTCGGTCAGAGACAATGTCCGACGGGATCCCATGGAGCCTAAACACATGGAGGGTGAGTAACTGGGCAGTCTCAAGGGCAGAGGGGAGCTTAGGGAGGGGAATAAAATGGGCGGCCTTTGAAAAGCGGTCAACAACTGTGAGGATGGTGGTGTTGCCGTCAGATGGTGGAAGGCCGGTAACGAAGTCAAGGGCAATGTGAGACCAAGGGCGACTAGGGGTCGGGAGGGGAAGCAGAGGGCCAGCCGGGGGTTGAGTACCGGACTTGTTTCTAGCACAGACAGGGCAGGCAGAAACAAAGTCCTTAATGTCAGAAGTCATGGAGGGCCACCAGAAATGGGTCTTGGTAAGGGAGAGCATGCGGTTGACTCCGGGGTGGCAGGAAAGTTTATTAGTGTGAAGCCATTGGAGAACCTGGGACCGCACGCTGGAGGGGACAAAGAGGGTGCCGGGAGGACCACCACCAGGGTCTGGTTCGGAGAGGAGGGCCTGTTGGACGGTGGCGGTGATGGGCCAAGAAAGAGAGCCCACAATGCAGGACAAAGGGATAATTGAATCAGAAGGCTCGGACGAGTCTGGTGGAGCAAACTGTCTGGACAGGGCGTCCGGTTTAATGTTTTTGGAGCCCGGACGGAAAGTCAAAACAAAATTAAAACGATTAAAGAAAAGCGACCAACGGGCCTGACGGGGGGTCAGACGCTTGGCGTTCCGCAGGTAGATTAGATTCTTATGGTCGGTCCAGATTAAAAAAGGTGTCTCAGTGCCTTCCAGCCAGTGCCGCCATTCCTCGAGGGCGAGTTTGACTGCCAAAAGCTCGCGGTTGCCCACATCATAATTTCGCTCAGCTTGGGAGAGACGACGAGAGAAAAAGGCGCAGGGATGGACCTTGTTGTCCAGAGGAGACCGTTGGGAGAGGACCGCCCCAACCCCAGTGTCAGAGGCGTCCACCTCCAAAATAAACTGGTGCGCGGGGTCAGGATGGCAAAGGATGGGCGCCGAGGAAAAGAGGGACTTAAGCTTTGAGAAGGCGGCTTCAGCCTCCGGGGTCCAGTGAAAAGCTCGGGCAGTCGAAGTGAGCTGAGACAGGGGGGCGGCGACACGACTGTAATCTTTTATAAACCGCCTATAGAAATTTGCAAACCCCAGGAAACGTTGTAACTGCTTCCTGGACTCGGGAGTCGGCCAATCGACTACCGCCCTGGTCTTTTCAGGGTCGGTTCGGCAACGACCACCCTCAAAA
>NC_056515.1:13262596-13263800 GCF_014905685.2 Nematolebias whitei
ACCAATAAAGTCGCGCAGGACGTCATTAACGAGCGCCTGAAAAATCGCGGGGGCATTGGTTAACCCAAAGGGCATAACTAAATATTCGAAGTGGCCCAGAGGAGTGCGAAAAGCGGTCTTCCACTCATCGCCCTCTTTAATACGGACGAGGTGGTACGCGTTTCGGAGATCAAGTTTCGAAAAGCAGGAAGCAGACTGTAACTGCTCCTGAAGTGAGTCAATAAGAGGAAGAGGGTATTTATTTTTAATTGTTATGTTATTTAAACCACGATAATCTATACATGGCCGGAGTGACTTATCTTTTTTAGAAACAAAGAAAAAACCCGCTCCCACAGGGGAGGTCGAGGGTCTAATAATGCCTGAGGCAAGAGATTCATTTATATAGTTAGTCATAGACTCCCTCTCGGGACCAGAGAGGTTGTAGAGTCTGCTTGACGGCAAGGGGGCGCCAGGTAACAAGTCAATTGCGCAGTCGTAGGGACGATGAGGAGGAAGTGACAAAGCGCGTTGTTTACTAAAGACGGCCACCAGGTCGCGGTATTCTGCAGGAACCGAGGAAAGATCGATCTCCTCTAGAGGAGGCGTGTCACGAGGGGACGCTTTAACAGCAGAGCGTAAACAATTGCTGAGGCACTTGTCGCTCCATTTATCAATACAGCCGCGCTCCCAGTTAATAACTGGGTTATGATTACGGAGCCAAGGGAAACCTAGAATTACTTGAGGAGTATGAGAATTGAAAACGAAGAAATCAGTCATTTCATGATGATTTCCCGACATAATGACATGTAACTCGGTGGTCTTTAAATTAATACGGGTCAGCGTGTCTCCGGTTAAGCCGGCGACAGAAATTGGCGGTATTTCGCGAGTCGGAAGAGAATATTCTTTAACTAAATCAGAGCTGATCAAATTTTGTTCAGCGCCTGAGTCAATAAGAGCTGAAAAGGAAAAGCGACGGTTTTGTGTTTGAATGACCATGGGAAGTAACAATTTAAATGGGGAGGTTAACGCAGACGTTCCCACCAGTAACTCCCGCTTTACTGGTGGAAGTTCTCGTTTCCCCGAAACGGACAGTGGGGCAGAAAGTGACCGGAATTACCACAATAAATGCAGAGACGGGCAGATACACGCCGCTGTCTCTCTGCAGGAGTCAGCCGTGCGCGCCCCACCTGCATAGGCTCGGGGGAGCGATCCCGTGAAGGGAAAG
>NC_056515.1:13263900-13271145 GCF_014905685.2 Nematolebias whitei
ATGGAGAGGCTCATCAGGCTGATGGCCGCCAGGTGTTGGTAATCAGCAGGGCAGGCTGCAGGCAGTGGGATCCTTACACAAATCTGTTCATAACTTTATTATTATTAAGCCTGAGGCTTACCGGATCCAAGCAAACAGTTACCAGAATGCACCCTGTCAAAAAAATAGAGTTCCCTGATCCTGTTCAAGATTCCTGTTCCTGTTCCAAGATGCAGCTCAAATTAAGCACTGGTTAAGACATTTATTCAGATTAAGACTGAAAAGCAGCTAATGACTAACCAACCAGAAACTGTGGTGCTTAACAAAGTACAAATGAAAAGAGTGGTGTTGGATGTAGCGATCTAAATCCATTATTTTCCGGTTGTTCCGAAGTCGGGTCGCAGAGGCAACAGCTTGAACAGGGATGCCCAGACATCTCTTTCCACAGCTTCTTCCAGCTCTTCTGGGAGGATTCCAAGACATTCTCAGGCCAAAAAAGAGATAGTTTCTTCAGCATGTCCTGAGTCTGTCCCAGGGTCTCCTTCCAGTCAGACATGCCCAAAGCACCTCTCTAGGGAGGCGCCCAGGGAGCATCCTTACCAGATGCCAGAACCACCTCAACTGGCTCCTCTCGATGTGGAGGAGCAGTGGTTCTACTCTCAGTCTCTCCCCGATAACTGAACTTCTCACCCTATCTCTAAGGGAGAGTCCAGCTACCCTGTGGAGGAAACTCATTTCAACTGCCTTTATCCACAATCTCATTTCTTCGGTCACTACCCAGAGTTTGTGGCCATAGGTGAGGGGAGGAACATAGACCGAACAGTAAACAAAGAGCTTTGCCTGACAGCTTGCAGAAACTGAACTAAGCAAAACCGAGAGCTGCTGCTGTTCTGCAGTGCTGGTAAGTAAAATTTAGTTGATACATATAAGTATGTTGTTAAAATTAGTTGGTTTAAGTGTTTAAAACACTGCAAGAGTGTGGGCAAAGTTTCCAAAGCCTTAAACTATATACAGTATAGGAATACAAAAATAAACCTAATGTCGCTGGCTACTTGGAAGATTTTTACTCATTGTGGGGGTGTCTGGAATGTAACCCCCACAATAAACGAGGGACTACTGTACTTCCTTTAAACAGGAAGACCCTTCTAGTGGAACCAGGGTCAAGTGGCAATGGGCCATTTAACTCATTTGGCTAAAGTCTGCGTAGACAGTGAACAGACACTTGAGGATTGGTCCTGGTTTAGTTTCTATGAATACAAAAACAAAGAACAACAAGTTTATGACAGCAATAAAGGCATGTGCAAACATGAAAAATCAAGTAAAGACAATCACAGAGTGAGGAAATATCAAAGACATCCAGCTGTCAAAGCCTATAGAAGCATAAGAAAAGGATAGCTTAGGAACAGTTTGAGTTCTAGAATTGCGCCGCTCAAGGTGGCTGCATGTTGGAGCAGCTCTGTTACTTTCATTCTGAGATTTTGCTTTTGGAAACTTTAATTCCTCTTTGTCTGGATGTAAATCACATTTTTTGGATGATTGTTTCTTCTGGTATCAGATGCTGTGCAGCTGGAAGGATTTTTACTGGAACTTTTTAAGTTTTGGACATTTGTTATGATGCGTAACTATGGCAACAAGGCAGTTTTCTACAACCAACAGCAGCTGATTAACATCTCAAAAGCTCAAATAATATCTCAACTACAACCCCAAATCTCAAATGAGTTGGAAAGGATGTTCTGTGGACGCATTCCCATCTACCTGCCGGCTGTGCTCGAGTGCCTGACAACTGAGATCCTGGAACGAGCAGGAGGCACGGCTCATGACAGTGGAAGGACAGGATCGTCCCCAGACACCTGCAGCTAGCTGTCCGCATCGACGAAGAGCTCGGCAGACAGCTGGGAGGAGTGGCCCTTGCTTTGGGAGGAGTTCTGCCCGGCATTCTGGTGGTCCTACAGACCGGGGGAACCAAGAGGCCAGACGAGTCTGGGTGGACGGATCTGACGGCATCTGCAGCCAGTTTCTTAGGATCCATTGTGGGATGAACCTTTACAAGCGATCCTTCCTGTCTACAGCCATCAGCATCTATAATATCTCTTAATGAAGATAATGAGTTACAACAACAAAATAATTTCCCTTTGGGATTAATAAAGTATTTTTTAATTGAATTGAATTGAATTGAATTGAAAACCAAACAAAATCTAACTATAGAATAAAGCAAAAAGAAAACCTTAAGACTGGTCTTAAAAGTAGTAATTGTATCAAACTCACAGAAAAAAAAAACAACTGATAACTGAAATCTCCGCCTTCTTGTCTCCTTTTAGAAACTCTAGGAACGACAGAAAAATCTACAGTCTGGGAATGAAAAGCTCAGTTAAGTAAACATTGAACAATAGTATATTTAATTTAAGATAGTCCTGATTGGCTTTTGAGAGTATGTATGTTAAAAAGATTATTTTTACAGTGAGTCCTTGAAGGAAAGCTAAAATTGCATAAATACGTCTTCTACATCTCATCAAAACTCAGCAAGCTCCTCCTTGGATCAAGATGTTTTCCCGAGTTTTTGGACATCCTGATAAAGAATCACAATAGCACATTTTTGAAATTATAGTTGTATTGGCCAGTTTTTTCTGCATCATTTTGGGACCAATGTTTTTAATTTTAGTAATATTGTACAGGTCAGGTTACAAGTGGTAATATTGTAATTTATTCTTTATTCTGAATTTAACCAAATTTCCTGTACATTGTAATTCTCTCTTTTTTATTGTGGTTGTTTTAGTGATAGCATTTCAGGGCATGTACAGTAGAAAAAATGTGTTGGTCATTGGTTTTTCCTAAGCAAAAGTCCAAACTACCCACTCCTGTCACATTTGCATTTATTACGGAACAACAGATTGTCAGTCATTTACAAAAGACTACTTCATTCTAGCACTACTCAAACTGATCTGTTGTTTTACTATTTATAAAACAGTCGGAATTGCAGTAATCTGAACTGTGGAAAGCCATGAATGACATTACAAATTCCTCACATCAAACAACTGAGTAGGCGAGTGTATTAATGATTTTGTATACATGAAAACCATAAGTCTTAGAAATGATGTCGCTGAAGAGCAGTATCAAGAAATCATTGCTTAGCACCAAATCTGCCAGCTATGAAAGCAGCAGATTTAGTTATGCATTTGTTGTAGGGATGGCACCATCTTGTGGGCCTTCCCTGTCTGTGCACCCTTGTGTGTGTCTCATTATTCTTGATTAATTCTACCTTCCGTTCCCTGCAGTTTCTAATCCCATCCTGTCTTGTCTGTGTATTTAAGCCTTTCTGTGAGTCTTGTCCTTGGTCACTTCATTGTTGGGTCTTCCTTGCCCTGTACTGATGTGTCCTGTCGTGTTCCAGTCTCAAGAGTGTGAGTTGCTGCCACGTCAGCCATTTTGGATTATTATTATTAAATATCTATATTTTTGTACCTCCTACATCCAGAGTCCTGTCTGCAACTATTGGGTTCTCTCCTTGCCTGAACAATCCTGACAGTATGACGTGACTCAAAATCAGAACCCAGCAGATAGAGTTCCTCGGCATCACTTACCTGTTCCGGTGTGGCGGGTTCCAGATCCAACCCGTGCCGGCACAAATAAGTTACTGCCGGCACAAATAAGTTACTGCCAGGAGGTGGAAATCCTGCCTTCTCCCCTCCTGGTCCTTGAAGAAAAGAGAAGGTCCCGGCTATGAGGAGACAGCCTGACCCACGAGTGCAGTTCCTCCTCATCCTCAGCTCTGTTCAGTTATTTGGGGTGGACATCGGGAGAGGACGGAGGACGAGCTCTGCTCTACTCCTGCCCCTCAGCCTTCTCACCGCCGTTAGAGCGACAGAAACCAAACCCAGAAGTGGTCCATGGCACTCATCCCGGTACCTTCCATGTTTCAGACTCGGCTTGGCAGAGTCGAACATCCAGAAAATAATCCCGGCGCTGCAGTGGAGACGGATTCTGTTGACTCACCTTCCAGGGTTCCGGTGAGGGCAGAGTCCGACGCCTCGCCGTCGCTCTGGGCTGCTCCTGCTCGGGCAAGCAAAACTGAGTCAACTGAAACCAGTCTCAATGCCTTTGTGAGGGTGGGTCCTGTCACCTCATCTCCCAGGGTTCCGGTGAGGGGGGAACCCGACACCTAGTCATTGTTCCAAGCTGCTCCTGCTCAGTCCAGTGAGACTGAGCCTCCTGAACCTAGTTCCGGTGTCTCCATGGGGGCGTGTTCCATCATCTCATCTCCCAGGTTTTCGGTAAGGGCGGATCTTGACTCCTCGGCCCTGAATAGAGCTCCTCACAAGACTAGCACCAAGACTTCTCAACTCCAACCCCATGAATTATCTCAAATAAACCATACTCTAAAAAGCCTCTTTTTTTTTTTCTTTTTTTTGCTAAAAATAACCCGGACTGTTTAGACACTGTGCTTTCCCTTGCTGAAGAGTTTCTCTTATCCCAACCTGGTCTAATCCAGCATCCTGAATATCAGTAACTTCTTATTGGAATACAACTTTGAAGACAGAACCTGACTCTGCCCAGTACCAGTCCCGTTTCCGGGCTCAGATCCAGACCCTCTTGTCCCTGACTCTGCCCAAGAGCCAGACTCCCCTGCTGCTGAGCCAGACGCCCCTGCTTCAGAGACAGTTCCTGGCCTCCTAGCTACAGAACAAGTCCCTTGCTCTCTGGCTGCATAGTCAATTTCCCGAGGGAGGCCCTGAGGCCAAGGAGGAGCTCTGGTCCGATCCTGGCCCTGGACCATGCTGTCGCTGCCACAGCAGAGGTCGACGGCAGAAAGGTTCCAGGGACTCGGCCCCTGCTCCAGCGCCTGACTCAGCCCTTGTCCTAGTGCCTGATACATCACCAGCACCCAAAGATCTGGCCACAGAAGACCCTGTTGAGCTCCTCACCGCTGACCCACCTGCTGAGCTCCTTGGTCCTGGGCCATCCTCTGAGGTCCTCGCTCCTGGTCCGTCTGCTAAAGTCATCGCTCCTGGTCTGTCTGCCACTTCGATGTCTCATCCCAACTCCACGACCTGTTCCAATCCTATGTCTTGCCCAGGCCACCTGTCTGATCTGTCCTGGCCTGCCGAGTCTTCACTGCCTCCGATGTCTTCACTGCCACAGAGGTTTTCACTGCCTCCAAAGACTCAGCCGCCAAAGTCTCAGCCGCCGCTTCAGAGGTCTCTACAGAGGTCTTGACGTCTACGTCTATAGAGTCCCAGGTCTGCCGATGCCTCTACGTCTACAGATGGTCCCACGCCAGCCAATGCCTCTACGTCTACAGAGGGTTCCACGCTAGCCAATGCCTCTATGTCTACAGAGGGTCACAAGCCAGCCGATGCCTCTACGTCTGCAGAGGGTCCCAGGTATGCCGACGCATCTACATCCGCAGAGGGTCCCACGTCTCCCCCAGAAGGTCCAACGCCAGCTATGCCCCCAGAAGGTCCTTCACCAGCAGTGGCTCCAAGGGATCCTACACCAGCTGCGCCATCAGAAGTTCCACGTCAGCTTCTGGTCCTACCACAGAAGAGCCAAGCTCCACATCAGCTTCTGGTCCTGCCGCACAAGATCCAAGTTCCACGACAGCTCCTGACCCTGCAGCAGAAGATCCTGTCTTCAAAGATCCTGCCGCAGAAGATCTTAGCCCTCACATCTTCTGCTCTGAGGGGGTACTGGCAGACGCTCCTCACATCTCCTGTTCCGAGGAGGTCCTTGCAGACGCTCCTCATGTCTCATGTCTCCTGTCTCGAGGGGGTCCTGGTGGATGCTCCTCATGTCACCCATCTTGAGGGGGTCCTGGAGGACACCTCTCATGTCTCCTGCCATCTTGGGGTCGTCACACCTATACCTGGGACCTCTAGGTCACCTGCGGTCCCAATAAAAGCTGCAATTACCCTGGGCTCATCAGTTTCTACTGCTCTTCTTGCCTCGGTGACAGCTGTGTGGCCCACACCAGAACCTATAGTCCCTTCAGTCCTCTTTCCCTGCACCAGGCGGTCATGGTCTTACAAGGTATCCATCACCATCGGCAGTCCACTAAGTCTGATGCCTTGTGCTGGACAACCTCCCAGCTACCCACCTGGCATGTTCTAGCATATTGGACAGCCTCCCAGCCGCACTTCTGACCAGCTCCTGAGCATTGGACGGCCTCTTGGTCGCCTGCTGGACATGCCGTGGCCAGTTGAACGGTCTCCTGGCCACCAGCCAGATCTTCTCCAGCGTTTTGGATGGCCTCCTGGCTGCCCCCGGCCCCTGAACTCGCTCCTAGTACTGAATGGCCTCCTGGCCACCCGCCAGATTTGCCCCAGCGTTTTGGATGGCCTCCCGGCCATCCCCCTGAACTCGCTCCTAGTACTGGACGGTCTCCTGGCCGCCCGTCGGATTGGCCCCAGCGTTTTGGACAGCCTCCCGGCCACCCGCCAGAATATTGACCACTCAGACTTTTTTTTTTGTGTCCCCCTGTTTGTGTCTAGTTAGTTCCCTGGTTTTGTTTTTTGTCAGTTTGTTTTTGTCATGTTTTGTCTTGGGCCCTTCATGTTTGCATTTCCTCCCTCTACCCACCCAAGTCTTTTGGGGGTGCTTTTTGGGGGACACCAGAAGGCTTCCTTGGGGGGGGGGGGGGTCGTACTGTAGGGATGGTGCCATCTTGTGGGCCTTCCCTTTCTGTGCACCCCTGTGAGTGTCTCATTATTCTTGATTAATTCCACATTCCATTCCCAGCTTTTTGTAATCACTTCCTGTCTTGTCTGTATTTAAGCCTGTCTGTGAGTCTTGTCCTTGGTCGCATCATCGTTGGGTCTTGCTTGTCCTGTACTGATGTGTCCTGTTGTGTTCCAGTCTCAACAGTGTGAGTTGCTGCCACGCCAGCCATTTTGGATTATTATTATTAAATATCTATATTTTTTGTACCTCCTACATCCAGAGTCCTGTCTGCAACTATTGGGTTCGCTCCTTGCCTTATAAATCTTGACATTTGTTATCTAAAATATGATATAATTTAAACAAATAAATTGTATATGTATTTTGTTCTAAATAAAAGTCACATACAGTATAAAACAAACCACTTTACTTTATCCTGATGCATGCTCAATAATCCAGGTAGAAAAATCGAAAAAAGTTAAAATCTGGTCCTCTGGACATTAAAAAAAAAACCAAAACAAAGCAAAACAACAAAAAATGTAGAAACGTTTCGTCTCTCGTCCGAGAGACTTCTTCAGTCTGAGGTGCTGTATTCAGCTCAGTCTCCTAAATAGC
>NC_056515.1:13271245-13273183 GCF_014905685.2 Nematolebias whitei
TATACATTTTGAGAAAAAAACAACAACAACCCACGATCATACTCAAGCATCAATGCTCTCCAACAGCAGTGACTGACAGGCGTGGATAGCTCACAATTGTCTGTATATTACATTTGGGACTGCAGAAAGGAACACTGATTTTTCTTAGGATATACAGTATGTTGATCAATGCAACTTTTTCCAATGTTAGAGTCTTTACTGAGTTAGCAGAATCTCGCTTTCACAGAAGCCCATTAGAATGATATTGTTTTGATCCAGGGGCATTTTGCTGAGTCTGCATACCTTCTGGAGCTCATTTTTCAGACTCATTCTTCACATGCTGCATTGTGTTATGCAAAGTCAAAATATAGGTGAGATGTCTCAGTTATTTAGGAAAGGTTCTGTCACAATGAATACCTTGTTGAATATTTTGCCATCTTTGCCATTATTTTACTAATCTGTAAACTGTTCCTTTTTCTCCCCTCTGTATTTTGGGGATTATTACTTAAATCTTAGAAAACCAAGACCAAACCCCACTTTGTAGTTTACAGTGAAAGCAAATATTTAATGCTTATTAATACCACTTTACTTTAAAACTATTTTTAATTATAAAGACAAAAGAAAAAAATAAACTTTTTTGTAATTTTTGATGTCTTTGCTTTATACTAATAGCATTGCAATGCTGTATCAGTGATTACATACATATATTACAAAAACCTCTAAATTAGTGGTCCCATTCTCTCTTTTCCATGGAAACCTTTTTCTTAACCCAACAATCCTGTAATCTTGCCTTTGTTGTGTGTTTGCCAATAATAAAATGACAACTTTCACTTTTCAATTTGACGTTTTTTTTGTTTATGGGCTACGAAGATGTAAGTAGCCAGAAGATTCAATTATGTTACAAAAGAGAAGAAAGAAAATCAATGCATTTGATGTTTTTTTTTTTTTTTGTTGTTGTTGGTCTTATTTAACAGCACACTTTTCATTTATCAGTCACTGTGATCAATAATGGAAGAGCAAAGACAAAAGCACTGCCTTGTTTATTGATCAAATCCTTTACACGGGGCCATAAATAAATATTTACTTCTTTTTTGTTTGTTTGTTTGTTTGTTTGCTTGTCATTTTTTGGTGGTGAGATAGAAATCTCAGATGCAAGTTATAGTTCAGAAGGAAGCAGGTGGTGAAACAAAATAATTGTATGAAATGTCTGCATTGAAAAAAAAAGAGAAAAAAATTAAAAGCTCATTAAAATTTAAACACCAGATAGGTAAGGAGCTGATAGAAATTGACAGAAAACCTGGCTATGTGTATACTGAGATAAAACAACATGAAACCCTGGTGTGTTATTGCATAAATTCAACCAGGTATGGGTGTATCACTGAAATTGATTAGAAGCCTGTACTATAAAGCAGGATTAGAGGCTTAAATTCAGTTTCAGTTTAAGATTTTTGTTTTACAAAACTGGTTTGCTTTATTCAGATAACATGGTAACTTGTGCTGGAAAACTAAAGCCAGTATCTCACTGGGCTACAACTGTTGAATACTAGTTGGTGAGTTAAAATAGTCAGAAAACAAGTGAACTTTACGTTTCAGTCTCACAGAATTCTAAATGTTTGTGACCAAATGACCAGTTAGTTGCACATTTTGCGTGGCAAATTTTTGAAAATCACAGATTACAGCACGAGTTGGAAAAGGGGAGCATGTGATCTAAGGGTCACCATTTCAAATCACTGGACCACCAACAACATTTTGAATGGGAAAGGTGAAGCAACCACACCTGCCTCCACTCACTGGCCCACTCTGGGTCCTTGAGCAAGGCCCTGATCTCCACACACTTTAATTGCAATCATCTGCTCCACACAGAGGGTTGTGGTAACTCAGTGGCCTGCGGTTGGGTCAGGAAGGGTATCCAGCATATATATATATATATATATATATATATATATATATATATATATA
>NC_056515.1:13273283-13278528 GCF_014905685.2 Nematolebias whitei
TATATATATATATATATATATATATATATATATATATATATATATTAGGTCTCCCCTGAGAAAAGAAAGAGAATGTTTTGTGTGTACAGCTTGAAACAGCATGATTTTGTTGCCCACTTCCACATAACTCTTTGGTGCCCTCCTTGGCACCTGCCCCCACATTTATGAATGGATCTGTGGAAGTTCTGCTCTGCCAACTTCTTGTAGCCACAAGACAGCACCAATAAACCACACCTTTGGACCATTGCCTTGATGAGCTGCAGGAGTATAAAAGGCTGCAGAGGACATCCAGCCAGTGCTGGAACATTACCTGTCAATGATAATTGTGTTTCTGAGTGTTTACTTGTGAGTCAGATAAATGATTACTTACCGTATGTTCCTTCATGCTTTCAGCGTTATCTCTGTCGCTCACCTGTTTCCTGGATTTCCTCTGTGGACCTCAAGCTCTCTTGTGCATTCTCAGCTGCCTCTTTGTCTTCCTACTACTTGCCTGTCTCCAGCATGAAACTCTACTCAAATGTCTTCCTTCCTCGCCCCGGAACCATTGGATCACCTGTCTCCATGACTGACTCCAATCCCTACTGTAAGGAAGAGAAGCAATAACATTGTCACTCCTTCAGATATCGTATGAAGTCTTGGAGTCTGTTCTCTTCGGTCCTTTTCTCTGGTTATTTTTAAAATGTTACATGATATAATTCAATTCAATTCAATTCAGTTTATTTATAAAGAGCCAAGTCACAACAGAAGTTATCTCAGGGCAATGAACAGAAACATTCATATGTAAAATTAAGTTAACAGAAGCATTTATATATAAAATAATAATTTCTCATTATTTATCTGAGGAACAGACTTGAATTTAACTCCATCACGGAACTTTCATCTTGAGCAAGCATGAAGGCGACAGTGAAAAGGAAAAACTCCCTCATGAAGAAGAAACCTTTAGCAGAACCAGGCTTAGGACAAGCAGCAATCTGTTTCGACCGGCTGGGTTTGAGAGGAACAGATACACAGTGACAGGTCAAGAAACACATGTTAAGATAGAAATAGCATCAAATGAAAACTATTCAATTTTAACAATTGATTTAAGGAAATCAGGTCAATTTGTCCTCCAGTAGTCTAAGCTTAAAACAGTATCCCTTAAGTCCCTTCTATCTAATCTAATCTAATCTAAGTCCCTGACAGTCCCTTAACCCTCATCTGCTCCCTAAACGGGTCTCTCTTGAAAATGAGTTTTCGTGGCTTAATTAGACTACCTGTATAAAAAAAGGGTAAATTAAAAAAAAAAACTAAAAAAAGTATAACAAGCCAACCCTAATTATAGGATGTATCATAAAGGAAAGTCTTAAGCCCGGTCTTAAAGTAGACAATGTGTCAGTCTCATGGCCAGAAACTGGAAGTTGGTTCCACAAGACAGGAGCCTGATAACTGAAATATATTCCTCCCATTCTGCTTTTGGAAACTCCAGGAACTGCAAGTAAGCCTGCAGTCTGAGAGCCAAGTGCTCTCTTAGGAAAATATGGAAAATAAGATATGTAATATAACATTCATTCATTCATTCAACCTTTATTTAAAGGTTGAATGGATCTGTAATATAAGATGGAGCTAGGTGTTGAGAGCTTTGTTGGTTAGAAGTAAGATTTTGAATTCTATTCTGAATTTGACAGGGAGCCATTGGAGAGAAGCTAAAACTGGAGAAATATGACCTCTCCTACTAACTCCAGTTAATACTCTGGCAGCAGCAATTTGGATTAACTGAAGATTTTTTTAATATTTTTTGGACACCCAGATAACAAACCATTACAACTGGACTCCCTCCACCCTCTGGCTGCACCGCGGAATTCTGTCCATAAAAGTTATGAACTGAATCAGTGACAATGGGCAGCCCTGGTGGAATCCAACTCCCAACCTGAAGGGGTCCGACTTACTACCGGCAATGTGAACCAAACTCTTGCACTGCTTGTATATGGGCCAAACAGCCCGTAGTAACATGCCCCCAATCTCGTACTGACAGAGCACCCCCCACAGTGCACCCTGAGGACCACAGTCAAATTTCTTCTCCAAGTCCAAAAAACACTTGTACTTTGTAGACTTGATGGGCAAACTCCCATGATCTCTTGAGGACCCTAGTGAGGGTAAAGAGCTGGTCCAGTGTTTCACAGCCAGGAGAGAACCCACATTGTTCTTCCTGGATCTGAGGTTTGTCCAATGATTGAACTCATTTTTCCATTACCCCTGAATAGCCCTTGCCAGGGAGCCAAAGGAGCGTGATGCCCTTGTAATTGGAGCACACCCTCCAGTCCCCCTTTTGAAGAGAACTGCCACCTCAGTCTGACAATCCAGAGGCACTGCCCCAGATGTTCATGCAATGTTGCAAAGGCATGTCAACCAAAAGACAGCCCCACAACATACAAAACCTTAGGTAAATAAGGGCAAATTTCATCCACCTCTAGAGCCCTGCCCCTGTAGAGCCTTTAACTCCCTTGCTGACCTCAGCCATGGTTATGGACAAACCAACACCAAAGTCCCCTGACTCCGCCTCCTCCATGGAAGACGTGCCAGTGGGGTTGAGAAGGTCTGAGATGTATTCCTTCCACCTCCCAAAGACATCACTGGTTGAGGTGAACAGCACCCCACTTTCACTGAACACATTGTTAGTAAAGGGATGCTTTCCCCTCCTCAGCCACCTGATGGTTTGCTAGACTCTCCTCAGAGCAGACTGAGAGTCATTACCAGGGCTTCACCAAACTCCTCCCACATCTGAGCTTTTGCCTCATTAACAGCCAAAGCTGTAGACTGCTTGGACCTTTGGTACTCCTCAGCTTCATCCAGAGTCCAACCAGCCAACAAGGACCGATAGGATTCCTTCTTTAGCTTGACAGATTCCCTAACCCAGGGTGTCCACCACCGAGTTTGAGGATGGTCACCACAAGAAGCATCAACAATCTTGTAGCCAAAGCTTAAGGCAGCCACTTCAACAACTGAGTCGTGGAACATGGCCCACTCGAGCTTAATGTTCCCCAACCTCAGCTGGGATGCAGTTAAAGTGCTCCCGGAGGTGTGAGTTGAAGATCTTTCTGACAAGTTCTTCTACCTGGCATTCCCAGAAAACCCTCACTACATGTTTGGGTCTATCAGCTATGTCTGGCATCTTTCCCCACCATCTTATCCAACTTAATACAAGGTGGTGGTCAGTTGACAGTTCAGCTCCTCGCTTCACCTGAGTGCCCAAAACAAAAGGCCGCAAATCGGATGACACAACTACAAAATCAATCATCAATCTATGATCTAGGGCATCTTGGTGCCAAGTGCACTTATGGACACTCTTACGTTCGAACATGATGTTTGTGATGGACAAACTATGACTAGCACAGAAGTCCAACAACAGAACACCGCTCAAGTTCACATCAGAGAAGCCATTCCTCCCAGTCACTACCCTCCAGGTCACACTGTCATTACCCACGTGGACATTGAAGTCCCCCAGCAGAATAAAAGAGTGCCCAGCTGCAGCACCTTCCAGCACCCCTGCCAAGAACTCCAAGAAGGCTGGATACTCTGAACTGCCGTTTGGAGCATACGCACAAAAAACAGTCAAAGCCCATCCCCCCACCCAAACATGCATGGAAGCTACCCTCTCATCTACCGGGGAAACCTTCAACACACAGACACCAAGTCAGAGGGCTAAGAGTAGATCTATACCAGCTTAGCGCCTCTCATCATCCGACACTCCAGAATGAAATAAGGTCCACCCCTTCTCAAGGAGGCTGGTTCCAGAGCCCATGCTGTGAGTTGAGGTGAGCCCAACTATATGCAGTCAGTACCTCTTAACCTCACGCACAAGTTCAGGCTCCTTTCCTGCCAGAGAGGTCACGTTCCATGTCCCAAGAACCAGCTTTGATGAGGCAGGGTCAGAGCGCCAAGGTCTCCGCCTTCGGCCACTGCCCATCGATTCATGCACTCGACTCATATCGCCCCTCCTGCAAGTGGTGTGAACACAGGAAGGCAAACCCACGTTGCTCATTCGGGCAGAGCATGAATCGGTTTTTAAATAATATTTTTTTTGTTGTTGTCATTCTGAAACCAGGATATTCATTTACATTTCCACAAATATATTGTATAACTTATGTACACTATTTTTACTCTATCTTTGGATGAGGTTCAGCGCACAGCATGGTGGATAAAACGTTGCAATTAAAATTTCAACCACCACAAAAAGCAAGAGTGAACAAAACAAACAAGGTCCCTTCATATTTAATTGATTATTATTTATTTATTTCCATTTAGTATTCCAAAATACTGCCATTAATTATACCATATAGACATAAAAGAAAAGTTGAATATTAGTGCTAATTAGGCAGCTGTCATAATTAATATTACAAAATAAAAGAATAACTGTTTAAAACAAATTAACAGTACTTTTTAAATTAGTACTTTTTAGAAATGCCAAAAGAAACAAATAATGACTGTTCTCATTAAAACTTAAAATTTTGACTTGGCATGAAATGCTCCTGAGCTCTACCACTGACAGAAAAGGAATAAAAAACATGGACAGTAATCAATTCAAGATTAGATAAGAACCAGATCTCCTTGTAACACACCACACACTCAGGCAGTCAAGCATGCCTCCTACAAGCTCATTGGGGTGTGATTAGATGTTGTAATTTTGTGATCAAAGGCAAAGGATGAAGGCTTTCAGTGTATATCCACTGTCAGTTGCAAAACATTAAAGCTGAGATGGTGGGAAACCAGTCAAAAGGATTTAACCAGGTGTGAAAGCAATCACATAAATGAAAGCAACATAAGAGGTAAATTGTATTCTCCTTAGGGGCATTAAAAAATACACATCATGTACATGTACTGTATTATACCTTTGGCACCATACATACAAATGGATGAGAATCCAACTGAATATACATTACATTGCAAATATGTTGCCAGAATAGTTTTCATTTATGCCAAGGTTGCATTTACATTTTAAATGCTGGCTGGTGACACACACAGAAATTGCAGTAAAGGTTTGTTTCTATGCAAACTAAACTAAAGTAAAGTGTAAAAAAGTTAAATCTGGTCATCTGGACATTAAAAAAAAACAAAACAAAGCAAAACAACAAAAAATGTAGAAACGTTTCGTCTCTCGTCCGAGAGACTTCTTCAGTATGAGGTGCTGTATTCAGCTCAGTCTCCTAAATAGCACCTTCTCAGAGTGGATCAACCAGTTTGCTGCTGACAACCAAAACCAGCTGATCAC
>NC_056515.1:13278628-13282618 GCF_014905685.2 Nematolebias whitei
CTTTTGTTTCTCTAGCGGGGCTAGAGAGAAAAGGTCAATGTCATGGTTCATGAGTGAGCCACTGGGATGGAACAGCATGACTTCAGACTTCTTCTCATTGAAGCTTAAGAAGTTTAAAGCCATCCAGTCCCGGATGTCAGCCAGGCAGTCAAGAAGAGGCTGAATAGAGCGTGTGCCTCTGTGCCTCAGGGGGAAGTAAATTTGGCAATCATCGGCATAGAAATGAAAGGGTATGTCGTGTTTGCGGAAGATAGCACCTAGTGGCAGCAGGTATAAAGAAAAGAGAAGGGGACAGAGGATGGACCCCTGCGGTACCCCCCACTGGAGCGCTGTCGATGCCGAACTAAAATCTTTGATATTGACACAGAAGGTTCTGTCAGAGAGGTAGGACCCAAACCATTTAAGGGCTGACCCTGTGATGGCCACCCACTGCTCTAGTCTAGAAATGAGGATGTTGTGGTCGATGGTGTCAAAAGCAGATGTAAGGTCCAATAGGACAAGCAGCACAGAATCACCTGCATCTGTGGATATGAAAATGTCATTAAAAACCTTCAGTAGAGCAGTTTCAGTGCTATGGAGAGATTTGAAGCCAGATTGGAATAACTCAAGGATAGTGTGATCCCCCAAAAACTGTTTCAACTGAGACTCCACAATTTTTTCCAGTAGTTTAGAGGTGAATGGGAGTCTGGAGACAGGCCGGAAGTTGGACATGACTGAGGGGTCAAGGTTAGGTTTTTTCAGGAGGGGCTGGACAGCAGCATGTTTAAAAGTCTTTGGCACCACACCTGAGGATAAACTGCTATTCAGAATAGCGAGGATAAAAGGACCCAGGGTAGGAAAAACTTTGTTTAGCAGTCGAGGGGGGACCACATCAAAGGGGGAACCAGATGGCTTCATGCTGCACATTACCTGCTCCAGAGAGGACAGAGAGATGGGCTCAAAGTGGTCAAACACAGCCACACACTGAGATGGGATGGACAGATCATGAGCTGGTGGAGAAATGAGTGCCCGGGTGTTTGCCACTTTTTCTAAAAAGAAATGGAGGAAGTTTTCACACAGCTCAGTTGAGGCTTCCAGAGGTGAAGGCTCACTGAGGTGTAGAACTGAGTTCAGGGTGGAGAAAAGAACTCGGGGGTTGTGGGAGTTGGAGACAATTAAATCAGAGAAGAATTTACATTTGGCAGCTTTAAAGGTTTTCTGATAGTGACGCCAACTCTCCCTTAACATTTGAAAAGACACCTGGAGCCTGTCCTTCCTCCACTTTCGTTCAGCTTTGCGACACTGCCGCCTAACGGCTCGCGTGACATCATTCAGCCAAGGCTCTGATCTAAGTTTCGTTTTTCTGGTCTTAAGGGGAGCAACACGGTCCAGAACATCTAAACAGGCAGAGTAGAACTGAGAGGTTAGCTCCTCAGTGGTAAGAGACACCGAGAGCTGTTCGATCCTCTCAGAGTTAAAACCTTCATTAAAACGAGCAGCAGTGAAACAGTTAATGGAACGCGTACGTGCAGGAACGCACGTCTTAGCAGTATGACAAGGGGGGGTGAAGTCAAACAATACAGGCATGTGATCTGAAAAAACATTGTCACCGATTTTCAAATTAGAAACAGAGACATTGCATGTTAAAACGAGGTCCAGCGTGTGACCATGTTCCTGGGTGGGGCCGTTCACCTGCTGAGCTAAGCCAAAAGAGTCCAGTAAATCTAGAAAGTCCTTCACTAAGGGCTTCTCCTGACAACACACATGCAAATTAAAGTCACCAATAAGCAAAAAGTGAGTGTATCTCTGTGTGATATCAGCCAAAAAGTCAGAGAATTCATTTATGAAGTCCTTAGAACGAGGTGGGCGGTAGACAAGCGCGCACAGAACCGTAGGAGAGTGTCCGAGTTCAAAAACGCTCAGCTCAAAGTTGTCGTGGGACACTGGGATGGACAACTGTTTACAGGCCAAGTTTGCTTTAAAAACTGTTAATAATCCACCCCCCCCGCGCCGACCTGATGGCCGCGGGGCATTGAAACATACACAGTCCGGAGGAAGTAGTTCCACCAGGGCGCTGGACTCACCATCAGAAATATTTAGCACCAAGTCACAACAGAAGTCATCTCAGGGCACTGCACAAAAACAATCATAAACATAAAAAGCAAGTTAATAACATTTATCTGAGGAGCAGACTGCTTTGAGTTTAACTTCATCACAGACTCTCACCTCGAGCAAGTACAAAGGCAACAGTGGAAAGGAAAAACTCCCGCATGAGGAAGAAACCTCCAGCAAAACTAGGCTCAGGACAAGCGGGCATCTGCTTTGTCTGTCTGGGTTTGAGAGAACAGAAAGGAGGAACAGATACACAATGGCAGGTCAAGAATCACATGTTAAGATAGAAATAATATCAAATGCAAAATATTCATTTGTAATAATTAATTTTAGGAAATTAAGCCAATTTGTCCTCTAGCAGTCTAAAGCCCTATTCACACGAGATTAGTTTTACCTAGGGACCACATGTAATAAATACATTACTCCCCAACGTCTGTTTTTTTATGTGGCACATTCGCACGGGATAACCAAAGTCTGAGATTTAGCTGAAATTTACAGACATTTTCCAGATATGATGTTAACACACTGTGTTATTATGACCGGAGCAGTCCATAATAATGTGCTTAATGTGCAGGCCGGGACGGTCTCAGGCTTGGATGTGGTTTTATGAATCAGCACAAAGAAAACTAAAGAATGCTCAATATAAAATTGTGTTAATCTACTTGTTGAGGAGGAGGCAAGGCAGACCGGCTGGTTTAAGAGGTAAAATAAGCCACATTAAGCTCAGATGGACAATCTGTCACTGGCCGTGCAGGTGAGAAGGCCGCAACCTGCCGGTTGAAATGGACTTGTGACCTGTCCAGGGTGTCCCCTGCCTTTAGCACAGTGATGGCTGGACATGGGCACCAGCGACTCCCACTACCTGAAAAGGAAGAAGCGGAAAAATGTAATGGATTGATGGATGGGTCAGCTGATCACGCACGCGTCTCTGCACCTGCTGTCATTTGCGGTGAAGGAAGTAGCAGCATCTACCAAAGCCAAAGAGAGAAGCGTGTTAATTTAAAATAGCCTTGTTCGATATTTTTCCAAATGATTTTTGCTTAAACAAAAACAAAAAATGTCTCATTACGTATCGACTCTGGCCCATTTCTGTCTAAATCACAGAGATGCCTACTCACATTGGATTAGTATTATCATAGGACCTCGGCGTTCAGCAAAATTACTGACATGGCCGATTCACACGGGATTAACAACACAGACGGTCTCTGTAATTATTACAAATAGCATGTGGTCACTAGGTAAAACTAATCTTGTGTGAATAGGGCTTAAGCCTATAGAAGCAAAACAAGCCAACCCTAATTATAGGAGTTATCAAAAAGGAAAGTCTTAAGCCAGTCTTAAAAGTGAACAATGTGTCAGCCCTACAGAGAGAAATTGGAAGGTGGTTCCACAAGAGAGGAGCCTGATTGCAACTTTAAAAATATTACTAGAACCTGATTTATGTTTGGACTGTTTTTGTCTTGTTGAGTACTTGGAATGTTTAAAAAATAGCTTCATCCAAACATCCACGTGTCTGCTAGATCCCATCCCAACCAGATTGTATAATTGTTTAAAGAGAAGTTTCTCTTAATTGATGTCCACATTTTGGATCAGCTTAATTTGTCTCTAATGAATGATTACGTACCACAGCGCTTTAAGGTTGCTGTAATTAAACCTTTACTTAAGAAACATAACCTTGACTCAGGAATCCTAGCCAATTATAGACCAATATCTAATCTAGGTTTCATCTCAAATGTTCTAGAGAGAATAGTTGCTGGTCAGTTACGTGAACATCTGCAACAATATAATCTGTTTGAAGAGTTTCAGTCAGGGTTTAGAGCTCTCCACAGCACTGAATCTGCACTGGTGAATTTTACTAATGATATTCTCATGGCCTCTGACAATGGACAGGTGTCTATA
>NC_056515.1:13282718-13301041 GCF_014905685.2 Nematolebias whitei
AGTCGCCTGGAGAAAATGTGATCTGACGCTCACCACCCCCTCCCTGAGGAATTTCCAACTGATAACCAGATGAGCCAGCTGAATAAACTTTGTATAATCATTTCAGGACTCTTGGATTCTCATAGAGGTTATTCTTGGCCATTTCTCGACATACCTCAAGAATGTTTATGGATCTCACCGGAGGACATTGACTGATTACAGTGACCTCGAGAGCATCTGTAGGCGTTGTTGACCGGTCTCGTCTCTTCCTTTTTATGCTCTGCTCTGCAGAATGTCTACGTAAATATGTGCTTGTTTGTGCGAAGTGTTTTTTCAATATTAGGGGTTTTTCTCAGCCAAGAAAAAAGTCTGATAGGAATTTTTTTTTCGCCTCCAATTTCCTACATGTGTCCAGTTAACCACTGTTTTTGTCTGTCCAAACAGGTCTCACTTGTAAATGAGTCTTCGGGGCTCAATGTGATTTATCTGTTTAAATAAAGGTTGAATGAGTATTAATATGCTGATGATACACAGTTATATTTGTCCATGAAACACAATGAATCCAATCAGTTACTTAAGTTACAATCATGTCTTAAATACATAAATACTTGTATGATGCTTAATTGTCTGCTTTTAAACTCAGACAAGACTGAGGTATTAATTTTTGGACCTGAGCATCTTAGGAATAAATTTTACCGTCGTTCACTTTCTCTGGATGGCATTAACTTGGCCTCCAGTTCTAATGTTAAAAACCTTGGTGTTATTTTCAATCAGGAAGTCTTTTAACAACCATATTGAAAATGTTACAGCTTTCCTCCACCTGCATAATATCACAGAGATTAGAAACATCTTATCTAAAAATGATGCAGAAAAACTGGTTCACACATTTGTCACATCTAGACTGGACTATTGCAATGGTTTTTTTATCTGGGTGTCCACAAAATTCATTTTAAGTCTTCAGCTGATCCAAAATGTTGCTTCCAGAGTTTTAATGAGAGTTATAGGAGAGATCATATCTCTCCAGTTTTAGCTTCTCTCCAATGGCTGTCTGTCAAATCCAGAATATTATTCAAAATATTACTTCTAAACTACAAAGCTCTCAACAACCTAGCTCCATCTTATATTACAGAGCTTATTGTTCCATATTTTCCTAACAGAACACTTCACTCTCAGACTGCAGGATGACTTGTGGTTCCTAGAGTTTCCAAAAACAGAATAGGAGGAAGATATTTCAGTTATCAGGCTCCGGAACCAACTTCCATTTTCTGTCTGTGAGGCTGACATATTATCAGTTTTAAAACTAGGCTTAAGACTTTACTTTTTCATAAATCCTATAGTTAGGGTTTGCTTGGGTTTTCTGAATTATCTCTTAGTTATGCAGCTATAGGCTTAGACTGCTGGAGGACAAATTGACCACACTTTTCACTCTGCTACTGTCTTTACTTCCTCTGCTCAACTTGCTTTGTATTTGTAAATATTTTTTTCTATCCTTGACATGTGTTTTTGTCTTTCAGGTACACCTGGACCTACAGTATATCTTGACCTACCATTCTGTGTTTGTCTGTCTCTCCTTCCTGTCCTCTCAACCAGTCGGTCAAAGCGAGACTTCCGGTAAGATGGCGCTCATGTGCAAGGCTTGCAATCCACCTCTGCTGATGGTGTTCGGATTATTTCTTTTTTGTTCATTTTTTATCCGTGGCATGAATTCACTCCTCATGTATGACCGACGACAGGTTCTGGATCTTCGTTTTTCTGTCACTGATGTTGCTTAATTAGACCATTATGAGCATACCTCTGGACCCCCCCCCCCCCTCCTCCCCCCCTGCTGACGGATGTGCCAGCTTACTTCTGCTGGGCTCCTCACCTCCATGCCCGGAGACATCGCACGTGCTGGTCAGCTGGTGAAGATTAAAGCCCTGCGCACTGTATCTTTCTCTTCATTCGGTGGTCATGGTCTCCATCTCCAGCTTCCCGCGTGCCCGTACCAGGTAACCAACGGGAGTTGTTGGCTGGTGCACTGCTCGGACCGACCTGGAGGGGCTGTTATTGAAAATCTGCGGCCATTAGCGCGCGCTAACTCCGCCGCTGCTGGCTCCACTTTGGACAGTATCCGGATGTGTTTGGTCAATGCAAGATCTGTTACCATCAAAACTTTTATCCTCAGGGACTACTTTCAGGAGCACGAGTTAGACTTTCTGTGCATCACAGAGACTTGAATGTCTCCGGGTGAGTCCAGCGCCTTGACGGAATTATTGCCACCGAACTGTCAGTATTTTAATGCCCCGCGGCCATCAGGCCGGCGCGGTGGTGGATTATTAACAATATTCAAATCAACTTTTGACTGTAAACAACTGCCCATCCCAGTTTCCCGTGCCAGCTTTGAGCTGAGCATCTTTGAACTTGGACATTCACCTCAGACGTTATTTGCACTCGTCTACCGCCCACCTCGATCTAAGGATTTTAAGGATTAAGGATAAATGAGTTTTCTGACTTCTTAGCTGAATTCACACCAAAATATGAGCATGTTTTCATTATTGGGGACTTTAATTTGCATGTGTGCTGTCCTGAGAAGCCCTTGGTTAAGGACTTTTTAGATTTATTGGACTCATTTAATTTAACTCAGCATGTAAACGGTCCCACCCAAGAGCGCGGACATACTGTACATTGGTCCTTGTTTTAACTCATGATATGACTGTTAATAATCTTGTTATTGGTGATAATGTTTTTTCAGACCACATGCCAGTCCAGTTTGAGTTCACCCTCCCCCATCTAACTCCTAAGTCATGCATTCCTGCACGTAGCACCTGGGCAATTAACCATTTCACTGCCACACGTTTCACAGATGTTTATAACTCTGAAATGATAATTCAGCCCCTGGTGTTTCTCACCACCACTGAGGAGCTGACATCCCAGTTCAACTCTGTCTGCTTAAAGACTCTGGATCATGTTGCACCTGTTAAAACCAAAAAAATCAAAACTCAGAGCAGAACCTTGGCTGAGTGATGTCACCAAGGCCGTTAGGCAGCAATGTAGGAGGGTGGAGTGAAAGTGGAGGAAAGACAGGCTACATGTCTCTTTTCAAATACTTACAGAGAGTTGGCGCCTAGTTCACTACATGCGCCAACGCCGTTATCAGAAAACAGTGAAAGCTGCAAAATCCAAATACTTCTCTGATATAATTACCTCAAACTCTTGCAACCCACGTGTCCTCTTCTCCACCCTAAACTCTGTTGTTCTCCACCTCACTGAACCATCACCTCTGAAAGCCTCGACTGAGCTGTGCGACAACTTCTTACATTTCTTTTTGGAAAAAATTGTGACCACCAGGGCTCTCATTTTCCCTCCAACTCATGACCCATCCATCCCACTTCAGTCTGTAGCTCCATTTGACCATTTTGAACCCATCACTCTATTTTCTCTAGAGCAGGTCATGTGCAGCTTGAAACCTTCTGGTTCCCCCATTGATGTGATCCCCCCTCGACTACTAAAGGAGGTTTTTCCCACTCTAGGTCCGTCCATTCTTGATTCAGTAAACAGTAGTTTATCCACTGGCATGGTGCTAAAATCCTTTAAACATGCTGCTGTCCAGCCTCTCCTGAAAACAAACAAACCTTGACCCCTCAGTCGTGTCCAACTCCCAGCCTGTCTCCAAACTCCCATTTGTTTCTAAAGTACTAGAGAAAATAGTCGAGTCCCAGTTAAAGTGCTTCCTGGAAGGTCACACCATCTTAGAGCTATTCCAATCTGGCTTTAAACCTCTCCACAGTACTGAAACTACCCTTCTGAAGGTCCTTAACAACATTTTCAGATCCACAGATACTGGGGATACTGTGCTGCTTGTCCTATTGGACCTCACGGCCGCCTTCAACATCATCAACCATGAAATCCTCATTGCTAGGTTAGAGCAGTGGGTGGGCGTCACAGGGTCAGCCCTCAATTGGTTCAGATCCTACCTCAATGACATATCCTTTTGTGTCTCCATCAAGGATTTTAGTTCCGCAGAGGCAGAGCTTAAATGGGGGGTTCCACAGGTGTCCATCCTGGGTCCCCTCCTATTCTCTTTATACCTGCTGCCGCTTGGTGCTATTTTCCAGAAACACAACATGCCCTTCCACTTCTATGCCGATGACTGTCAAATTTACTTCCCCCTAAGACACAATGGTACATGCTCGATTCAACCGCTGCTCGACTGCCTGGTTGACATCAGGGACTGGATGGCTTTAAACTTCTTAA
Organism: Nematolebias whitei; assembly: GCF_014905685.2. NCBI lineage: Eukaryota > Metazoa > Chordata > Actinopteri > Cyprinodontiformes > Rivulidae > Nematolebias > Nematolebias whitei. The sequence continues at coordinate 13,286,931 of NC_056515.1, forward strand.
GTTTCAATGAAAAGAAGTCTGAAGTCATGTTGTTCCCTCCCAATGACACAATCACAAACCACTGCATCGACCTCTCTGCTCTAACCCTGTCAGAAAAACAAAGAGTCACTAATCTGGGCGTGATAATGGACCCTTCCCTGAAACTTAACAATCATGTAAACATGATTGTTAAATCATGTTTCTTCCAACTGAGGCGGCTGTCTAAATTGAAGCCCATATAGTCCAAAAATAACCTCGAGACAGTAATACATGAATTCATTACATCTAAGCTTGATTACTGCAATTCACTCCTGTTTGGTATCAGTCAAACCTCCATTGCACGACTACAACTGGTCCAGAATGCAGCAGCCCAATTTTTAACCAGTACAGGCAAAAGAGAGCACATTACACCAGTTTTGGCCTCCCTGCACTGGTTACCGGTTCACTTTTGAATCCAGTTCAAAATACTGATGTAAGTCTACAAATCACTGAACAGTCCCCCCCCCCCCCCCCATCTCTCTGATCTGCTACAACCTTATGTCCCACCACGTTCCCTGATGTCAGCGGACCAGTTGCTCCTCACAGTTCCAGGATCTCTTCTTAAGCGCAGAGGTGACAGGGCCTTCTCTGTAGCAGGACCAAGACTCTGGAACGAGTTACCTCTGCTTGTCAGATAGGCCCCCTCCCTCTCGGTTTTCAAGTCCCGTTTAAAAACTCACTACTATTCAGTAGCTTTCAACACCAGATGGTCTGTGTTTTGAACCTGTATGCTCCACACTGGTTTGTCGTCATTATCTGCATAGTTTTTATGTCTATATTCTGATTTACCTCATTTTGTATTTTGCTTTGTGTGTTACCTGTTGTTTTGTCTGTACAGCACTTTGGTTGGCCTTGTCGCTGTTTTAAGTGCTCTATAAATAAAGTGGTATGGTATGTTATGGTAAAGCAGATGGCTTGTCCTGAGCCTGGTACTGCTGGAGATTTCTTCCTTTTAAAAGAGTTTTTCCTTTCCACTGTTGCCACTGTGCTTGCTCAGGATGGGGGACTGCAATGAAGCCAAGATTCAGCTTGTCTGCTGGATTCCTTAGACAGAGAACTTTACTAAGTTGGCTTTTTTATGTATGTGGATGTTTCTGTAAAGTACCCTGAGACATCTTTGTTGTGATTTGGCGCTATATAAATAAACTGAATTGAATTGATAACTGAAAGATCTTCCTCCCATTCTGCTTTTGGAAACTCTAGGAATCACAATTAAACCTGCAGTCTGAGAACTAAATGCTCTGTTGGAAAATATGGAACAATAAGATATGTAATATAAGCTGGAGCTAGGTTGTTGAGAGCTTTGTAGGTTAGAAGTAAGATTTTGAATTCTAATCTGGATTTGACAGGGAGCCAATGGAGAGAAGCTAAAAATGGAGAAATATGATCTCTCCTACTAACTCCAGTTAAGACTCTGGTAGCAGCATTTTTGATTAACTTAAGATGTTTTAAAGAAGTATTTGGACACCCAGATAATAAACCATTGCAACAGTCCATTCTAGACGTGACAAATGCATGGACCAGTTTTTCTGCATCATTTTTAGATAATATGTTTCTAATTTTAGCGATATTACGTAGGTGGAAGAAGGCAGTTCTAGTAACGTTTTTAATGTGAAATCAGAAAAAAAGTAAAATGCCCCCCACCCCCCATCTTGGTGATGATCAAAATTGCACCTTTTCATTTGGTAAAGGTAATGCTCTTATTTTTAAACATGAAACAGTGTCACCAATGCTTAGCACATTGGCATGTTGTGTTACAAATACAAGTACAAAAAAAAAAAAAGTGAAGTGAAGTGCACCCCTAAAGTCATTGTTTGCGATAAATTTTGTCACAATAATTTCATTATCTTAGCCATAGAAGTGAGTTTAAACACAGGATGATGCATAAATGGACTAGTTGAATGAAGAATCTGTCTCTAAAATAGTTGTTGTATTGAGTGTTTACTTATGTACTTTGTAGGTAAATGCAGCATTTTAACAATCTGTTAAAATATAACAGAATGCAGGAAATAGCACCTATTCCTAATTGTCTGGCAGAGGACAGTCAGACCCCCCACCCCCCACCACCACTGTGTCCCCCTGCATTCACTATTCAAATCCCTCAGCAACTGGCTACATTGGCATACTTGTAATATTAGCTTTAGCCATTGGGCTATTAGTTATAGCATTATGTAGTCAGAAATAATAAACATCACATCATTAATATTTTCATGCCAAAAATAGAGGTATCAATCAATCAACCTTTATTTAGACAGGTAAATCCCATTGAGCCTCGAGGACTCATTTACAAGAGAGACCTGATTTGTAGGTAATATCATCATTAGTAAAGAAAAGATAGTGGAATGTATAACACTCATGAATAAGTGTTCAGGATGTTGTGCTCCTTTGAGAGAAAGGTTTACATTTAAACAAAAATGATCTAAAAAATGTGGTCAAGTGGCTTTGGGCAAACCTGGAGAAAATCCTTCAGCAGCCAAGTCAGAATAAAAAACTGAGCTCCGTTGAGCAGCTCATGGAGAAACCCAAAGATGGCTTTGCTCTAAAGCTCTCTGTTCGGCCTGGTGGAGCTCAAGTGCTTCTGTGAAAAAAGATGGAAGAAACTCCTACAGAAGCATTTCTAGGGAGATATTTTAGTGCTAAAGTAACTTAAAAATAAAAATGTGTCTTGTGATGGGAAAAAAAGTTCTAGTTTTATAAATTAAAATAAAATTCAAAATCAATTCAGGTTTTTTTTTAATTCATCAGTGTAAATTATTCTATGCAGATTAGTGAGTAAAAAAAAACATAAAAAAATCTTAAACCCTTTATGTTCAACAAGCTCAACCTATATTAGGTCTTACTAAATGTGTTGTTCCTAATTCTCAGCTACTGATACATCAAACTTTAGCACAATATTTGTAAACTTGATAATGTAATGATCATTTTTGTGTAGGACTGAGACAGTGGTGGAGAAAGTACTCAAATACTGTACTTGAGTAAAAATACAAATAAACAGACAAAAATGTACTCTAGTAAAAGTAGAAGTACCACATTAACATTTTTACTTAAGTAAAAGTAAATAAGTACTTGCTTTTAAAATACTTAAAGTATTAAAAGTAAAAGTACTTTCTGAATGTATTACCTAATGCAATGGTCTACATATTTAAGTCTGCCTCCCTTATGTATATTTTCTGTAATACATTAATAGTGTTGTGCCATTTTTATGAACAATGCTGCAGATAATACATGTTTTTATTGTTTTTACTCTGTGACACAGTTCACACTTGGACTTGTGATTCTGTGTGTCAGAATTTCAGGGATGACCTGCAGAGTTAAATATCCAAAAAAGTTCAATCTGGTCCTCTGGACATTCAAAAAAACAAAAAAACAAAACAAAGCAAAAAAAAAAATAAAATAGAAACGTTTCGTCTCTCATCCAAGAGACTTCCTCAGTCTGAGGTGCTGTTTTCAGCTCAGTCTCTTAAATAGTACCTTCTCAGAGTGGATCAACCAGTTTTGCTGCTGACAACCAAAACCAGCTGATCACATGCTCAAGAAGGACCATCAGCCTAACAATGGATCATTAGCACACTGATGGCTGTTTACTATTCACAGAGGGCTGAGTGATACTAGCAATCACAGCATTGTAAGAGGGGGACAGTTGAACCTGGAGGCCTCCACCCCTGTTTAATGATGGACGATTTCTTTTCACAAAGATGGCCTCCTTTACTCCTCTCTCAAACCATCGTTCCTCTCTATCCAGGATGTGAACATCTTCATCCTTGAAAGAGTGACCGCTGGCCTGGAGATGAGTGTAGACCGCAGAGTCCTGGCCTGATGATGTTGATCTTCTGTGCTGGGCCATCCTTTTGGCCAGTGGCTGTTTAGTTTCCCCGATGTAAGACTGATCACAACCCTCCTGACACTGAACAGCATACACAACATTACTCTGTTTGTGCCGGGGGACTGGATCTTTGGGATGAACCAGTCTTTGCCGTAATGTATTTTTGGGTTTAAAAGCCACTGGGACGTTATGTTCAGAAAATAAACGTCTCAGTTTCTCTGATACTCCCTCAACATACGGAATGACCACTGGTCTGGATCTGGGTTCTTCCTTTTCACCTGATGGCTGACGGGAGTCCTGTTTGGGTTTCTTCTCTGCTTTCAGGAAGTGTTCAGGAAGTCAGGAAGAGTTAAATATCATTAATCAAAATAAGAAAGGTGAATGATTTTGCCTTTGAAAGTTTCTATTTAACACAAAGCAAAACCAATGTGTCATTTTAACTGCAGAAAACACATTTAAGTAAAAGTTGTCTGCCTGAACAAAAAGATCATTAAGCACAACTAACAAAGGTATACACACTGATCATTTCCACTGATATTTCAACTCCAGTTTGTCATCAACTCTAGTTAAAATACTGTTTACAGTATATACTAGAATATATGTGAATGACCCAGCTCTTCTTGAAGGTGGGCCTAACGTTACCTGCCCACTTTGCTGTGATTCAATGGACCAACTCCCCTCTCGCCATTGGTTACTTTCAAACTAATGAACAAATCAAAAAGCCGCAACATGAATGTAACTTGTAACTCAACACATTAAAGAAATGTAGTGTAGTAGAAAGTACAGATACTTGATGTAAAATGTAGTGGAGTAAAAGTACAAGTACCCACATTTAACTCTACTTAAGTAAAGTACAGATAGATGAAAAATGTACTTAAGTACAGTAACAAAGTATTTGTACTTAGTTACATCCCACCACTGGACTGAGATAAGATAAGATCGATTTAGGATCAGCTAGCTATGGAGACCATCTTAAATGAATTAGAGTTGATTAAGGTATTGAGTTTTCAGTGTACATCTATTACTTTCAATTATACTGATAATAGTTTCTTTAAAATCTGCCTAGTCGTCTGCTAGCAGACAAAAATGACTAACAGGTAATGTCAAGGTTTGAAGCAAATATATTGCAGAATGTTCAGTGTTTAGGGAAAGCATAAAGGTTTACTCTCAGCTACTACAACACCAAATTTGAGTTTAATATTGCTGAGACTGAAGAATAGCCTTTTTTGTGTTTGCCAAGTTTTCTTGGCCATAGCTGCGCTTTTTGAGTTGGACTGACTTCAAAAATGTATTCAGTTTTAGATAAGTACAATGATTAGTTTCTGAGAATTTACAATAGTCCCTCTCTACTTCGCAGTTCAACTTTTGCAGACTCGCTCTTTCGTGGTTTATCAAAGTAAGATTGAACACGGGGAAAAAATTGTACAGGACACATATTGTCAACTTTAATATTACTCACGTGATTGAACAATGAATAACACTGAACAATCACTGAACAATAAATAACAATAAATAAAATACTTTGAACAGGTGCCGTCATTTGCAGTTTTCCTTCAATAAGCTTGTACTATAACGTCACTCACAAGGACTAAATTTCCCAGAAGTCAACAGTGCTCCGCCCAAAAGCCCTGTTGCCTTCTGCTAAAATACGTAGAGGGAAAGTTTTGATCTGATCTGAAAAAGTTTGGTGCTTATTATAGTGACTTTGGCACCCAGCAGATGCGGAGAGCCACACAGAACCCACCAAGAACAGGACCAGAACCGGACCCCCGAACCCATCGACAAACCCAAGAGCTGCTAGCCAGCCCATGAGGACTTCCTAGCAGGGATGCGTGCCGCTGTAGGCCCAATGCTCCCTCAGGAGGCCACAAGGACTTTTTTCATTTCTCTATTGGACCGCTCAATTGGACCACTAGTCCTGCGCTGGCCACCTGAAGGCCCCCCCCCCCTAAAAAAAGGTGCTTTGGTGCTCAACGGCTGCACAGAACCGGACCAGAAACGGAGCAGAACTGGACCCCCAGACTCATTGACAAGTCCGAGAGCTGCTTGCCAGCCCATCGGTCCTTCTTCTCTCTGGAGCTCACTGCCACTACCCTGAGCCAGAGAGCCCAGCAGATCTGGCAGGGTAGGTCCGCGAAACGGAACAGAACTGTTCTGCCAAGCTGGTGAGTAAGATATAGTAGCTACACATACTGTAGGTATACTGTTAAAATTTGTAGTTTCAAGAGTTTAGAACATTGCAAGAGTGAGGGAAGGGTTTCTAAAGCCTTAATACTAAAATAAATATAATGTCGCTACTTCACAGATTTTCACTTATTGCGGGTGGGTGGGGGGTGGGGGTGTCTGGAACATAACTTCTGCAATAAACAAGGGACTACTGTAATGAAAATGTATCTACTGGCTGATAAGATACTCTGCAAACAGACACATGCAAACATGAGCAAAAACATTATGACCCTTTTGCCTTTGGTTGTTGTGATGACTCAGGAGTGACCCAATCGAACGAGACCCGGAACGACACGAGACTCAGAGTAAAAAAAACGGTGTTTATTTATTTACAGTGAAAAACTTGACTGCACAGGCATCAGGACTGGAACTCCTGGAAACGGAGGACACGTTCAGCTGGGGCAGGTAAATTGTTAGGTTCAAACTTGTAATTAGTTTTCTTATCTTACAGTTGGCGGTTCTTGTAAAAGTGGATCCAAGAGAAGCCCAGAGTTTCCAGAGGAGATGGTGAGATGGAGGCACTGTGCAGCAGTTCCAGAACAAGATGATAACTCCCAGAGACTGAGTGGAAAGGCACGAGAGATCAGAGCTTGGGCAAGGCACGAGAGATCTGAGAGCTGGAACCCGTGTAATCAGGACTGGAACCAGGAGGCGACGAATAACTGTAGAAACAAGATCACAAGGTAAGACTTGTATACCATGAAACACTAAACGGCTAGAAACATTAAGTACCGGAGGAACTCAATGCTCCAGCGTCGAGTAGACTTGACTGCAGGCTTAAATAGGAGCAGGAGCTCATCAGGGAGATGGCCGTCAGCTGGGGGTGATTGGCGGCCATCTTGGAAGCTGCAGCAAGTGCTACTCTCACAGTTGTGGGCATTAAAACTATAACTGAAATAAAAATTGTGGCCAATATGAGTAGTCCAAGAATGTCTTCCATTTTTTTTCCTTTAGTTTTCTTAATTTAAGATGTTGTGTATAACAATTTATTTTAAGTCTGAATAAGTTGGGATTTCAAAACCACTGAATCAAGCGATCTGGCTTGTCAAAGAAAATTGTAGATTCCAAACTCACTTTGCAGTGAGCAGATGTCAGTGTTCAAGAACGCAAAATAAAATGCGCAAAAAATTCTCACCAGACAGCCTAAAAACAATGATTACAACTGGAGACTTAGATTAAATATTAGAAGTAATTCTCTACAGTGAACAGCTTTTGGTTATGCCTGCTTTGTACGCTGGATGGAGAAGAAAAAATTGAAGGCTGAAAGCATGCTTTTATTATGTCTCTATGGAAGAAAGTGCAAGGACATTTTTCTGAACAGGATTTGTCCCATTTCACTGCTGGAGTTTGGAACTGTGAGTGCGTTAATTATTGAAATAAAAGCAGATTTTTAGATGCAGCTCTCTAAAACCATCCAAAATTCCACAGTGAAGGACGTTTTAAAATTTGTAAACATTTTATGACTAAAATATCCCCAGTGTGACACACAAAAGAGCTGTGAACATGTACTGATAATGTTACTTTATTGTCTATCACCAGCGTTTGTCTTATCAAACACACCGTTCAAACACAGGGGCTATCAAAATATTGGAACATCCAATGTTTGGGTGTATTTATAACTGCATTATATAGGGGAGGAGAACAGTGTTGCAGATTGATTTGTCATATTGCACCTCTCGATGCGTTTAAAACTATAAAATAGAGATTATTGACTCTGCAGAGCATTTTGTGAAGCATTTCTAATGTCTTTGTGTGGTGCTCTGAAAGAAGACTCAATAGGCTCTAGGCTGTGAATCCAACTAATTTAATGCTAAGTTTAGGTCTCTTTGGGATATTATTCAGTAACTAACCTTGCCTTACAGGGTCCTGTTTGAAGACAACAAAAGAAGATGAAAATCTAACATTCAGATCAATAATTTCATTTAAAAGGTCAAATTTGCAGTACTTTACAATTGTGGGGGAAAGAAAGTCCACCCTCTTTCAGTAGTGATTTACATATTATGACGTAATACAAATGTTCTTGTCCATTAAATGGATAAACCTTCTTACGTTGATCTCATCTGCTCAAAGCACACTATTCTTGAAGCCTTTGGTTCATTTATATGAACGTTGAAAACCTAAGTTGTGCTGCTATGTTTTAAAGAAAGAAGAGGATTTATCTGACAACACCTCCATACAAGCCATAATTGTTTTTTGTTTGTTTGTATGTTTTTTTTTAATAACTGTCTTGTCATGAACTTTAATCTGCTAAGTGAAGCCTGTCAACCTCTCTGGATGTCCACCTTTACACTGACCTTCAGAAATCCATAGAATTCGCACACAAAAAACCCTTAGTACACTTACATGATCATGCTTAGTTGAAATGGTTAACCAAAATGCAGAACCAAAAAAAAAAAAAAACCCTCCAGAATGACCTGAAGGTAAAAACCAATGGAATCTATTTTATTAACAAATTACAAAAGGCTGACGTGGCTGCTAAAATACTCACAGGCAATAACAGCAGATGCGAAGGAGAGAACAAACATGAATGGTGTACAAGCACAATGCATGGACAGCAATTAAGCGAAATGACACTAGCTTTAAAAGGAAACTAATGAGGGAGGAATGACAACTCTTAGGGAGAGAATGAGAAACAGGTGAGAATGGGAGGGGCAGAACCTGACCTGAGTGGGAAACACTGGTGCTGAAACACAGGTAGAACAAAATACAAGAATCAAAGAAAAACTAAAAAAGTAACACACAAGATATAGATCATGACACACGGCACTGTAGGACTCATGGGTTTTCTCTGCCACTTACTCTCTCCACAGCTAATCATCCACTGATTCACCCCACCTGCTGCTGACTGAGGACTCCTGATCTGTCGGTGTATATAAACTCCTGCCAGATGTTTCTTCAGCACTGGGACATCAACTGCCTTAAGGTAATTCATAGACAACCATCTAAACTCTTATTGCAACTGGTTTTTACCATTTGTGATTTCCTCCAGGGACTCCCCTTCTTATCCTGAGTCTTCCCAAAGACCTCCTTGCTCCTTCGTGGCATACCTGTGGATCAACGGTGTCCCTTCAACCATCAACTACAAAACAATTCAAGGCTCCAGTATACTCGCGCAGACCTTTTTCCATGCAGACTCGACGCATACTGTCCACAGAGGGTTGAGACTTCATACTTGAGCGTCCACCCTGAGTGTCTGCAGACCAGCTCTGCAGGCAAGGGGCGTTTACCTTTGCAACAAATTTAGGTCACCGATTGGTCATTTGCTGACATGCCTATTGGATTGATTGACATGTTGCAAAAAAACAAAAACAAAAACTGACCACAATTTTCACTCTACTACCGTCTTTACTTACTCTGCTCAACCTGTTTTGTATTTATAATTATTTTTTCTATCCTTAACATGTGGGGATTTTTGGCTTTCAGATACACCTGGACCTATATCTGGACCTACCATTCTATGTTCATCTGTCTCTCCTTCCTGTCCTCTCAACCAGCCGTTCAAAGCAGATGGACGTTTGTCCTGAGCCTGGTTCTGCTGGAGGTTTCTTCCTTTTAAAAGGGAGTTTTTCCTTTCCATTGTTGTCACTGTGCTTGCTCAGGATGGAAGACTGCAACGAAGCCAAGATTCAACTTGTCTGCTGGATTCCTTAGATAGAGAATCTAAAAAAGTTAAATCTGGTCCTCTGGACATTCAAAAAAACAAAACAAAGCAAAAACAACAAAAAAAATGTAGAAACGTTTCGTCTCTCATCCGAGAGACTTCCTCAGTCTGAGGTGCTGTATTCAGCTCAGTCTCTTAAATAGAACCTTCTCAGAGTGGAGCAACCAGTTTTGCTGCTGACAACAAAAAACAGCTGATCACATGCTCAAGAAGGACCATCAGCCTAACAATGGATCAGATAGAGAACTTTACTAATTGGCTTTTATTTATGTGAGTGTTTCTGTAAAGTGCCCTGAGACAACTTTGTTGTGATTTGGCGCTATATAAATAAATTGAATTGAATTGAAAGTCAGAAGTTCTGTAAGTTCTATTACTCACTGGACTGGCAGGAAAGTCACAAATAATTCTTATGCTGAACTCATCCTTCAAGATGTATCTTCACTGCTGAGTAGTTCAGCTGCAGTTGATCCAGAATCAGTGTGACCTGGATCCTAGGAGCTGCAGATAACAGATGGCTGCAGGGTTCAAGCCCTATTTACACGGACACAATGGGGGGAAACGTAGGTTTTTTCGTATGTTAATTAGAGGAAAAGATTTGCGTTGACAAGGTCGGATTTGGGGTTTACATACATCTGGAGGATCCCCCCCCCCCCCCCCGCCCTCCCGAATCCGCTGTAGTTGTCATGCCAGGTCATTATATGGTGCTGTGAATTTTGTACCTTCACCTAATGCGCATGCGTGCTTCCTTGGCACGCTCTTTTCTGTGAGCTAAAAAGCTCAGCTAACAACGTAACGTAACAACAAGTTAAAGCTGGATTCTGGCTGGATTTTGGATAAGAGTCGACATATTTGACGCCACACAGGACCGCTTCGTCTAACAGTTCCACACTGGTCGCTGAGTGGACCAGAACCGAGTCGACGATGTTGGACTTTACTCCGTGATCATCAGTAGCTGTTTTACAGCAGGTAAATTGACGTTCTTAATAATGTTAATTTGTGTTTACTTCGGTTACAAAACAACCAACTGAGTTTTTATTTTTTCCTGAAAGAAGATGCTGTCCTCCCACCAGGCAGAATGGTTCTGAACGAGGCTCGGCCCAGGTGCAGTGCAGGAGGACGTCGAAGAGAGATGTGGATTAACTATTTGTTTAAAATTCCCCTAATTTATTTTATTCAATCCATTCAAGTTCAGTTAACGTGTTTTAATAGTGTGTTCAGTATAATTATGAGTGTTTGTGTGACATACAGTTTGTGGTGTTGAATAAATAAATAAAAATTAAACCTGATGTCTTCATTTTCAACTTTAGTGTTCATGCAATATGTTTAGCATCATTTAAAATTTGAATTACATAATGTCCAGATAGCTTCATTTAGCTCAGAGCTTCATTATATCTCGCACACTAACATAAATACTGTTTATTATTATTAATCTGTTATTATTTAGCACATTTAAATGTTATAGTGCAGCTCGACGTGTGCGCGTGCCACGTTCTGTAAACAGCGATATTAGAACTGGATCAGATTGTGTCTCTTCCAACACAGATGTTGGTCACAGCACCTGGAATCTGACGTAGATTAACTAGAAGATTAAAATATATTCCATCAGTCAAGGTTCTGAAAACAGTGTATCTGCTGCCATGTTGATAGAAATATAGCGTCTGTCCGCACGTGCGTGTGTGCATGTGGTTTAGCACAAAGCATCAGTGGGAGATGTTTACATTATCTGCGGGAGGTCAGCAAAAAACCTCCACTCTGGAAGGTGGATTCAGAAACCTCGGGATTCAAAGAGGGGGGACATTGGTGTCATGTAAATGATCAGCAGAACCGCAGAGAGAAAGCTGTGGATGCACTCAAAATATGCGCCATGTAAACGGCCCCTCAGTGTGGTTCTGGTCATGCGGTGCTGGTCTGGACCAGGCCAGAGGTGGTGGATTAAATTATCCTGCGCAGCAGGGCACACACATCAAGCTGGATGGAGCGGTGGGTTTCAAGCATGCTGTACCGGGACTTTTTTTCATCTATAGGGTCGGACCGGAACCCAGCCACTCCTCTACTGCACAGCCTAGTAAGTAAAATTTTATAGCACCTGTACAAATAAGTACTACATGTTATTAAAATTAGGTTCAAAAGTTTAGAGGACTGATTTGTGGACTTCATTGCTGCAAAAAAGGTCTGCAGAAATTAAATGATTCGGAATAAAACAGTTGGACAGGAACTAGACCTGTTGCTCTTCAGCAGAGCCCTTGTAAGTAAAATGTTTTAGCTAATGTACATATAAGTAATGCATGTTTTTAAAATTAGTAGGTTTGAGTTTAGAGGACTGATTTGTTGGCTTCATTGCTGTAGGATGCATCTGCAGAAACGAACCGAGTTGGATTGCAATAAAACAGAGTTGGCCCAGACCCAAAGCTAGTAAGAAAAATTTAGTAACATATGTTGTTAAAATGACATAGGTTTAAGAGTTTAGAACATTTGAAGAATGTGGAAAGGGTTTCTAAAGTCTTAATATAAAGTTTACTGTAGTTGGACTACCGTATACCTAAATCTCTAAATCTCTGAGTTTCAGTTACACACCTTCTCCCCATTTCCCTTTCATCACCAAAGCCGTTGTTGCACCTATAAATAAAGATAACTTTTTGTTGTACTTTTGGCTCTGTCATCCTTCTCAGTCTGCTTACCTTGGGGTCAACAGTAAGATAATCATGATAGAATGTCCCAGCCAATCAGACCCCCAAAGCAAAACTGAGGAGGGTCAGACTCAATCAAGATTGAGTAAAAGTACTGACCATGGTGATGTAACCTTACAGCGGATCCTAGCTCAGCAACAAACAACTCAAGACAACCTTCGAAAGCTGGGTGATATTTTTCATTCAACCTTTATTTAGACAGATAAGTCACATTGAGCCTAGAAGACATGATCTGTTTAGATAGACAAAAAGTAGTGAAACTGCACACATGTAGGAATTGGAGGCGAACAAATTCCAATCAGACTTTTTTTCCTGCCTGAGAAGAAAAAACTCTGATATTAAAAAACACCTCGCACAAACAAGCACATAGTGACGTAGACATTCTGCAGAGGGGGGGGGATGACGAGAGCGGTGAGCAATGTTTATATATGCTCTCGAGATCACTGTAAGAGTTCTGATGAGGATGTAATCAGCCAGTGTCCTCCGGTGAGATCCGTAAACATTCTCAAGGTATGTCGAGGAATGGCCAAGAATAACGACTACGAGAATCCAAGAGTCCTGAAATCATGACAGAAGTTTATTCAGCTGGTTTCATCTGGTTATCAGTTGGAAATTCCTCAGGGAGGGTGTGGTGAGCGTCAGACCACGTTTTCCAGGCAAATTCAGATAAGATGGCCTTCAAGGCCAGCCAAAGGAGCCAAATTCAGATAAACACACAGTTGTTTTGCAGACAGGCATAACTTGATGACATCTACCTTGAGTCTGTGTTGGTCCACTCGGTTCCAAAATGTCCAAATTACATGGCCACACTGATGGAACGTGATTGAGTAAAATCCCCAAGATTTGATCCATTCTGCCCAAAGCATTTGCGTCTGGTACTCGAGACATGAACCAAACCATCATAAAGGCAAGCAGCGTGATCGGGTCCAAATGTGCTGCTGACGACTTCCTTGATTGTTGATAAAACCAGCAACCAGCCGAATCCAAAAAGCAAGAACCAGTTATCTTAAATCTAATTAATCCACAAATGGCAGCAGAGATAGACACATTATAAAGTCTTCCAAGTCATTGACATATCAATCAACCTTTATTTATACAGGTAAATCCCATTGAGCCTCGAGGACTCATTTACAAGAGAGACCTGATTAAATATCCAGCTGCGTGCGTGCCAACAGGGCAAATCGGCTCGCCTAAAGCATGTCTTCTCTTCGAAGAAATGTTGTAAATTGAGTTGAGGGACCAACTGATCAAAACAAGTCCATAACTATGGTTCAGAAGATATGCAAGAGAGGCTCAGAAGCAGTTTCACAGACAGACAGAGCAGCAACGCAAAGCAGAGAGGGAGGGGAGAAGTGTCCAATCTCGGCAAGAGCAAGTGGTGGTTGGATATGGTCTTCTCACTCAAACAAGAGATGTAAATTAATCAACCCATTCCTCAGACCCTGTCCCCCAGATAATTGTTGGAGTTCCCTGCCTTAAAATACACCCATTGTATGTATTTTAATGCATAGAAATGCCCAACCTGGGACTGGAGTTGTGAATTAGCTATCGCTATATACTCTTTGTGCAACGTATCAGTCACAGACTTGTTTTGTTCTATGTTTGTGTGCACTGTCCCTGTCAAACTAACTAACTAACTAACTAACTAGCTAACTAACTAACTAACTAACTAACTAACTAACTAACTAACTAACTA
>NC_056515.1:13301051-13304924 GCF_014905685.2 Nematolebias whitei
ACTAACTAACTAACTAACTAACTAACTAACTAACTAACTAACTAACTTTTGCTGCTCTGAGATACCAGAGGGCATCAGCACCTGCACAGCTGAGAAGAATCTGTCTGATTGACACCTGGAGGATAAAGAGCAGCGGATGACTCTTCTTTATGTTGGAGCATTGAGTCTGCTATGGTAGTAGTGTTTCTAGCCTGTGAATTGTTGTTCTGAGTAAGACTGACCTGTTCGCTCTTGCCTTTGCAGTAAAACCCTTTGCGTGATCTACTCAAGTCCTGGACCTAGGTGAGAGACCTATCCTGGAATCCATTGAGGTTCTCCTTAGCTGTCTCCATGTGCCTTCTTGCCACTCTCACTACCACCTACTACAACCAAGAGAGTAAGCCAAGCCCATTCTACCAGCATTACCCCTTTGGAGGAATAATTACTAAGCATTACCCTTACTTTCCCAGGGATCCTGAGCACTGTAAATACAATCACCTCAATTAATCATTAGTCTTGAAGTCTGTTTACCTCAATCTTTGCATCTGGGTATCTGTCAAACATAATAAGAACCAGATATACACCCATCAGAGATGCTTGAATGTAACAAATGAAAATTTGGAGCTTTCATTCTCCAATGTAACCTGGTGTTTAACTTTGCTCCAGTAATGTACTTTGTACTCATCCAATTCAGCCTGCATCGCCTACGTGATTAGTGGTCTAAAGGGCCAAGGCCTCCATTGGGCCTGTGTTTACCTTCAGACGACCTATTGAAACGCTGACATTTGCTGTGTTCCTGAAGGACTTTCTGTGAGTTTTCAACCACCCATTACTACAAGATGAAGCTGTTCAAAAACGTTTCACCCTATGGCAAGGCATAGAGACTGTGTCTAAGTTTGCCATTCACTTCTGCATTATCATGGAGGAATTTGGTTGGGATGAAATGACATTATGTAGTGCCTTTGTTAATACCTTAAATAAACAGATTAAAGTTCAACCAACTACCAGAGACATTCCAGCAGATGTGGATAGTTTGATCACTCTTGCTATAAGAAATGATAATAACATTTGTGAAAGTCTTTTAGAAGGACTACAACCCCCGTGATCACCTGGTACCCGGAAGTGCATTTCATACTCCCGTGACATCACCTTCAGAACCTGAACTGATGCAGATCAGGCAGATTCAACTCTCTCCTGAGGGACAGTGCCACCTCAACTCCAATGCCTGCATTTACTACAGTAAAAATGGTCATGCGATCACCTCCTATCATCTTTATGTAAAAGACAGAGCCCACCAGTAATCTATGAGATACTGGTGGGTATGACTTATTTACTGTAACTCCTGGAAAGAACTTGTCTTCCTGTACTGATCTGCATTAACATTGTTAATTTGTCCAATCAGGCTCTGAATAACTCTGGGGTGGAACAGAATCTGATTAGCAGAAATTTGGTGAAACAACTTCAAATCCCCACTGTGAGCTTGTCTCCTGTGGTCACCGTCTCAGCCCTCACCAGATAAACCATTTCAGCTATTTTATTAAAAACATTAAAAATTATGTTTGTTGTGTCTGGAAACCATCAAGGGACTGGAGTTATGGTTCTTTGATTCCCCTTGCTCTCAACACATCCTGGGTTACCCCTGGTTAAAGTTACACAACCCTCAAATTAACTTGATAGAAAGTAGACTCAAGAGATGGGGAGATGTTCAGTAAATTGCATTTGCTCTGCCATCTCTCCAGGTTCATTTAACAAATAGACTGATGAGAATATTGGCCTCTCTACAGTTCCCACTCCACCACTCGATGGCACCTGTATTCAGTAAACAGAGAGCCTTGTCTTTGCCACCCCATGGGCCTTATGATTACCCTATAGACTTGGTACCAGGTGCTCCTCTACCCAATAGTAGGTTGTATAATTTATCTGGTCCTGAGAAGACGACCATGGAACATTACACTAACGAGTCCCTCAAGTCTGGTATCATTCGCCCTTCGACCTCCCAAATAGGGGCAAATTTATTCTTTGTGGCCAAGAAAGACAAGTCTTTAAGACCATGCATCGATTTTAGGGGTCCAAAAATAAAATCACCATCAAAAATAAATATCCTCTCCCTTTAATCAACTCTGTTTTTGAACAACTACAGGAAGCCACCATCTTCTCTAAACTAGACCTTTGCAATGCCTAACATTTAGTAAGGATCTGTGAAGGTGATGAGTGAAAAACAGCCTTTAAGACACCCTTAGGCCATTTTGATTACCTTATCATGAATTTTGGCCTAACTAATGCCCCCACAGTCTTTCAGGCCCTCGTTGATGACATCCTCAGGAACTTTCTCAATGTCTTTGTTTTCGTTTACCTAGACAACTTTCTCATCTACTCAAGAACCAAAGAGAAACACATACGGGGGCAGCTGTGGCTGAGAGGTTAGAGCAGTCGTCCTTCAATGCGAGAGTTGGGGGTTCAAATCTACCAGCAATCACATGCTGAAGTGTCCCTGGGCAAGACACTGAACCCCTCATAGCCTCTGATGTGTGTCCCATCGGTGTATTAATGTAATAAAGCACTGATTAGTCTCTTTACAATGATTTGTTCCGTTAGCTTTGTATAGATCTAGTAGAGTGCTGTATGAATGGGTAAATGAGGCACAGATTGTAGTGTAAAGCACGTTGAGTATCTTGAAATAAGATAGAAAGGCACTATATAAGTACAGTCAATTTACCATTACATCTAGCATGTCAAAGTTTTACTCCAGAGACTGTTGAAAAATGTTAATTGTGAAAGTAGAGAGGGGTGAATTTCATGTTTCAACTGTTACATTCCTGAGTTTTATCTTTGAGAGAGAACAGGTTCTATCTGATCTCGACAAGACCAAAGCAGTGGTTGAATGGCCTGTTCCCACTAATAGGAAACAGTTACAACATATATTGGGGTTTGCCAATTTTTATTATTGCTTCCTTAAAAATAACAGCATTGTGGCCACTCCTCCGACCCAACTCACCTCCACTCAAGAAATTCTGCTGGACACCTGAGGCTGACACAGCATTCATCAAACTAAAACATTTCTTCTCCACAGTCCCCATTCTGTCTCACCCCGATGCAAAGAAACAGTTCATTGTCAAAGTCGATGCTTCTGACTCAGGCGTCGGGGCCGTATTATCGCAAAGAGCTTCTGAAGATGGAAAATTCTATCCATGCACTTTCTTCTCTCAATGTCTCTCCACTGCCGAAAGCAACTACGATGTCGGTAACAGGGAGTTGTTAACCATTAAATTGACACTTGAAGAGAGGAAACATGGGCTTGATGGTGCCAAACTCTCCTTCATTACATGGACTGACCACAAAAACCTGGCATACCTCGAGGGGACTAAAAGACTTGATGCCCGACAGGCTAGGTGGTCCTTGTTTTTTGCCAGATTTAACTTCTCAGTTACATGCATTCCAGGTTCTTGTAACATAAAGTCAGATGCCCTATCCCGAAAGTTCTCCTCTGCTGAAGATCCCGAAGCCCCTAAGTGATTCTGTCTTCTTCATGCAAGGTGGATGTTATGACCTGGCCCATTGAAAAAAACAAAAAAAAAACATCATTGAAGTCCAAAAGATTGAACCATACCTTCAACAACAACCGCAGTTGCGGTTGTTGTTGTTATCCATTATTGTTTTTGTTGGTTTCTACTTTTTGGTGTCCTGTTATGTAATCTGTTGCTGTGCGCTTGTTCTGTTTCAATCAACCTTTATTTATACAGGTAAATCCCATTGAGCCTCGAGGACTCATTTACAAGAGAGACCTGATTTCAACAAAGAAAGATGACAACAATGGACAACAGCAACAACAATAAGCAGTTATAAAAACTCATACTACAGTTTTTTTTTTTTTTTTTTTTTTTTTTTTTTTAAAAA
>NC_056515.1:13305024-13316866 GCF_014905685.2 Nematolebias whitei
TTTTTTTTTTTTTTTTTTTTTTTTTTTAACAAATAGGATGGCTAAAAGGAAAAAGGTAACAAAACCAAAAAAACTACTAGATTCCGAGACAAATGTATAAAACTAAAAACAGGAACATGTCTGCATTGGTCCCTGCCAGGAGTCCAACAGATTCTTAAAGCCACTTAGAGAGGTCAAGGTCGAGAGCTTCAAATCTTTTTGTAAGATATTCCAGGAAACAGGAGCGGAGTAGGAGAAGGCCCTTTTGCCTAGTTCAGTCCTCACTGAGGGAACACTGCAGATAATAATGTCCTGAGAGCGCACTCCGTAGCTGCACTCACGCAGAGACATGTAGGAGGAGATGTATGAAGGCAGCAGACCAAGAAGTGATTTAAAGATGAAAATGTACCAGTGAGAGAGTCTGCGTGAAGTTAATGATGTCCAGTTAACCAGTGAATACAGGGTGCAGTGGTGGGTACGATAATCACAGCCAGTTATGAATCTTAGTGCACCATGATAGACAGCATCCAACATCTGCAGGGTTCTTGTAGGAGCGTTCATGTAAATAATATCACCAAAATCAATTGAGGGAAGGAAAGTCACAGATACAAGGCGTTTTCTAGCATTCAGGGTTAGACAGGATCTGTTTCTGAAAAAGAAACCCAGTTTAACTTTCAGTTTCTTTACCAAGTTTTCCACATGGAGCTTAAAAGAAAGATGTGAGTCGACCAAGATACCCAAATATTTATAGGAATCAACAAACTCAATGGGGACACCATTTGAGGATAAAATCGGAGGAAGAACTGCTGGGACCAACTTCCTATTTGAAAAAAGCATCCCTTTGGTTTTTTCGGCATTTAGGACAAGTTTGAGGTGAAACAAATCAGTCTGGATGTAGTTAAATGCAGATTTCAGAAGCTGGAAAGCCTTAGCAACTGTTTTAGCTCGACAATAAACAACTGTGTCATCAGCATAGAAATGTATGGATGCATTAGGGATGTTTTTACCTACATTATGTATGTAGATTGTAAAGAGGGTGGGTCCTAAGACTGAGCCTTGTGGTACACCATTGTTGACTGTTAAATAACTGGAGGAAGTACCATTATGTTGAACACATTGCCTCCGGTCTGAAAGATAGTTAGAGAACCAACCAATGGTGTGATCTGAGAAACCGATTTCAGAGAGTTTATGACACAAGATGTTCTGATCCACAGTGTCAAAAGCTTTAGACAGGTCTAAGAAAAGTGCAGCACAATAATCCTTAGCATCCAGTGCTTCAACAACGTCATTAAGAACCTTCAGTGAAGCAGTGGTTGTGCTGTGTTGTTTCCTGAAACCAGATTGATGTGGAGGTAAGATGTTAAATGAGTCCAGGTAATTTTTGATTTGAGAGTTTATCAGTTTTTCTAGAACCTTGGCTAAAATGCAGAGTTTAGAGATTGGTCGATAGTTGTTCAGTGAGGTGGGGTCTCCTCCCTTCAGCAAAGGAAGAACAAAGGCTGTTTTCCAAGTGTCTGGGATGGAGTTTTGTCTTATGGAGAGATTGAAGATGTGGGTCACAGGGACTGTGATGATATGAGCAGCCAGCCTTAAGAAATAAGGTGGAAGTTCATCTGGACCTGCAGATTTTTTAGGATCAAGATCTTTTAACAGTTTATTGACCTCACTGACTGAGAATGGAGAAAAAGAGAAGGTGTGATTAACTGAGGATTGACTTGTAGGAGGGATTTGATTTGTAGAAGTTTGGTTATTAAGTGAAGTGGCTGATTTTCCATTAGTTACTGTGTCAAATAAAGAACCAGAAGCAACAAAATGTTTGTTGAGACAGTTCAGGATCTCGTGCTTATTTGACACAGGAGCAGAGTTAACGAGAAGTTGTGATGGGAGGTCAGATGATTGGGGGGTGCCTGAGAGAGATTTAATTGATTGTTTGTCCCTGTACAGCACTTTGGTGTGCTTTGTCACTGTTTAAAGTGCTTTATAAAAAAATTGGTATGGTATAACTTGGCACAGATTCTCCTGGAAAGTTCTTTGTCCCCACCTCTGTTAGAGGTAAAGTGTTGGAGTGGGTTCACAATGTCAAGTTCACTTGTCACCCTGGCATGAGATGTATGCTTCATCTAACCAAAGCAAACTTTTGGTGGCCTAATTTACATGATAATGTGAAGGATTTTGTTTCAGGCTGCCCGACATGCGCCCACATCAAGCATAACAACTAGCCTCCTGCAGTGTTGCTTCTGTCTCTTCCCATCCCCAGTGGGCCCTGGTCCCACATTGCTCTGTAATCTAATCATCTGTCTCTCCATCTCTGAAGGTAACTCGGCCATCTGCACAATTTTTTACCACTTTTCTATGTCTGCTCACTTCATTCCCTCTCGTCAAACTCCCTCTGCTCTTGAGACAGCCTAAATTATAGCCAGACATGTCTTCCACCTTCATGACATGCCACAAGACATTGTTTCTGACACGGGCCCTCAGTTTATTTCTCAGGTATGGAAGGGGATCTGCCAAGCCTCAGGTGCAACCCCCAGTCTCACTTCAGGTTACCACCCTCAATCCAGTGGTCAGACAAAGTGCTGTAATAAAGAACTGGAGACGACTCTGAGGTGTGTGATCAAACAGCAACCCATCTTCATGGAGTCAACACCTACCCTGGATTGAGGATTCTCACAATTCCCAATCCTCCGCAACCACTGGGAAGTCCCCATTTGAGTCCTCTGTAGGTTATACTCCTCCTTTATTCCCATCTCAATAGACTTATGTTGGTGTTCCCTCTGTCCAGCACTATAATAGGTGTTGTCACAGAGCTTTGTGTCAGACGGAGGAGGCCCTGTCCAGATCTGTGGAGCAGAACAAGTGAATTACCGACAGACACTAATCCAAGGCTCCCGAGTACTGGATCGTTCAAAAGATATGGCTATCCACTAAGGACATTACCTTAAAGGACATCCCAAGGAAACTGGCCCCCAGGTTCATCGGTCCATTTCCTGTGGTCAAAATTGTCAACAGATCATTGTGCGTCTTCAGCTCCCCTCATCAATGAAGATATACCCAACCTTTAATGTATCACACATCAAGCCAGTAACCACTAACCCGCTACACCCTCCAGCCAACCTCCCTCCATCCCACCCACCCCCACCATCTGACTGGCAACGAACCGACCTTCTCGGTGAGACTTATAACGCCAAAGCTGAGGATACCAGTTCTGGTTCGCCTGGAAGGGCTATGGCCCTGAAGAATGCTTCGCAGATCGCAGATTTTGGATCCGAAGCTCATCACCTCTTTCTACAGTGCTCACCTTGAAAAGAGACTCAGATCACCAAGAGACAATTCTTGACTGGGGACCCTGTAGGATTCCTGGGTTTTTCTCTGCCACTCACTCTCTCCACAGTTAATCATTCACTGATTCATCCCACCTGTTGCTGATTGAGGATGACTGATCTGGTGATGTATTTAAAATCCTGCCAGATGTATTTTCAGAGCTGGGACATTAACTGTCTTATGGTAATTCATGGACAACCATCTAAACACGATATTATCGGCATTGTATCGGTATCGGCCGATATTAGCGTTAAATTTCAACATCGGACATCAGCCATTCCATTAAAATAACTCTCCGATATAAAGGTGCTGTTTTTCCTGCAGTAGCAGCACAACATGATGACATTGCAGCATGACGTGATGATGTTGCAGCACAATATGATGATGTTTCAACAACAGTGCAACGCAATGACGTCACGTGCACCTACCCGATCTCACGGTGGAGAGGAAATTTCGGTGTGGAAGTTTTATTTTTTGTTGGTGAGGATGTCGGATTCCGAAGATTTATGGACTACATTGAACCTCTCTACATTGTCTGCAGTCTGAGATATTTTTCCGACGTAACGTTACCCGAGTTACAAGCCGTCATTTCCGATATCATTGAGAAGCTATCAGCCGATAGCATGACTTGTTGGGTGAGTTTTATCACAGACACACGGACGTTGTGTTAACCCCGTTATCATGATTAAGTCTTAATGGATAGACAAAAAATTTGAAATTAAAAAGGCTTTCTTTCATGCACAGTAGTGCAGAGGATCCCACACTGCAGCTAGGAACTGGGAACAAGCCTCCACAAGTGAGACAGCATTGCAGATGACTAATGCTAATAAATAACATTTAACACTTTTCATTTAATATAAGTCAAAGTGCTATGCATATCATATGGCTCTTACTGAGTATATGTCACCAGCTCTTGAGCTGTTGCACAATGTTTGTAACAAATAAGCCTAAATAAGAGGGTTATGTTCTGACAAAGGAATGTATATAAAATATTGGCATCCGTTATTGGCTTAATAAGTTTTAACATATTGGCATATCGGATATCTGCCAAAAATCCAATATCGTGCATCCCTAATCTAAACTCTTATTTCAACTGGTTCTTACCATTTGTTATTTCCTCCAGGGACTCCCATGTCCTGCTCACCTGAGTCTTCCCAAAGTCCTTTGTGGCACACTTGTGGATCAACGGTGTCCCTTCAACCATCAACTACAAACAATTCAGCCTGTGTCAACCTGATCCTCTCTTCATTGATACTCACTTCTACTTGGATCTCCAGAAAATCCAGAACCTCGCTTCTTCCTCACTGGCCTCATCTACAAACAACCTTAAAAGTGCAATGTACTTGTTGAGTACAACCCAAGTGTAAATGTCCTTACCAAAAGAACAAACGATGCTTGAGAAAAGTATTAAATAAAATAAAACTACTCCCTAATAACAAAGTAGTGAAGTCATCTTATATTCCACAATGTGCATGTGCATGCACACTCAGATTTTTCATGTAGATCAACTTCAAAATGAAAAAAACAGCACAGAATATGGCAATAAGAAAAAACATCTAGAACACTAGGAACACCAGAGAGTATGGATTTAAGCAAGACAAGGCTACAAAACTTAAGAAAGTTATCTGTGCTTTATTTATAATGATCATATACCAAAAATGTTCAAGGGAGGATCTGGAACCCTGGAGGACAAGGAGAGAGGTCAGGTTGGTGTAACTTAGAAGCTGGTGAGTAATATGATTTATTTCCTTACAGTTGGTATCATGGAACGTAGAGAGGATGAGGGTCCAAAGGGGTTCCAGAGCAAGAAGAGGAGGTGTAGGAGAAGAGTCACAGGTGTGGCTGACAAGTGGTTTGAAGGTGGAGGAGACATCTGAGGAAGGCCACAAGGATCTCAGAATTTTTCTCATAGGAGTCGTGGATCACAGGCATCAAGGCTGTAACACAAAGAGAACATAAAGCAAGTTTTAACTACTTCTGTAAATCAAGGATAGAAGCACAAAGACTGGTAGGCATGTAATGCTCCAGCAAGAAGTAGAGCTCTTCTGCAACCTTATATGCTCCTGGTGCTCATCAGGGGAATGGACCGCAGGTGTGGCTGATTGACACCATCTTTGGACTTCAGAGGCTGCAGAAAAAACAGACTCCCACACATCTGTACCCCTGCATAGAGCCAGTTTGACAGGAATCATTCATGGAGAGTCAAGAATAATTCGATTGATTACAAGCCCTGAGAATACATGAAAATATGTCCACTGACATTATTTGCATATTAAAATACTCTTATCATCGCATGATAAAATTCACACACTGTCATGTTCACACATAAATAAAGAATACAGTTTAACCTACGTTTGTGCTTATTCAACACAGAATTAGAGTACTTAAGTTATTTTTGTGACCTTTTTATTCATTTACCCTTTATTTATACAGATAGCCTCATTGAGCCACGAGAACTCATTTTCAAGAGAGACCTGTTTAGGGAGCAGATGGGGGTTAAGGGCCTTGCTCATGGGCCCAGAGTGGGGCGAATGAGGGTGGGGGCAGGTGTGGGTGCTTCACCTACCCCACCCACATTTTTGATGTTGTTGGTACTGGGGCTTGAACCGGCGATCTTCCAATCACAGGCCCACCTTCTCTAACCTCTGCCCCCCCCCCCCCCCCCGACATACATATGATTTGTGGTTTTACAACAATTATGTATAAATATCAGAGTCAAGAAACGCCCATCAGTGGCCATTACAACACATGAATAACTCGATCTAAGAGCTGCATTTAAGCTTTTAATTTAATCTCCAATTTTGGTCTACTTCAGTCTGAGTGCTACTGTACATTTAAAATGTTCGCTTACAGGTCAAATGATGTTAATGAGGGCCAAAATTTGGCCTGCGGGCCTTGAGTTTGACATCAGTTCTTTAGACTGTATGAAATAACAAAACAAACAACTGGGCTAACAAATATAACGTATGAAAAATAATGACATTTTGATTGACTATGTATGTATTTATTGCAGAGCAAACATTAGCTAACCAAAGAAAATAAAAATAAGGAACAATGACTTGTAAACAAATGTATACCAGCTGCTGAACAGATTTAATCTACAAACTTCCCTGAGGCATGTAAGGTGGAGATTCCTAGTTTTCATCACAGCTCAGGCTGTTGCAGAAAGTTGATGTTAAAATGTGTTTATTGATCAGCAAACTGCAGTCAGCTAAAGAAACAGTGCTTATGCAACAGGGAAATAATTTCTTGACTCTTTTTTCCTCTATATGTCTTGTCTTATCCCTCTAATTGACTTTTCCTCCTTCCCTGGGCACCAGAAAGCTTTGACTGTTTACATATTACTTGAACATTTTGGGCTCAAGTGAGCACCAGAGTAGGAGGGGGAGGGGGCACCAGTGTAAGAAGAGTGTAAAAAGTAGCAGGGAAGGAGGAGTGGGCACCTTTTTCGTTCACCTATGCCACGAGCAAGACGTGAAAAAGATTTGAAGCCGAGTTGGTTTTTTTTAAGCCTGTAAGATGGAGGTGGGGGTGTTCTCCGTATACTTTTTGGACAATCTGTAGGAGTTGGCTTGTATGGATCTGACATGTAGCTAGTTGTTTTTGTGTGATTTCTTTGAACATTGCACAGTCTGACCTTGGGGTGAATTTGCTGGAAGTCCACTACAGGGGAAATTTGGCATGAGCCTTTAATGTTTACCCGTTTGTGAATGAATATTTCTTCTCTGTGGAGAGATGAACTTCAAGTAACCTTTACCCCTTTTCAGATTAATAGTGAGCAATCTCTAAGTTGTGGCTGATGTCGCTCAACGTTGACATTGTGTTGACACACACCTGCTCATACAGAACAGCAAAGTGACAGAACTCCTGCTTTTACAGAGGCAATCTAACTGATTCAATTCAGTTTATTTATATAGCACCAAATCACAGCAAAGTCATCTCAGGGCACTTTACACAAACATTCACATACATAAAAGCCAATTAGTAAAGTTCTCTATCTAAGGAAGCAGCAGACAAGATGAATTTTGGTTCGTTGCAGTCTCCCATCCTGAGCCAAGACTGAAGAAGCACTGGTGATGATCTATTAATCATTGCATTCATGCAGCAGCACCTGGCTGTTTCTGAAACTCCTAAATCCTGTGGAAGCAACAAGGATGCATCTACATCTAGGAACAAGGGAGATTTGTTGGTGTTGGAATGTTGGCTCATGCATGGCCAATGGAAGACTCCGTTCAACAGGTTTTCTTTGTTGCAATTTTTGAGAATCTCATTAAGAATATTTTTCTCCACACTGATCAGACTGCTGTAATTGGATAACTTATAAATTCATATTTAAGAACCTGTAAGTGGTTTGAATGGTCACCAGCTCAGCTAATAAACATTAAAATTGCATTTAAATGCTAATGAATCTGCAACTATCATCATGAGCCACCTAACAATAACATGCAGATTAAATTCACACACACACACACACACACACACACACATATATATACATACAGTATAATGTTTTACGCACTGCTCATTACAAAGAAATGCAGCAAAGCCATATAAGACAAGGCTCTGAAAGCATGAGGGTATCTAATGTTACTGCGGGTAAAGGGGAGCTTTTGAATATCCTATTGCCAATGGGTGGGGTGGGGGGTGGGGGTTAATCGGCAATATAAAATGAGTGAAATTATCTCGCTGCTGGGATAATGTGCTCCTAATTGGTAAAAAGGCACCAATCAAAAGCCATATGCTCCACGGCTACAGATAGCATTCATTAGTCAGATGTCTCTTGTTAGGACCCCCCCGGCGGCGGCGGCGGACGCGTCGTTTTAAAACAGACGGTGGAGCCGACATGAATGTTTTTTACAGGATAAAACCAAACTGTTTCTTTAATCCGGTCAACAGGTCGGTTGAGGTTGGAGCAGACCTTCCTCCCTCTCTCCTCGCTCTCTCCTCCTCCTCCTGCTGCTGCGTGTCGCGCGCCTCGCTCACTAATTATTCCGCTCTCGCGCAGCTCAGCGCCGACAGCTGACAGCGCTGCTCCTCTTCTCCATCTTCTCCTCCGTCTCCTCTCACACCCGCACTGCGTTTCCACGAGCTCGGCTCCGTGGCACCGCCACATCTGGCTGCTGGACCCAAGCCGCCCCCCCCCTCCACTCAGTCCGGACCCACGGAGGCGCGCTCCAGAGCAGCCGGAGCACAAATGCGCGAGACCCGCGGCAGGTGCCCCCACACCCGGAGGGGAGGGAGTCCGGCAGCGGCGCGTTGAGATGGGACGCTTCTCCTCGCAGGGACGCAGCTGGAGTTTCTCCATCCTTTTGTTCCTCGGCTTGCAGGTCCAGACCACGCTGGCGCGAGGTAAGAACTCGGATCGGGTCTTTGGTCAGCTCCTGGGGGGTCATGGGGGGTCTCTGTGTTCCACGAGCTCTACAAACCTGCAGGAAAGGCGCGCGGCTCTGTTGACGGGGGGTTGAAGTTAGTTTGCAGTTTTAATTTATTTCTATTAAAACATTTTGTGATTCCAGATGTTTTAAGTGAATGGCATGTTTTTTTTAAATGCATCAAAGTTAGTATAAAATCTATTTAGAATAAAGTCAGGGTCATTTCATGCACAGCTAAGATGCTGCTCATGTTCCAACAGCAGCTCAGAGTTTTAGTGCAGGGGTTGTCAAACTTTTTAAGGTTTTAAATTTACTAATAGAAAAGTCTTGCAACCCCCCCACACTGCTAAAATCAAATAAAGAGGCTGGACTGCTTAAAGTTGCAAAGTCATGAATATGAACAATACATTTTATAAATTAAGAAACCACTCAATATTGTTGGTTAATGTGCTGTTATAAAACAAATAAGCACAATTTGCAACTTTTTTTTTGTGTGTGCAGAAAAGTACATTTATAAACACATACAAGTCATCATAATAGGATATTCTACAAAAATATGCCGTCATTCAGATAACACAAGTTAGAATACGTATATTTAATTGAAAATTATAATAAAAGATGAATTAAATAAATGGATTTTGTTTTATTACTGTAAAATAAATCCAGTAAACCACAGATTATTAAACAAACTGGCCAAATTGTTCACTCTAATAAATTATTAGGATGCTGTTGAATGTGTTTTCATTCTAAAATGTATTGTTTAAAAAAACAACAAAAAAAAAAACATAAAGAGCTCTTGTTTAGGCCTTCATAGTTCTGTTTTTAAAGGGGATCCTAATTAAAGTTTTGTCTTAATTTCATAATAAAAAAACAGTTTTTATGAAAGCCTATATAGTATTTTTATAAACCCCAGGAGCTACCCTGATTGTGTAATCTTTATTCTAAGCACAGCTTGCTGCTCTGAACTGGTTTCATTAAAGTGCAACAATGAGCAGAAATGAATTTTGTGGCTAAACTTACAGATCCCTGACCTCACAGATTACAATAAGCCTAATGTTGGTGAATCATGTGACTCGAGCTTCAATCGCAGAATCAGCTGAGTGCTTTGTTTACATTCATTGCAAACCTGGATTTTAGAATGTTTCTATTTATTTATATATTTGTTTTTGTTCTTCATACTTTGCAATGAGTGGCTTTTAAACTTAACTCATGTTTAACTCTTGGCCCTTCCGCCGCAAAACTTGTTTTAATGGTGCGCTGTGTTTGGATGTCACAACATCCAAACAAATGCAGTTTCTATTTATAGTTTTGATTTATCGCACTGTTTATGTGTACAGCACTTTGGTTAACACTGCTTTTTTAAAATTTATTATTATTATTATTTTTGATTTTTTTTAAATCTGTTTATTTTTTGCTGATGAAACAAATATAGTAAATGTCATGTCAGGACCCCCAACATGGTGTAACATTGATAACCACTGGATTAGTGAGAGTTTGAACATATGCCACTCAGTATGTTTTTATTATTATTATTACTGCTGTTTGAGACGAGAACTGTTTGGTAAAAAAGAAAAGAAGTCTTGTTGATAAAACGAAGGCAGTTTGGTGGTGTAGCCAGCAGCGTGGGCAGTTGTTTCACACAGGATGCATTGTTCTCCTTTGTGCTCGCTGATACATGGAGATAATTAGTTGATGGCAAAGAACAGAAGAAATCAAGACGTTGCGTTTTTCTCACCATGAAAAGATGATCGTGAATCTGTTCCTTCCATTGGGTCCGTCCTGACCCGTTGACATCCTTTTAGCTCTGTGCAACAAAGATGTATTTGCAAGTCAATTAGTTAAGAAGCCTCAAGGTTTTCTTTTTCCTGTCCTAAGTTTTGAAATTAGTTTTGACTTTGCATAGCATACATATTAGATGATGTATCTTCAGGGCAACTTTCCATCACGTAAAGGACTTTTCTTTGTCATTCTCTTAAAGTTGGTCTCTGAGGATGACCTTTTAAACCTGCTTTAAATTGTATTTGTACGGGCGATGGCCACATTCTACACGTGCAACATTGCTGCTGAATTCAATAGGAGTGACCTGCGCCTGGGACTGCATGAAAGTAAAATGTGCATGTGCATGCAGTATGTCGTTTTTATAAGCCCGACTGGCATCAGGTCCTAGTCGGGCTTCGAGATAAATATTTATGTTTTGCAATAATATGGATGTCGACAGTCAAATACATTATGCAAGCATGAAAGGATAGGCGAAAAGCAAAAACACCCAACACACACGCATGCACACACACGTTCAAGAACAAGGCTCGTGGATGGTTGAAATAAAAAGCTCAGATGTAGCGTTTCCTACACTTATGATGGTTTCATGTCTCTGGGATGCTGCAGTGTGCTGCTATTGGTTGAAGAGGCTCGTTGGAGATTTTTTTAACACTTGCTCATAAAACACTGGATGAAAATGAACAAAACTCTATGAAGTACTTACTGGATGCACATCGTCAATGCTGTCAAAATGGCTGCCACCATTAACTGTCCTCAACCAGCACAAAAATGGCAAAGTCAGCTAATTTTACCGATATTCTGCTAAAATCTGCGTCATTGCACAATACATATTAAACTTTGGACTTAACTGCTGGCGTCAAACCCGTTTGTCTGTTTAACAGATGAACTTTCAGACACACCCCATTTCAAGATGACTACCACAGCTAACTGACTAAACAAAATGGCTACAAGTCTATGATGTTTTACATCTATTGTGTGAAAGTTTGTTGTGGTAGCTCAATGCACATATTGAGCAGTAACATCTCACAATAATTTATGACATCCAGCATAACATTTGCTTTCAAGATTTGACTGAAATAGTCACAACTTTGTCCATTTTCAACATGATTTTAGTTTGAAAACTGATGAAAGAGGACGGGGTGGTTGGGGTTTGTTCAATAAGCCTTCCTTCTTTTTCCTTCAACGAATGCTAGGTCTGTAGTAAAATATGATAATAATAATTAACCGTTATTTATTTTAAGCTCTGGCATAAGATTAACTGTCACACAAGTTAACAGTAACATAATAATGCCTGATGATAATATAGCATGTTATAAAACAAACAAAAAAAAGTCATTAAAAAAAAAATTATATATATATATATATATATATATATATTTATTTTTTGTTTA
>NC_056515.1:13316966-13333197 GCF_014905685.2 Nematolebias whitei
AATTGGAAACTCAATTCCTTATTTGTTTCAGAAAAGCTAAATTTTAAAGTTGATTAACACTTATTAGGAGATGTTTATTGCCCGTACACTCCAGTGCAAAGATTTAAGTATTCTTGTCACCTGAAGTGACATTACTGTCACTGAACCTGCTCTCTGGTCTGTCAGTCGCACAGTGAAAATAATTACAACAGAGAAAAGTATGCAGCTATAAATGACGTGTCATTCTGAGCTTAAGTCAAAATATGAAAATAATTTAGGTACCTTGTTTATTTTATCGTGGGGGTTCCGTTCCCAGCCCCCTCGCGATAAGTGAAAAACTACAAAGTAGGAATAGTAGTACAAGTAGTTTATTTTAGTATATACTGTATATATAATAAATATATATATATATATATATATATATATATATATATATATATATATATGTATATAAATATATGTATTTTAAACCCTTCTCAGTCTCTTGCAATATTCTAAACAATGTTTCTAAATTCTAAACACTCTAACTAGGGATGCACCGATCCACATTTTCTACTTCCGATACCGATATCTGATGTTTAGTATTGACCTATACTGATCCGATACCGTACCCCGCCCCTCACGCAGTGATTGCTGGACATGGGCACCGGCGACCCCCGTGACCCAAAATGGAATAAGCGGGTAAAGATAATGGATGGACGGATGGATATTTTAAATAAACAATCCATGCCGATCATGCAGCTCATCCATCAATCAGCCAATTGTGTGTCATGTCCAATCTTACTTTGAAAAACCGTGAACGAGCGAGTCCGCAAAAGTCGAACCACAAAGTAGCACGTGACTACAGAATGCTGTTGTGTTTGCTGCAGAATAGTGCCAGTTATTTGAATATTCTCAGAAGCTAAAGGTTTATAAAAGATTAGTCCGCATCATGTTGTTGCTTTGATTTAAGACAGCCCGCTTTGCTGTGAAGTGACACGGACTAACGGAAAAAAATTCAGGGATGTTGCTGCTTTTCAGTGTTTCACTTTTGTTTTGCAGCAACATGGCTCAGCCAGACCGTTGTTACGTCTTTTGACTTGCTTTGATCAAAGTGCTGCCTTCTGTGATCACAACGTTCGTCAGTGATCAGTTCTCACGCAGTAAATTCAGTTTATGTTCATGAATTCATTAGATGACAACAAGAGGTGTCTGTTTGCATCAAATTACAAGAGTGATGATAACTTTACTGATGCATCTCAGTGTCTAATGAACAAACCTGCTATTTTATATAGTTAACAAAATAAAATCCCTAAACAAGAAAAATGGTTTCAAACAAAAACAAAAGCTTATTTTTGTTTGCTATAGAATAATAATTATATAAAAAAACATCTTATCAAGGAAATGTCTTAAAAATAAAAAAGGCATAGCATTCCTTGACTGATTGTATATTTCCTGTAATATTTCATGCAAGAGCTTTAAAATTAGATGTTTTTGTAAAATATTATGTTATTATTATTATGATTCTGATTCTTATGTAGTAACAGCTGCTTTGGTCCAGTTTTGAAAATACTTTGCTGCTTGGTAGGATCAGTTCACACTCATAGCATTAATTGAGAATGACTCTCATGTACTACTACACTTAGTTTTAAGTCAATATGTGTAAAATTGACTGAGTTACAACTTTTTTGTGTGTTTTCTAAGGTTGGTTATCTGTGGCAGATATATTTGGGTGGACTCCAAAAGGAGATATAGATGTCCATCAAATTAGAGAAGAAACAATTAATTGTCAGTTTAAAAGGCTTATTGGACAAAAATAAAAAAAAGAGACAATTGGCCAAGGCCACATTTTAATAAACAACCAAATATAATAATTAAGATACAGCAGCAGCTGCTGCATACAACTCACTGTAGCTCACATTTTTTTTATGCAAGAATGTTTATACAACATTAATATACAAGAATACGTGTACAAGTTCCTCTAAGGGATTTTAATACATGTTTATTTAAGTTAAGCGCTTAATGTTATAATAAATGAAAAAAAATACATATGTAATCTATTGGTGTTGCATTTTGGCTATTTGCTGCCAGGATTTTTAAATCTCATCAATATTAACTCTAGAAAACCCTCTACTTGTTGACCTGTACATCAGTTCACTGGTTTATCAGCTATTCTGCTAACAGACAAATAAAAGAGCACACATGCACACACACACACAGGCAAATAATTTATTTTCTACCTTTTGAGGGGGTGAATGATAAATATATAATGTGTAGTCAAAGCTAAATTTTATACAACATATTGGTCTCAGCACTCCAGACTTTCACTGTTAGCAAAATAGTATTGATTTGTATTAGCGTGTCACATGGTGCCAATGGCTGATACATTTGTGAGCATATGAGCATTTTATTCAGTCTACACGTTAATTTAGCTGTATATTTGATTTTAATTTACCTTTTATTTATACAGGTAGTCTCATTGAGTCATAAAAACACATTTTCAAGAGAGGCCTGTTTGGGAGCAGATGTGGGCGTTAAGGACCTTGCTCAAGGGCCCAGAGTGGGGAAAATGAGGGTGGAGGCAGGTGTGGGTGCTTCACCTTTTCCACCCACATTTTGATGTTGTCAGTCCGGGGAGTTGAACCTGTGACTTTCCAATCACAGGCCCATCTTATCTAACCTCTGCGCCACCACTCCCCATGTGCCAGTAGTTCCCAACCCTGGTCCTTGAGGAACACCTGCATGTTTTAGTTGTTTCCCTGCTCCAACACACCTGATTCAGTGATTTAATTATCGTTTGTTCCCGCTGTAACCATTGCACCACCCTATAAACCGCATCATTCCAAATATGTGTAATAAAGTGGAAAAATACATAAATGTGTCGCTTGGGTGTATACGTTGCATTTATTATGCGTCACTGCTGACGCGTCGCATTTGTTACGCGTCACCGCTGACCACTCGGAAATGTGGGTTAATGTTGTGCCAAAAATCGATTGACTGCCAAATGGCGGACTCTGGGGCGTGCACGAGAGGACTTTAACAAGAATTTAAAAAGATTAACACTTAGAAACAATTATTTGTTTTCTTGAAATTATAGCAAAGGTGTGTCTCAGTCTAACTTTTCCTTAATAAATGCACTTTGACATTCAAATCAGCTGCATTTTCAAAAGCCGATACGCGGAAACATGAACACGCAGAAGGCGACTTGCTGCGCATGTCTTCGAAATTTAACAAGATAACCACCTAAAAACAATTATTTGTTTGCTTGACTAAATAGTAAAGGTGTGTCTCAGTTGAACTTTTATTTAATAAATGCACTTCAGTGGTCAAATTAGCTACATTTCACTGGGGCGGTGCAGAGAAATGCAGCTGATTTGACGATTGCTCCAGGCAGACGATGTGTCAGACTGTGGCAAGCCAATTACGCCATTAATATCAACTTTTACCTATTACATGATACAACAGCATGCCAAACTACTCAAATGGCATATAGTGGCTGAAAATGGTAGTGTTCAATATTTTCAGTCTGAATGAATGAAAACAGTCATATCTCAGCCAAAAATTGAATTATAAATATGGAAACCATCCATAAATATGTCGCTTAAGCGTATAAGTCGCAGGGCATGCAAATTATGTAAAAATGTGTGACTTATAGGGCGAAACATACGGTACTTCCTCGTGTTCTGCAGAAGCCTGCAAATGACCCATTAATTAAAATCAGGTGTCAGAGAAGAGAAACATCTAAAACATGCAGGATGGTGTTCCTCAAAGACCACGGTTCGGAACCCTAGTGTATGCAACTACTTTGTGTAAATCAGTAAAAAAACAAACAAAAAAAAACCAGTTTTGTGTGTGATGTGTGTGTCTGTCTTTAAATTTGTGTTTTTGAATATTAAAGGGTTACTCTTTTTGAAAAAAAATTAATCTGTTTTAACTGTAAAGCACTTTGGTCAGCTTTTGTTTTTTTTATGTGCTATATAAATAAATTGACATTGACATTGACAAGGCTGATTGAACAACTCACATAAACTAAAACAAAAATCGGTTTGCGTAAAAGTGTTAACTGTAATAAAATAGAATTATTTTGAGTTATATTTACTAAATAATATAAAAAAACACATATAAACTGACTTGTTTCCAGAGTTGATGAGTTTCAGTTTTTGTCTGCACTGAATCGAGAAGTGTTACTCCTTGGTTTGAGAGCAGTATTAAGATATAATTGCGTCTGCCTAAACCAGGAGCACCGTCATCTCTGCAGACGCAGGAGAAATAAAAGTTTGCCATCCTCCATGACGAGTGCAGTGTTAACCTTGGATCATCTTCAGAAAACCCACCACCTTTTGTGTAACCAAAATGTCATTTCATGCTAATTTTACTTTTCACAGCACCCCAGCAGCACTGCACGATGCAGGCAAAATACACAATTTCATGTTATTTGAGTAAAAACACATATCTTTATTTCTGAATAAAAATTCAGTTAGCTTTCAGCCAAAGCTCCGTGCCACATAATATGCAGCCAAGAGAACCTCCTGCTACTAAAAAGGCATTGTAGTCTGAGCCTGGGTATGTGGAAAAACGGCGAAAGAATGGGGGATAAAGGGCGATGAAGTCATCTTTGCCATGTTTTATTTATCTCCTCAAAAATGACTGCCTGAATTTTTCTCATGCTACAGCTTTGATTTAACTGACATTTCATATGGTACAAATTCACAAGCTCAGTCGGGATGGTATCCACTGTTTTTTCTATTCCGTAAGAGATTTTGTGGTAGTCATATTGCCCAGTTTCACCACTGCATTATTCAGAGGGAACCTATTTCTCTATCTAAACCATCAAGCCCCTCTCCCGTCATTCCTTCTGCACGTTCAAAGGAAAACTGCAGCCTTACCCACAACCAAAGAAAGTATGAGATACTGTCTGCAGAGGACGTTCACAGCTACAATATGTGGAGATATTCTTGGGAATTTTATTCAGGAAAATTTAACTTTCCCTTGAGGTCTACATAAATAGCATTGTCACAATGATGAAGTGTCATGACAGTCTAGCATGGACACACTCCCACCTTTAATCAATAGCTTTTGTTTTGTGAGTATGGGACATCCATACATGTTCGTACACCGGCTTCCACACATATTAATCCATGGATACAAAGCGATGACTGCACTGTGATCATGTTGTTTTCTACAATTAAATACATATTCTGTACATTTTCATCATAATGTGAAGCAACTTAAAATCTTCAGTTTAATAATGCTGTGTTCATGAAGTATCTTTAGGTTTCATTATTCCACTTCAACATCACATCTGCCTTTCAGTAAGTTTTACAATGTAATTTTAAAATTTGAATGCAAGATGTTTATCTTCAAATGATAGGCTCTGGTCCCGTCTGTTTTTTGTAGTTTTCTTCTGATTCTCACCACATCCCTGTTGGATGTTAATACAACAGTGGGAAGGAAAAACTCAGTTTTAACAGGAAGAACCCTCCAGCAGAACCAGGCTCAGTATGAGCGGCTATCTGCTTAGACCAGCTGGGTTTGAGAGGAACAGGAAGGAGAAACAAACAAACACAGAATGGCAGGTCCAGGTGTAGATGCAAGTGTACCTGAAAGACAAAAACATGTCATGGATAGAAAAAAAACAAAAAAAAAAAATTACAAATGCAAAACAGGTTGAGCAGAGTAGGTAAAGACAGCAGCAGAGAAAGGAAATCAGAATCAACATTATTGTCATTGCACAGTTAAGTACAGCTAAATTGCGTTCCGTACAGCCGTCTGAAGGATAGAAGGAGGTGTACCTGGGCTGCAGCTTCCTATGAGCATTGTCCTTATAGCTTAGACAAGAAAAGGGGACGAAAACATGAGGAGACAAGATATTAAAAAAAAGATATGTCACATTGTGTCCTTGACACAGTAGCAAAAAATCTACCTCAGCAAAAGCAACATGGACATTTTGCAGGGGGGGGGGGGGTCAACAAGTCAGTGAGATTTTCCATGAACACTTCCAGATAGTTTCCATAGTCCTGATAAAAAGATGTTACAGTGTCTCTCAGCCAGTCCATTCTGATAAGGGTACACAGATGTTCTCGGGGGGTTAGCAGCAGAGCTTTTTAATTTACGTATCCACCAGGAGCAATTTGAGATAAGTTGGCTTATCTAATGCCAGTGGGGAGGCCAAATTCAGATAAACAACAATTGTTTTGGGCAGACCGACTACTGATTTCATGTCTGCCTTCAGTTCTGCTAGTACACTCAATGGCAAATCCAAACAGCCGGATTTGTGGACATTCTGCTGGTCCGTGTTCGATTCCTCCATGCCGGCGTGTCCTAGGAGTTGCAAGTGGCCCACGATTCTCAGAAATCGCATCCCGCTTATGCTTCATCTCTCAAAGCATATTAGTCTGAACGCTCAAAACACAGAGTAATCCTTCACATAAGGCGGGCAGCTTTACTTGCCAAAACTGCTGCAGACACTTTCCTAATTAGTGGATATCCCAGGTATCCACTAATTCCAAAAAGCAGAAACCCTGTTATTATAAATTCAATTATGTATATGTCATTTACGTCCTCAACAGACTGCACAGACAGGCACGTCATCTTTGTTCATCTTTTTCACCATCTTCTCATTTTATCAATTGTGTTGGTAGACCAACTGACCAGATCCATAATAAATTTTTGATTCAGAAGATGTATAAAGAGAGGGCCTGAGATTCACAGGACAAAAGCAGGAGAGGGAAAGAGAGTGTCTGTCTTCATCAAGAGCGATAGAGGACAGTGTGGTCAGTGACCACAAATGTGGTCAGTATGTCCTCCAGCAGTCTAAGTCTATAACAGCATAAATAAGAGATAGCTCAGTAAACCCAAGCCAACCCTAATTATAGGATTTATCAAAAAGGAAAGTATTAAGCCTAGTCTTAAAGTAGAAAATGTGTCAGCCTCACGGACAAAAACTGGAAGATGGTTCCACAAGAGAGGAGCCTGATAGATTAAGGCTTTGTCTTCCATTCTACATTTGTAAACTCTAGGAACCACAAGTAAACATGCAGTCTGGGAGACAAGTGCTATGTTAGGAAAATATGGAACAATAAGATCTGTAATATAATATGGAGCTAGGTTGTTGAGAGCTTTGTAGGTTGGAAGTAAGATTTTGAATCGGAGTCTGGATTTGACAGGGAGCCATTGGAGAGAAGTTACAACTGGAGAGATATGATCTTTCCTAACAACTCTCATTAAAACTCTGGCAGCAGCATTTTGGATCAGCTGAAGACTTTTAATGAAGTTTTTGAACACACATGTAATAAGCCATTGAAATAGTCCAACCTAGACATGATAAATGCATGGACCAGTTTTTCAGCATCATTTTTAGACAATATGTTTCTAATTGTAGTTCTATTACGCAAGTGGAGGAAAGTGGTTCTGGTAACATTATTAATATGGACATTAAAATAAATATCCTGAACAAGTGAACTCTTCCTTAGCTGTAATACAGTAACATTTGTGTTGTAAATAATAAAGTTTTGTACATTCAATTGAAAAAAAGAACACTGAAAGATTGGTGTACATCAGGGTTGGGCATCTTTCGTCTATGCAAAGCTCCTAGGAAAGCTTTGAGCTTTACCATTCCAGAAGTGGAGGTAAGTGGAAAATCTGAGTCTGTCACCATGGTAACACACTTTGTCAACCAAACCTGCTTGCTGTTAGGTTAACTGAAAGAAAGAAAGCTGTTTGATACAGAGTGATCATTTTTTAACCAGTTCAACTAGTATTGTAACAAAATAAAATCATAACACTTAAAATCAAGAGAGAATTTCTTCACCTAGCTTGGATGTGCTTATAGATTTTATTAACGCATTGCTTTTCATCAGATTTATTCATTTATCTTGCTAACATTCTTCAACTACATATTTTCAATTGAGACACCACACCCATAGGGTCACATTAGAGCTGATTTTGTGCACGGAGCTGAAGAATAATCAACAAAAAGTATTTTGCTGAATAAAACAACTCCACAATTAATCCACAATTATCACAAAAAAGACAAGTCCAGTTTATTAAGTCTGTATTCCTTAAAAGTACTACAGCAACAGGGGATTTGTAAAGTTATTTGAATAATTAACTCACTGAACCTGAGAAAATCAATCCACATTAACTGTAGTTCCAGTAATAACGTTTCTTGATTTTACTTTTGTGTTTCTGCGCGGTCTGAATTACATTTTGCTTTTTAATAGTCTTAGAGAGCGCTTCCCATAGACCATAAGATCAGCACAAATTACAAAGCCTCCTCCAGGAGAAAAGAAAAAATGTAATTTAAGAACTCAAACTTGTCAGCATTGACTTCATTTTTTAATACTATCAGTTTTATATATGATGATATGCACCTATGTGTTGTATTGAGTTATCATTATTTGCAAGTAGATGTAATGTTTTATATGCACTTGTTTTTACTCTGTTTTTAACCTATTTATTTAGTCTTTCTTGCCTGATGCAGGGACAGCAGAGGGAAATTAGCTGAAAGCTATAATCTGGTACAGAGCATCTTCATACATAGTCCCTGACAAATAAAGACAAAGATAAAACATAAGATGCTGTCTGTTTAACTCCAGCGGTGATAATAAATAATTGGTGTAACTGTTGAAATTAATTGGTGTTCGTTAATGTTAGTGGCTATTATATAAAATTATACAAATAAAGCAAAAAACACCTGTCCAAAAGCAGGTAAGGAAGTTAAATGTTGATTTTTTTTTACAAGTTTATAAATCAAATTTTTAAGAATTAAACCCTTAGAATGAAATCTATTACTAAACACCCCTTTTGTTTGTTTTCTTCAAGCAACTTTTGTAATTTAAGGGGTTTAACTATAAAATCTGCGAATTACCACAAGCTATGCAGTGATATAAAATATTATTTTATAACTCATTTCACACATTTCCCTACTGTGAAAAACACTCTTTTTTTTAATTAATCCTTTGACTAATAAGCTTTTTATATTTCAGAGGAATGGGACAAATTTAGGATTTAAATTTATTTTCTCAAATAAACATGTAGAAATAAAATTATTGATAATAACTGACTACATGAAATAAAGCTCTTGTATACCAAGAAAGCTTAGCTGATCTGTGACATCATCATGTGTTGGTCTTCGTGCATTGTGTCCTCAGCAAACTTGGTATTCAGAAATGTCCCAGGTCTGTTATTTTACTGAGGTTCCTCTACTGAGTCGTGGTATTAAGTCTCTGTTGATGATGGCTTTTAACTGCACATTCACAATCTTCACTCAAGGTTAAAATGCATGGAATTGATGGAATATGGATTGATTGGACTCGTGTCATTTTGGTGCAGAAAACCAAATTTCCACGTCTTGAAATAGGTTGACTCAGAATATCAAGATAACATAAGCTCAGGTTGTTGAATCTCTTTTGAAATTCTTTAAACACAAATGTAATAACTTTTCTTTCTAATCCTCAGAAGATCTTGTGGGGAAAAAATTCCCATGCATTTATTATTGTCATATTTATTTAAGTATTTTTAATGTTGTCGAACATTTTTTTTTTCTGACAAAGCCAACAACTCACTCTAATGTTATATAATGCTGTCAACATTTATTCATATGCCCCCCCTAACTGAACAATTTTACATTCCAGTGTGTCTTAGGGGAAAGACCATAGAGAGAATCAATTGTAAATGTCATTCTCCGATGTCATAATTATCATATCATATAATGCAATATTTTTTTGTAATTAATAATTATTATTAGTTTAGTTTTTTTTTTTTTTTTTTTACTTAATCTCTATTGTTACACTTTTGGTTTTTATAATAACTCACTTTGTGATGATTTGCTTTTTACATTTGAGATCCTCTGTAAACTTTAACTGGAATAGGCTTCAACTTTCCTTGGAAGAGGTACGGCTTTCCTGGCTGGACATTGCTGAGGAGTCAAACATTTAGTACAAAAAAAACAAACTGTTCCATTTGCATGCAGGCTGAAGAATCGAACACACCACAGCTTACAACAGCTTACTGTTGTTGGACTGACTGAAATCAGGGCATCAGTAATGTATGCACCATGCTCAAGTAGCTCACTAGTATATCCAGTTCAGTTAAAGCAAAAAAAAACAACAAAAAAAATGGTGTTGCGCTTAAGTCTGCATCCATTTGTCTTCAGGAGATGGTGATGTGGCATTCAGGGTCTATTTGCACTTTAGTTTCTGGCTGAATAGACCAATTCTAGAGTGACATTCTCTGTTTCATTCATTCGTCATCGTAGGCGCCTTCTTCCAAAAATGGCAAATATCAATCAACCTTTATTTATACAGGTAAATCCCAAATCCCAAATATACTTTTCATGTTGGCAAATTCCAAAATCTCTGCGTTGGGTGCCCAATTATGCCACTGAATGTGGAGGAAAATGCCTGAGGCACGCCAGACGGAAGCTATTGAATCTCCCCTCATGTCTTGTATAGGTGGTCAACACTTTGCTGCTGTAGAGGAGTACTAAGGACACAGGAAAGATAGATGCACAGCTTGGTCTTCTCAGTGAGACTGGAACTGTTCCTCACTGACTTGTTTCATCTGGCTATAACTGCTACTCCCTTAGCAGTCTTATTTACTTCTGCATCAATGAAAAGTGAGCTAGAGACACCTGAGGTACGTGAAGATTTCCACAATTTCCAATCTAGTCCATCCATGGTGATGTTTGGAGGAGTATCTGGACCCTGCTCCATAATGTTTGTCTTTTTCAGTCTGATAGGCAGTCCAAACTCTGCAGATATGGAAAATATGACTGACAAGCAGAGGCAGACGGTCTACAGAGTGTGATGTCAATGCAACATTGTCTGGAAGGAACGTATCCTGGATTAGTATTTTTATGACTTTTGTCTTTGCATGGAAGCAGAAAAGATTGTAGAGCTTGCCGTCAGCTCTGTTGTGGGTGTACACATCTTCGCTGCAGTTCTTAGAGGCATACTTATAGAACATGGAGAATAAGATGTGAAAAAGCGTTTGTACAAAGACAGAACAGTGCTTTACTCTACTACTGACAGGGAAGGGTTTGAATGTTGCACCGTTGAAGCAAACAGTGTTGTTCCTATCTTCATAAATAAATAATTGTAAGGAGTCAGGGTAACCAATCTTTTGTAGTAACTTGAAGAGTCTTCTCCAGCTGATGAGGTCTAACAATCAATGAGCGTGATGGAGAATGGCATCTGCTGCTTTTGGCACTGGTCCTACAGCTGGTGTAGTGTTCACTGTTGACTAGTTAGTTGAAAAATCCACACTGAGACTCTGGACAGACACAAGATGCTATGGTCTGCAGGTGTGCCAGGACAACATGACCAAATGCCTTTCTGATAATGCTAAGGAGAGAGATACCCCAGTAACTGCTGCAGTCACTATGACCACCTTTGTCTTTTACAAAGTGGTGATGTTTACATTTTGTATGTTCTGTAGGGTGCATCCTTGTTCCCAGTAGTGGAAAAAAAAGGTATGCAGAGGTTGACGCAATGCAGGTTTCCAGCTTTTGAATACCTTGGATGGGATGCCATCAATCCTGGGGGCCTTTTGACTTGTGAAGCAGTATGTATGTATCCTTTATTTAACCAGGAAAATAACTCATTGAGATTAAAAACCTCATTTCCAAGAGTGACCTGGCGAAGACAGCAGCATAAAACATACAACAAATCCAAAATACTAAACCAATTCCGCAAATGCATATCCAGGAGAACTCTCAATAATTACACATTAGAGCAGTTACAGGAGCCAAGTGATCTGAGCTCTCGTTCCTTTAGAATTGATTTTAATTGTCCCAACATAACAAGAAATGATAACTTTAAATCCTTCTGCAGAATATTCCAAGTGGCAGGGGCAAAATAATTAGAAGCCTTTTTACTGAGTTCAGTTCTGACCTTTGGGACCTGCCTCAAAATGATGTACTGAGAGCGTAGACTATAATGGTTAAAGTTCTAGATAAAAGTGAACATAAATATGTAGGAAGATGCCCAAGGATGCATTTATAGACAAAAACCAACAAGTGAGAAAGTCTGCGGTCAGTCAAAGAGGGACATTTTGCTGTAGCATACAAAGTGCAGTGATGTGTTCGATAGCCACAGTCAGTCATAAAACGGAGGGCACGATGATATACAGCATCCAATTTTTTTCAAAACCTGGGCTGAAGAGTTCATAAATAGCAGATCTCCATAATCCAACAGGGGCAGAATAGTTGAAACAGTCAGGTGCCTTCTGACTTGGTGTGAGAAACACTGTGTTTCTAAAAAAGAAACCCAATTTAAGTTTTAGTTTAGAAACCAGTTTATCAATATGAGATTTAAAAGATAGATTCTCATCAATCAGAATACCTAAATATTTGTAGCACCTGACAACTTCAATTTCAGCTCCTTGAACAGTTAACAGGCTGGGGAGGATAGGTTGAAGCTGCTTACCATTTGAAAATAGCATAGCCTTTGATTTTTCTGCTTTCAAAACCAGCTTAAGCCCAGCCTAACGGGACTGAATGATATCAAATGCAGATTGCAGCAGTTTAAATGATTGTGAAAATGAAGATGATGAACAATAAATAACTGTATCATCAGCATATAGATACGCTTTAACATCAGGCAAGTTATCGTACAAATTGTTTACATAAATCGTGAACAACAAAGTACCTAGTGAGGAGCCTTGAGGCACTCCCTTTAAAATAGGAAGGATGGAGGAACAAGACCCAGCCGCTTGGA
The DNA here is from genome assembly GCF_014905685.2 of Nematolebias whitei. Taxonomy (NCBI): domain Eukaryota; kingdom Metazoa; phylum Chordata; class Actinopteri; order Cyprinodontiformes; family Rivulidae; genus Nematolebias; species Nematolebias whitei. The sequence continues at coordinate 13,329,644 of NC_056515.1, forward strand.
CACATTGAGTTCTATCAGATAAATAGTTGGAGAACCAGTTAACAGCCTGGACATATAACCCACTTTTGTAGAGTAGATTCATTAGGATGACATGATCTACAGTGTCAAACGATTTAGAAAGGTCAACAAAAAGAGTTGCACAATAGTTTCAGTCAATGGCTTTACTGAGTTCTTCCATGGTAGGTATTGCATCTTGCTCATCTATGACAAGTAACACTGGAAGTGCATTTAGGGCAGTCAGTGACTCTGTTTTGGGTTGAATACAGCTCAAGATAGTACGCAACCCAGATCTGTAACTCTTTCCCCTGGTCAGTGGTGATCTCTCCAAATTTTGACTTAAATGGTGCAGTTTTGGTGGTGTATGAGTCTGTTGCTTGCCTCGTATCAATTGATATTTTTGCACTCTCTTCCTCCTCTGTAGGCAGTGTTGTATAAGGCATCTCAAAGGTAGGACCACTTGGCATCAAGGATGTTGTTTTCAGATTTTCTGTCAGTGAGGGTTTCTTGCAGATTGCTGTTAAATTATTGTTTTCTCTAAGCTGCCTACATAGCAGATGATGATGGGTTGACATCCCTTTTTTTGAGTAGTCTATTGTCTTTGGTGCTACATGCACCCTGCTGTTAATAAGATACTGATCTGTATCACAGTCTGCACTATGGTAACTGCATGTAAGGTGAACACTGGTTAAGTCTGCACACCTAATGATGATTAAGTTTAGCTGATGCCAGTAGTGGGAATGCATGTGTCTCCAAGACACTTGATGTTTTTTGTTTTGTGTGTGTGTGTGTGTGTGTGGGGGGGGGGGGGGGGGTGCACCCGAAGAAGGCATTGGTCACACATAAGCCATAATGCCAGCACAGCTCCTGAAAATGTTGCCCCTTTTCATTCATCTGCCTCCTTCCATTGGGCCAGGCTTCATGATCAGCTCCCACCCAGCATTGAACTCTCCAAGCAGGTACAGATCTTCTATACTTAGAATAAACAATATCACTTCATCCAGGTTTCCCCGTAGAACTGGTGTATGACTTTTGAGGTGTAGTAAAGGGTTGGGACATAAGCACTGATGATACAATAATGTTGCATGCCTGATGGTAAGGATTTGTGCATGAGTAGAGTTTTAGGAAGAAAAACAAAACCCCTCTATGTCGATCCACCAGGGTAATGTTTGTTTTTGTTTTTATTTTGTTACATCTAAATCCATTCAGTGGTTGAGCTATTTTGCTAACATAGCAGACAAACAATCACATACAATCAGATGCACTGTCAAAAACATACTTGACAAAACACAAAGAAGCCCTGTAGACAAGTGTCTGAAATATTTAATAACATCTAACAAGGTTGAGTTAGGTCCTCCGGATGTATTCTTCTTTGCTGAAATGTTTCATCTTTTATCTAAAAGACTGAAGACGGAATAAAATGAATCTTCTTTTGAATAAAAGATGCAATGTTTCAACAAAGAAGAATCTGTCCAGAGGACCTGACTCAACCTTGTTAGATTTATATACCTGGATTATTGATTAAGAACATAATATTAAACAACTGATTTCTTTTTTTCATTTTTCATAACAGAAAGCCTTTGGTCAAAATAATTAAATTGGAATATTAAAATTATGAGAATGTAGGTCATTTGCATCACATGTGGTACATGTGGTGGAACAAAATCGTGTACTCAGGGTCTCAGTTACACCCCAAAATAGCAAAACTATAAAGTATAAAAATAAACAGTAAGGATCTAAGATAGACACTAAGATTTATGCTAAATGAACATTAGCATGAAATGAGAAAGGACAAATAAATATTTGGGCAAAGGTGCTTTTCAAATTTTTGGGCACTTCAAATTTGTTTTAACTAATATATAAAATGAAACCAGTAACCAATAATTTGTTTTAATTAATAACAAATAATTAATAATTTGTCTTACAAATGCTATGTTAACCTCTGTTAGATTTAGTTTTATGTTTTAGCCTAAAATATTACAATGCCCATCAGTGATGGGCTGTGGTTTTATTTTTGAAGAATCTGTAATATATACAAAATGTTGCACCATATGGTGAAATGGTTATTAAAAACATGAAAAAAATCTTGCAGGTTTGCCTCCCTCCTGTCTTTTCTGTGTGGACTTGGCATGTTTTCCCTGTACATATACGGGTTTTCTCCTAGTACATTGTTTTCCACTTACAGACCAAAAACACACTTTTTGGGTTGATTGGTAACTTTACAATGTCAATAGATGTGAGTGATAATGTCAATGTCTGTCTCATTTGTCTGTGTGGTCCTGAGATGAGCTTGCAACCTATCCAATACATACTCTGCCTCTGGCACAGTGAGTGCTGGAGATAGGAACCAGCGTCCCTATTTATTGGCTGGTTAACGGTTTTAAGGTCGAACAAGAATAACAAATATATTGATCTGGTGTTAAAGTCTGTGACTTGTGTGTATCTTGTGAAGCTGATAAAGGTTGACAACCTCTTTAAAAAACTTGTTTTCTGTTAAAGGCAAACGACTTTTTTTCTAAGGTAGATAACACAAGTCAGCCAAATCTAAAACAGTCCAAGGGTGAAAATTCAGCTTTTTTTGAATAGCACATGCGTATGTGAAAAACTGCCTTCAGTGTCATTAAACAAGCTTCTGGTGATAAATTATGTCTGTAATGTCGTCTGCCATCTGTTTAAAAATAAAAAATAAAAGCCTGCTAATTCTCTGGTGTCAAATTAAAATAATCTCAATACTTTTAATTTCAAATAATGTCTCGATCTGAAGTATTATTGTAAATAAAAATGTTGTACTGGAAAGACAAGCAACTAATCACATATTGTTTAAAATCTGTCCCATGTGGAAAGAAAAGCTGACATGTTATAAACAGAGCGACTGTCAACATGTTCCCTTGTTTTTTTCTGTTCGGCTGTGGCTGAATAATTAGAGCAGTTGTCCTCCAATCAGAGAGTTGGGGGTTCATATATGACAAATGACACATAGGCAGGCACATGCTGAAGTGTCCCTGGGCAAGACACTGAATCCCTCATGGCCTCTGATGTGTGTCCCATCAGTTTATGAATGTGATAAAGCTCTGATTAGTTTCAATAAGTAGAGTGCTGTGTGTGTGTGTGTGTGTGTGTGTGTGTGTGTGTGTGTGTGTGTGTGTGTGTTTGTGTGTAGTAGAGTGCTGTATGAAAGTGTGTGTATGTGGAGTAGAGTGCTGTATGAATGTGTGTGTGTAGTAGAGTGCTTTATGAATGTATGTGTAGTCGAGGGATGCATGAATGTGTGTGTGTGGAAGAGTGCTGTATGCGTGTGTGTGTGTGTGTGGTAGAGTGCTGTACGAATGTGTGTGCAATATAGTGCTGTATGAATGTATGCGTGTAGTAGAGTGCTGTATGAATCTATGCGTGTAGTAGAATTTTGTATGAATGTGTATGTGTGTAATAGAGTGTTGTATGAATGTGTTTGTGTGTGTGTGTGTGTAGTAGTAGTAGAATGCTGCATGAATGTATGTGTGTGTGGTAGAGTGCTGCATACACACATTCATGCAGCACTCTACCACACACACATACAT
>NC_056515.1:13336197-13336455 GCF_014905685.2 Nematolebias whitei
TGTGTGTGTGTGTGTGTGTGTGTGTGTGTGTGTGTGTGTTTGTGTGTAGTAGAGTGCTGTATGAAAGTGTGTGTATGTGGAGTAGAGTGCTGTATGAATGTGTGTGTGTAGTAGAGTGCTTTATGAATGTATGTGTAGTCGAGGGATGCATGAATGTGTGTGTGTGGAAGAGTGCTGTATGCGTGTGTGTGTGTGTGTGGTAGAGTGCTGTACGAATGTGTGTGCAATATAGTGCTGTATGAATGTATGCGTGTAGTA
>NC_056515.1:13336465-13344349 GCF_014905685.2 Nematolebias whitei
AGTAGAGTTATGCATGATGGTGTGTGTGTGTGTGTGGTAGAGTGCTGTTTGAATGTGTGTGTAGTAGAGTGTTGTATGATTGTGTGTGTGTGTGTGTGTGTGTGTGTAGCAGAGTACTGTATGATTGTGTGAGAGTATTAGAGTGCTTCATGAATGTGTGTGTTTGTAGTAGAGTGCTGTATGAATTTGTGTGTGTAGTAGGGTGCTGTATGAATGTGTGTGTGTGTGTGGTAGAGTGCTATATGAATGTGTGTGTAGTAGAGTGCTGCATGAATGTGTGTAGAAGAGTGTTGTATGAATGTGTGTGTTTAGTAGTGTGCTGTATGAATGTGTTTGTGTGTGTGTGGTAGAGTGCTGCATGAATGTGTGTGTGTGTCGTAGAGTGCTGCATGAACGTGTGTGTGTGTCGTAGAGTGCTGCATGAATGTGTGTGTCTGTAGTAGAGTGCTGCATGAATGTGTGTGTGTGTGGTAGAGTGCTGCATGAATGTGTGTGTGTGTAGTAGAGTGCTGTATGAATGTGTGTGTAGTAGAATGCTGTATGAATGTGTGTGTGGTAGAGTGCTGCATGAATGTGTGTGTGTGTAGTAGAGTGCTGCATGAATGTGTGTGTGTGTAGTAGAGTGCTGTATGAATGTGTGTGTAGTAGAATGCTGTATGAATGTGTGTGTGTGTGTGTGTAGTAGTAGAGTGCTGTATGTCCTTTGAGTCCTGGTTGGTTAGAAAGGTGCTTTATAATCCATACATTTCAAATATTCATCCAAATACACCATTCATCCTTTCATTCATTCATTCAATATTTTTACCAGTTTCTTCCTTTTGGAGCCACGGAGGGACCCTGGAAAGACAACAGCGTTTTTGTTGTTGTTGTTGTTTTTATCCATATATATTATTGACCCTTGTGATATTTAATAATCATTGCCCATCAACGATAGACAATAATTATTGTTAGTAATACGATTATTGATTATTATTATGTTTATTAAGATTCCATAACAGATATTTTTGTGCTTGTTAAACCAGTTTATGGAGGAAAAAAACACGTGTGTTCACAATCAAACATTGTTCAGCATTCTTGTGTCGATTGGTTTCAAAAAGCAGTGTTCCTTTGCATTTCTATCAGTCCACAGTGAACAAACCATATTAAATGTGGTTACATCCATCAAAACAGACGACACACTCTTGTTTTTACACACACACACCAAGCATCATCTGACTGTGCCTTTTACTGGTAAGCATTCTTCATATGGGTTGTTTTCATGCATGCATTATGCTTTACATTACCGGTGCTTTATGTTGTGCATGCCAAGGCGAGGAGAGACTGACGGGGTGTCAAATGTTTCATTTGTGTTGCCTCCTGTAGATTTGCCTCCCAGTCTTTTCTCCTCAGCCTTGAAGCTTTCTCTTCAGTAAGGCCTGGCACGGCTGTCATGTGTTTTCTCATAACACTGAAAGAAAAGCCTTGGAGATAACTGCCCATCCCAAATGCACCGTTCAATGCCTCACTGACCAACTCAAGGACACTGCCACAAATGTTCGATTCAAACCATACACCGTTCACCTCAGTGCTGAACGATCTCCACCCACCTTGCTTTCATGCTCTTTCTTTTTAAAGCCTCCAGTTTGTGCCAATGGGTTGTACTGTTGTTTTCTCCAAAGTGCACTTATTTCATAAATACCCCGTCCTTTCATCTGTTATTGTTGTCCACTCGTCTATTTCAGTGTAATTCAGTTTCAGTAGATTGTTGCGCTGACAAATGCTTCGGGTTTGGTGTCATTCCTCAGCTCACCTGACTTAAGAAGAAAGGCGAGCTTGGCATAGGAGAGAGTGAGGCTGAGAAAAATCACAGGCGGGGAGGAAGATGGATCGGAAGGTTACAGTGCAGAATCCCTAAGTAGCTCATGTTATCAGTAACTGCCTCAGCAGTTTGTCAGTAACAGAGAGCACCTGTCACTGAGCTCCCTGATGAATTCATTTCAAGAGTAATCAAAAGCAGATGCATATTTAATGACTTAAAGAGGAGTTCTGTGTTTGCATCTGCGTTTCGAGTTTCATGTGTATGGCAATGCTTTTCACACTCAAGCAGGGTGAAATATTTTTCATGTAGCTTGCAACCGTCGCAATAACACCGGTTTTAAAAATGCAAGGCGCTATAGGCATAATAAAGTGAACCAGTTCCAATAATTTGAAATTTTAACATTTAGTTTTAGTGGCCTCTTTTTCCAAAAACAATTTGTAAATAAATATTTTAACTTTAGCAAATACTAATTGTGATTATGCAACTGAACATGTATTGAAACGATGGATAGGACAAACCTGTATCTCACTAGATTAGGACTACTTTGCTCACAGACTTCACAGTGGAAACTTTAGTATTTAGAAATGTTCACGGAGAGTTTAATTTTCTTGCACGAGTTGCAGAGGCCTGCAGATTTTGTAGCTCGAATTTTAACATCTTCCAGAGTTTTATGCCACAATTTATTAAAATGTAGAGCTTTTGCAAGTATCGCAAAAAATAAACAATTAAATGAAAATGGTGTAATGTTGTGCATTTTAAGTGCACAAAAGATATTAGATTAAAACAGAATTGCTATTTACAAAATACCGTTCTCTAAAGTCATTTTTCATTAAATAAAATTGGCAAGCAATATTTAATAATTGTATTTAAAAAATACAGTGAAACAACTGTGATTTCTGAAAAAGTACACCACGTGTGAGTTTTATGTAACAACAAAGAAATGGATTGTGTTTGTAAAATAAAAGTGCTTCACACAGTGACTTTAAAAAACTCTGTTTCAGAGTTGGCACATAAAACAGCATAAAACAATTGTATTGTAGAAAAATCCACATGTTGAACAAAAGAGGCATGGAGCAGAACTCAGCTGGGCTGAAGTAGAGCAAGAATCATTAAATGTGTGTCAGATGTCTGCCTTGTGTCACTTAATAAACTTAATGAATGAACACACTTTAGTGATCCACTTTGTGGTTAACTATATATTTTAAACTAACTACAAAGTTGTGTGCATAATCATCAATATTCCCTTGGTAATAAACCTGTTGTGATGTCACACACTGTTTTCAGTTTAATACATTATTGAGCTGCAGCTGCACAGGTTTTATATATTTTTTACTTCATTTTCTCACACATTGACCAGACTCTCTAAGTACCTTGCTCAGTGGCACAGAGGCACACCAGAAGCAAACTGTCTTCTAACTTCCCTCAGCACCTCGGTGTGTCTTCTGAATGGACAGAGGTCACCAGGTTATGTCTCATGACTGAGGTGTGTTGCAAACGATTCCTTAGCAATACATCAAGATCTTTTTAACATTTTCTATTGAGAAAATAATTGTGAATAAAGTAAAATATCACTCGTGTACATCCTGATGCATGCTCAGTATTGCAGGTAGATGAATCTTACAGAACTGAGTTTGTTGTAGCTCCTCAGACTGAAGAAGTTGTTCGGATTAAGACAGAACACTTTAACAACCTTGTTCAAATACTTGCATACATTTCAAGTATGAATTTACAAAATAAATAAAAGGATCACCAGTGACTTGAATGTTTTGAACAAATAGTTAATTAGCATAGCTAGATAGCAAAAAAATGTAAATAAATATAAATTATGTGGGTAAAAGTTTGTGACTGCCCGATCAGTATTCACACAATTAGAGAGAAAGTAAGAAGCAGTGTTTAGGGTCATAGCAGGTGTATTTATAAAACTGAAATTAAACAATGCAATAAATTATGTTCATTTTTTGTTAGAGGACTGTCTTTCAAAGTTGCTGTATATGTTCATTCAACCTTTATTTGTACAAGTTAATCCCATTGAGCCTCGGGGACTCATTTAAAAGAGAGACCTGATTTTTATCAAAGAATGATGACAACAATGACAACAACAGACATTCATACAAGATGCATACAAATTTAAAAAACAAAAAAACAACAACAACTAACAAGTGAAAATAAAATAGTAAATAAAAAGGGTAATTAAAATGAAAAATAGTGAACAAACAGCTAGAGTGTAAGGCGGTGTAGAAAATTTAAAACAGGAACATGTCTGCATTGGTTTTTGCCAGGAGCTAAACAGATGTTTGAAGCCACTTAGAGAGGTCAAGGTCGAGAGATTCAGATCTTTTTGCAAGATATTCCAGGAAACAGGAGAAGAGTAGAAGGCCCTTTTGCCTAGTTCAGTCCTCACTGAGGGGACACTGCATATATACTGTATACTGGTTTATACATGTGTATATATATATATATATATATATACACACACATGTATATATATATACATACATCTATATGTTTCATTTCATTTATTTATTTTTATAGCGCTTTACACAACCATGGTGATGGTGACCAATGTGCTTAACAAAAACAGTAATTAAAATGACAACAAGTTAAAAGCAGGAAAAACACAATAAAATAACAAAAAGAGAACCAAAAATGTCATCACTTATTTAAGTACTAGAAGCCTGTTGGAATATAAAAGTCTTAAGCTTCAATTTAAAAGAGCCAAGTTCAGTAATCTGACGTAGCTCAAGCAGGAGCTTATTCCAGAGTCGAGGTGCAGCCGCAGAAAAGACACGGTCACTCCAGCGTTTATATTTTGTCTTTGGAACAGAGAGCACAAGTTTGCTGTCTGACCTCAGAGACCTGGAGCAGGCAGAGAAACTTAACAACTCTCTTATGTAAGGAGAAGCGAGGCCATTCAGAGCTTTAAAAACAAATAATAAAAATTTAAAATATATTCTAAAATGGACAAGCAATGTAGTGAGAGTAAAACAGGTGTGATGTTGTCCCGTGTAGGAGTGTTGGTTAAAAGGCGCGCTGCTGCGTTTTGAACAAGCTGGAGGTGACTCAGTGATGACTGAGGTACACCGACATACAGAGCGTTACAATAATTGAGTCTAGAACTGATAAAAGAAGGAACAACCTTCTCCAAGTTGCAATGGTTTAAAAAGAGTTTGAGCTTTTTTAAAAGGCGTAAATAAAAAAATCCAGACCGGACAACAGAGGTTATATGTTAGTCAAAGTGTAAAGCCTTATCAAATGTCATCCCAAGGTTTTTCACACTGTCACTGAAGTTAATGTTCAAATTTCCCAGGCCAGTTGCATCTTTGTCACCAAATAAAATCCATTCTGTTTTATTGTCATTTAAAAAAGGAAGTTCTTGTTCAGTCAGTGTTTGATTGCAGAGATGCAGTCAAAGAGAGAAAGCATTGGGTTACTGGATCCTGGCCTTAATGGTAAATAGATTTGTAAATCATCTGCATAAAAATAAAAATTGACATTGCACTGTCTTATAATAGATCCAAGTGGCAACATGTACAAGGAAAAGAGCAAAGGGCCCAAAATGGAACCCTGGGGCACCCCACACAGAAGAGGGGCTGTAGAGGAAGAGGAGCCATTGAGCAAGACAGAGAAGGTTCTATCAGATAAATAGGACGTGAACCACGTCAGAGCCGTGCCATGAAGCCCAACAAAATCATAGAGGCGAGACAGAAGGACAGAGTTGTCCACAGTGTCAAAGGTCGCTGTAAGGTCAAGAAGCACCAGAGCTACTGGGCATCCAGAATCAACTGACTGAGCTATGTCATTATGAACTCTCAGTAAAGCTGATTCTGTGCTATGCCGGGATCTAAAACCAGATTAAAATTTATCCAGTTTTGTGCTTTTTTCCAAAAAAGGCTGAATTTGCATAAAAAACATTTTTTCTAAAACTTTGGAGAGGAAAGGTAAATTAGAAATAGGTCTAAATTTTGAAAAAAAAACAAGGATCAAGATTTGTTTTTTTTTTGAGAAGGGGGCAGACCGTTGCATGTTTAAAAGCAGAAGGCATGATTCCAAGGGTCAGACATGAATTGAAAAAAGGAAGAAGGTAAGGACCAACAATATTAAATACCTCTTTCAATAGTCTAGTAGGGAGAAAATCAGTGAGGCAGTTCGTGGGTTTAACAGATTTAACTATTTTGTCCAAGAGGGAATGAGACACTGGTTCAAACTGCTCAAAAAAGTAGAACTACCAGAGAGAAAAGAAAACTTTGAAACAAAAGTAGCAGGTGTACCTGTGGCTTGTCCAATGGATGCAACTTTATCAATAAAAAAAGAGAGAAAGTTCTCACAGGTGGAGACTGAGGCATCAGGTAAGACTGAGGTGGGTGGATTTAAAACAGAGTTAATTGTATTAAATAATTCCCTGGGGCAGTGGCTACTGTTTGTGATAATGTTAGATAGAAATTGTAATTTTGCATCATTAACAGATCTCTGATACAGAACAAGAGTTCTCCTTAATAAAACCAAAGAATCATGTTGCCTGTCGTGCTTCCACTGTCTTTCAGCCCTTCTACATTGTCTCCTGAGTTTGCATGCAGTAGGATTTTTCAGCCAAGGCTCAGCTCTGGGTTTAGGGTGTCTGAACTTCACCGGAGCAATAGAGTCCAGGATTCCAGTGCAGGTATCAGAAAACAATGACAGAAAATCTTTGGGACACAGAGAAACATCAGGACCAAATGAAAAAAACTGAGTCCAAAGCAGTGGTAAATTGTCCGACAATGGCTGAGGTGAGAGAGCGGTGATGACAACCCACAGCCAGAGGCCTCCTGGCCGGGTGGGGGGCTGTGAATTGGCAAAAAAAAAAAAAATAGGTAAATGATCTGAGATGCCAGACTCAGAAATTTCACAGTGAGAAATGGACAGTCTATGAGAAATAATAAGGTCCAGAGTATGGCCAAGATGATGTGTTGGCACATTTACTGATTGTGTTAAATTAAAAGAGGCCAAAAGTCTTAAAAACTCAGAAGCCAGTGAGTCAGTGGGACAACAAACATGAATATTAACTGTGGGAGCATTTGCTCTCACAGTTATTTCTCCCCATCCCTCACCATGCACCTCCACCCTCTTCATTTCAATTCCATACATTTAGGGTTGTTTGGGCTCGGGTGTGCTGCAACAATTTTACATCTTTGTTGACCATAGCCACCTGGGACTCAATTTTATTGTACACCTTAGACATTCATTCATAACATCCTCATGACATTCATATATAGGAATTTGAAGTGGGCACATGGCTATGGGTGGTGGGATGACCTTACTCTCACCCCCTGTGCCTGTGCTCACAACGGTTGCATTTAGACACTAGGGTTTGGATAGAGTTGGGGTGGAGGGGAAACTGGCACCATGCCAGCCTTTGCTCCTTCTTCTTTCCTTTTTAATGGCACTATACAACAACACACATCAACAGCACATCTAGGGGTGGGGGTGTATGTGTCGGGGTCTTATTTTTAGTTATTTATTTATTTTATTTTATTTTTTTCTCCTCTTCCTACCCACCTAGTTCCCTGACTGCCATTCCGGGGGTGGGGTCCGGGAGAAGGGCAGGCCGTCGGGTGTTGACCAGGACTATGTGGGGGTTCAGGGTCTGGGGGTTGCCATGGGCGGTGCTGGCGCTGTGCTCTCCCTGGGGTTGTTTGGACCCCCTGAGCTTGGCTCTTGGGTGCCATGGTTGGCCCGCTGGCCGGGGTGGCTGCCGGGGCCTGGCGGGCGGTCGGCTGGGGGTGCGTGCTTGGTTGTTGGCGGTGTGTGGGGGTGGTCGGTGGCGTGTCCTCTTCATGGTGGGGGGGTATCCTGTCGGCGGGGCATGGCCTGGGCCGGGTCTGGGGTATTGGCTCTTCTCCACTCAGGAATGAATGGGTTTACCTCCTGGGTTTGGGCATGGGCTGCCCCCTGTAGAGGGCGGGTACATGTCTTGGACCTGGGGGGTATAGAGTGTGTATCGGGAATAAGAATGAAATGTATCGTTATTGTATGTCTTTGAGTGAATGAATGTGAGATTGAGGTTGGGATAGTGTGATTGTGTATGTGTATGAATGGGTATTTGTTAGGCC